>NC_045965.1:47575828-47886347 GCF_010909765.2 Amblyraja radiata
TGATCAGCCATGATCATATTGAATGGCGGTGCAGGCTCGAAGGGCCGAATGGCCTACTCCTGCACCTATTTTCTATGTTTCTATGTTTCTTTGTAAGACGAGTTCTTGTCAACAAAGAGACTATGAAGAAGATATTTTAACATTGGTTTTATTCTACCCTCGTAAATGGCAATGTAAATTGACATTCTCACAATTTTTCGTATTCTCTCCATTTGTCATATTTTTGCCCATTCACTCGTTTTTTTTAACTACCTGCTCCTATCCCCAAACTCTAAAATGTATTCTGGGTTCCATTACAAACCTGGACGAATAAATCTTTATTTCTTCATTCAAGTCATCCAAGTCCCCAGTTACAGAACGCTCTGCAGACATTCCCCTAATGCATGCTTCCTGCCTTCTAACCAATGCAGCAAGGTTATACTTCTGTACAGATTAATTACCCTAATAAACCTCTTTTGCCGAACCATATCAACCCCCTTTCAAAATTACAAATTGAAAATACCCAAGAGACGTTCAGGACGAAAGAAAAGGAAGGTGGGTCAAAATATGACGCCAATGACGGGAAACATTAATGGTTATTTGATTGGGATGCAGTCCAAATCATATTCAATGATGCTGCTGCAGATGCCAAGTGTTTCATGATTGCGTGACAGATTTTTGTTTTGCCTCACTACATCATCCTAGGGCTGCCTGGGCACATCTGTAACTCGAGGAGCGTGCTTCACTCTTCCCAAAGACTGAAGAGCCAATAAGGTTTGACAACCTCAACTTGAGCACCGTTTGTATTCAAGTTGAATTCACAGAGATTTAAAAAAACCCTGCATTAGTGAAATGTGGCGAACTTTGTGCAAAATTTAAGAATCTACACGTAAATTATCACAATCACACAATCACAATAATACTTTATATATAATTATTTATATAATTATTTATATAGCACATTTAAAATCAACTCACGTTGAACCAAAGTGCTATACATAGAAGAATTTGGGTTTCCATACATCCGTACAAATAAAAAGAAAAATACAACACATTATAGAATTTAACTTGAACGTCCCCCCACAGCGGAATCAACATTTTCTACTGTGAGGGAAGGCAATAAAAAGTTCAATCCTCTTCCTCTGCGAGTCGTGGTCGGGGCCTATTTGAGGCCTCCGCAGTCGCCGCAGCGGAGGCCCAATGTTTCAGGCTCTCTAGCCGGATAATGGAGCTCCGGCTTCGGAAAGAACACTCTCAGCGGCTTGGAGTTCCTGAAACGGCCGCTTCCTACCGGAGACCCGAAGTCCACAGGCCGAGCTGGGCGGAGATTCACACTGGCGACCTCGGCGAAAGATCCCAGGCCTCCGCGATGTTAAACTGTATTAGCCAATTATGTTTTGCAAGTACGAGGAATTTAATTTGCCATGTCAGTCATACAAATAAAAAGCAAGGGAACACACAAAACATATTTTAACATAAACATCCATCACAGTGATTCCTCCACATTTCTCAATGTGATGGAAGGCGAAAAAAAGTTAAATATCTTCCCTTTGCTCTCCCGCGGTCGGGGACCTCGAACCCTTTATTGACGGTATGATCTTGACTCCCGTAGCCGACGGTGGGCTCTCCATGTCGAGGCGATCAGCTCCTGCATCAAGGGGATGTCAGCTCCCCGCGCCGGACGATCAAACACCGCGTCGGGGCTGGTCGACGTTGGAGCTCCCGACATTCACGGCCTCTCCCGAGGCTGTGAGTTCCCGATGTAAAGTCCGCAGGCCACGGTTGGAGTGATCTCAGGCAAGGGATCAACTCCAATGTAAGTCCAAGCCCCACAGTAGAGCCCAAGGTCAGTCCGAGGAAGCCTCCAGCTCCAACGATGGTAGGCCGCAGAGCGACCGGAGAATGCGATCCGAAAATTAATCGCATCTCTGGCTTTTGAAAAAAAAGTTTCCCTCAACCCCATCCCCCACATAAAACAAACCAGAGAACATTTACACAAACTTTTAACGTACACTAAAAATTAAAAAAAGACATAAAAACAAACAGACTGTTGGCGGGGCTGCCAATCATGCGGCGCCCCGGTGGAATTTATTTCACTCATAGGTTAGGATAGAGCCACAGGAAATTATGTTGATGGCTAATTAGACCATGACCAGGAGAAAATTGGTATGATCTGCGCCACAATCTCGCAGCATGGTCGACACATGGTCGTAGGTGGTAAGTCTCCTTCATGGTTGAGAGGAGTTCTCGCATAGTGGTTACTACATGCAGCCTCAGTTTGTTCGAGGAAGATTTTTCAAAAAGCTGAAACATTTTCTGCCAGTAAAAATTGGCCGGCATGGAGAAAATCAATACTCTTGAACTCTTAGTGCAGTGGTACTGGGGTCGCCATGTTGTTGTAGGTAGTCGAGGTAGTCGTGCGTAATCTCCTTTGCTGACCGGGCATTTTACTTGGCTCATTGGGGGGAAAAAACGTAAGCATGAGTTTTCAGATCCAAGGAAAACTGACCGGTAATGTTAAATGCCTGCTAAACTTCACAGCTGTGTATCTCTGGCTTATTAAAAAGCTGTCTGGCTTCTTAAAAGTGTCACTACTCCTTCTTTCCCCCTTGTCTCCCCTTCACCCCCCCTTGTCTCCCTTTCTCCCCCCTTCTCCCATCCCCCCCCGCTCCTTTAAAGGACTTACCATACACTGTGCCGGCCGTCTTTAACCTTCCTGTTTATCGTGGGTATCACCTTGGCTTTGCACCATGTGAATTTCAGACAGCGCTTTCCCTGGCCCCCGCCTTAGCGATGTGTTTGTGTGTATGTGTGTGTGTGTTCAGCGCTGATGGTCGATCCAGCTCGTGGTTTTTTAGGCGAGTGCCCCCGAGCTTAAGGTCGCAGACAGTTTGCTGAAAAGTCGCGTAAGTGGGACAGGCCCTTAAAGGAACCTTGGATAACGAAAGAAGTTGTAAGTTTGGTCGAAAAGAAAAGGAAGTACATGGAAGGTTTAAGAGGATGGAATCAAACAAGGCCTTTGATGATTATAAAGAGAGGAGGAAAGAACTCAAGCGGGCAAATAGAAGGGTGAAACAGGGCCACAAGACGGCTTTGACGTGTCAGATTAAAGAAAATTCCAAAGACTTTTACACCTATATTAAAAACAAGAGTGTAATCAGGGAGAAGGTAGGGCCACTTAAGGATAAACGTGTGAATTTGCGCTTGAAGTCTGGGCATGTGGGTAGAGTACAAACCAAATACTTTGGATCTGTTTTCACCAAAGAGAAGGACACAGAGGAGACACGGATGAGGGATCCATCGATGACAGGAGGGAGGAAACCATGTTTACAAACAGATGTTTGTGGAGAACAAATCTTTGGGTATCTATAAAGCAAAGTTTGACAGGTTCTTGATTAATAATGGGGGTCAAAGGTTAAGGGGAGAAGGCAGGAGAATGGGGTTGAGAGAGAAAGTTAGAGCAGCCATGATTGATTAGCAGAGTAGACTCGATGGGACGAATGGCCTAATTCTGCTCCTGACTTATGAACTTATGTCCTAGTATGGAAAGCCTTTTCTTCGGAGCAGATGCAGCGGAGACGGAGACTTTGAAAGTAGGGAATAGCGTCTTTGCAAGAGGCAAAGTGCCTGAAAGTGTTGACCTAAAACTAACAGTTCAGTGGCACAACACTTCAACAGAAAAAATAAATTTAAGGATTGGCTGAAAAGTTGACGAGTTTCCAACTAATAAACATAAAATTGATGGCTGCTTTAATCAGCACTTATGCCGATCCTTCCTTCCTGTCAGCATTACATTTACTGGGGATATTTGTCACATGCTGTATTGAATGAGACAGTAGAGGTAGTCTGGTGGAGAGAAATAAAGAGGGGTAATGTGAATATTGGCATTGTTCCCATGGAAGCTAGCATGGAGCCAAGAGCCAATTGGCCTCTCTCTGTGTCATTATGTAGAAAATAAGAATTTTACAAAGGGTTCCTAAAATTAGCATTGAACCCATATGGTACAATGAAGTTCCTTCGTATTTCCCATATGTAGGTTGGATGCTTAAAGGGTACCTTATGCAGTGTTGAGGCCTAAAGGCTGCACGCATGTGCACCATAAATTGGGCAGCATCCCTTCCAAAACAAGTGCAATGCAATCACATTTTTAAAGTCTTGCTAATGGCAAAATCTTGCTGGTCATCTTTATAATAGGAAATGACTGCTAGCACATGAACAGAATGCTGCGCAAACATAATAATAATAATAATGGATGGGATTTATATAGCGCCTTTCTAATACTCAAGGCGCTTTCCAATACTCAAACATGTTCTACTATTTCTAAAAAACACTCCGTTATACACTGAAATCATTACCAGTGGTAATAATATTAACCAGGAAATGCAAAATCATCCTCTTCATTTGACAATCTCTCCCTCTCTTAAACACGTTTCGCTTCATGCTAATATGGGACACAGGTCTCAATCTCGACCCGAAATGTCACCAATTCCTTCTCTCCAGAGATGCTACCTGTCCCGCTGAGGTACTCCAGCTTTTTGTGTCTATCTTTGGTCTCAGCGTGTATTGTTAGTGCAGTACGCTGGCAAAAGGAAGCAATTACTCACATCCACCAGTTCAAATATACAGAGTGAAATAACTAAAGCTTAACGGGATGACTTGCTGGTACATTCTTTGCATTTTCTGGGTGAGAACTAGTTTAACACTGGAAGATCTCTCACCTTCCCACCATCGCCAGCAACCTTTTTAGCTTCCAGTAAACCTTTTTCAGCCTTTAGAGCTGAGGCTCGATAAGGTGCTGGTCAGGCCACATTTGGATTACTGTGAGCAAATTTGGGCCCCATATCTGAGGAAGGATGTGCTGGCTCTGGAGAGGGTCCAGAGGAGGTTTACAAGAATGATTCCAGGAATGAGTAGGTTAGCATATGATGAGCATTTGAGAGCACTGGGCATCCACTCGCTGGAGCTTAGAAGGTAAGGGCGGACCTCATTGAAACTTACAGAATAATGAAAAGCATAAATAGAGTGGATGTGGAAAGAATGTTTTCACTGATGGGAGAGACTAGGACCAGAGGTCATAGCTGCAGAATTAAAGGATACTCTTTTAGAAAGGAGGTGAGGAGGAACTTAGTCAGAGGGTAGTTAATCTGTGGAACTCATTGCCACAGAGAGCTGTGGAGGACAAGTCAGTGGATATTTTTAAGGCAGAGATAGACAAATTCTTGATTAGAACCGGTGTCATGGGTTCTGGGGAGAGGGCAGGAAAATGGAATTAGGTGACAGAGATCAACTATGATTGAATGGCGGAGTAGACTTGATGGGCCGAATTGCCTAATTCTACTCCTATAACTTGTGAAATTTACACCTCTATTTGCTTCATGTTGTTTCTTTTGGGAGAACCATATGCCTCTTCTTGGCAGCAGAATGGTGGACTTGTGTTTACGATTCTGTGTCAATGGCAACTGCCTAGTAACTTAGCTCAAGCAAGTGTTGATGTAAAAATACCTACAGTGCTTCATGCTCATATAATTTGCTTCTATTTATGTGGGGTGGGAGATGTGAGGAGACTCTGAATGTCCAATCACGATCGATGATGTGGTACGGACTTTGAAGGATCAGCTTTTTACTGCTGCCGTCAATTCCAAGAAGTTATATATATATATATATATGTGTGTGTGTGTGTGTGTGTGTGTGTGTGTGTGTGTGTGTGTGTGTGTGTGTGTGTGTGTGTGTGTGTGTGTGTGTGTAATGAAAAGCAGAGAAATTAAATCGGAGAAATTAAATGTAATTTGGATTATCTGAAATAAGAAGATCAACACAGGGAGCAAACAGCAAAAATCATTTAGAATTTTTACAGACCAATAAGAGTTTTAAAACAAAAGCTTAGAGATCGTTTATTCATATAGACCATGGTATATTGAGACCAGGAATGAATCAGCAAAAGGCAGCACTTCAGTTAAGCTTATTTTGGTCTCATAGCAGAAAATCAAGCAAAATCTCGTCCAATGGATGTTGCTGGAGTGTGCATGAGGGTAAACTAGGTGATAGCAACACAGAGTGTGATTGTGATGCACTGTTAAGCAGTCTGCTAACATATTAAAACCAATTTTAATCGCTTGTATAAATCGTAGGAGTGAAATTTGGCTCTTAGCAACTCAGGGCCTAGGATATTTTGGTTCCTGACCTCATCGTCTTCGGTGTCCTGACTGAATCTCGCAGGAGAATACTGCTACCTGAGTAACAAAATAAATAATCACTGGTGCCAGGATAAAGGGCGTAGTATGGCGGGAGTGGGGAGCGTGTGGACTGGAAGTCGTTGTCGGGACCGGCAAAGATGGCAAATTCCATTTCCTCTGGTCTCCTAGTCACCAAGGAAAATAAAACATTAAAATTAACTCATCTATCTGAACTGTTTTTGTCCCCAGTTCTTCTTGACACCTGACAGTCTCTGCAGACAAGTTACAATGATGTCCCAGCCAGGTCTTTGAATAAAATAACTATCAGCCCATTGCTAGATCATTGTATCCCAAACTCATGTATGAAAGATCCTACTGTCTTATGGAGGGTGTCCTTTGAAAGAGCTGGTTGAAACTAAAAAAAGCGATAAGGCAGTGCAGATACGTTATGCACCCATTATAATGTCTTGGCTGGTACACAAAATTGCTGGGGAAACTCAGCGGGTGCAGCAGCATCTATGGAGCGAAGGAAATAGGCGACGTTTCGGCCCGAAACGTCGCCTATTTCCTTCGCTCCATAGATGCTGCTGCACCCGCTGAGTTTCCCCAGCAATTTTGTGTACCTTCGATATTCCAGCATCTGCAGTTCCCTTTTGAACATAATGTCTTGGCTGTCTGATTTCATTGGGGGAAAAAAAGAGTTAAAATTACGATTTTAAAGATTTGAAGAAAAATGACCAAGATGGTAAAGGTCGGCATGAAAGTAAATTCCAGTCAAGACTGAAAAGTCAGGAGAAGAAAGCTGAAGAAAGGGATATTCATCCAAATATGTTGTTGAGTAATAACCATGAACAGATGTTGTCTAAACATACTTTACAGCATCTTTCATGTTAAACAATGCCTTGGGCAGATCATTAGGCAGAGTGCACTCCATGAAATACTAAATGCAGAACCTGGTAGAGGATTTCCTGAAGTGGAGCTTTAAAACATTGGGAGATCCAAAGAAATATTAAATAACAGAATTCCAAATTCTGGGACCCTGATGGAAATTTTGGAAATTCCAATGGTAGGTGGACGAAAGGAGGGGAAATTGCATTGTTGCATATGATAAGATAGCTGCAGATGTTGGTGGCAGCAAGCCAAGAAGATAACAAAGATGATCAATAATTGCAGTGAGGACCAGCATGTACAAGCCAAGTTGAGTATATATGTTCAAGTACATTAATACAAAGTACAAGTGAATAAATTTGATTGAGCTAGATAGGGCTCTTAAAGATAACGGAGTCAGGGGTACAGGGAGAAGGCAAGAACGGGGCACTGATTGGGGATGATCAGCCATGATCACATTGAATGGCGGTGCTGGCTCGAAGGGCCAAATGGCCTACTTCTGCACCTATTGTCTATTGTCTAAATACAAAGTACGAATGGACTATGGTGCCTATAGGTGAGAGGGGTTCAGATCAACATTCCCCAGGATGCCGTGGCTACTTATTCCAGACATACTTATGCCAAATGACCAGATGGAAATACATTTCCAATTCTCATGAAACTTCCACCTTTCAAAACAATAACTTAAAGAATGGAGCAGGATGAGGTTTATCTTTCGTATGTCAACATTTGGCAGAGTGGCGCAATTGGTAGAGCTGCTGCCTCACAGCGCCAGAGACCTGGGTCCCACATACAGAGCTCGGGTGCTGCCTGTGTGAAGTTTGCACGACCTTTCTGTGACCACGTGGGTCTCCTCCAGGTGCTCTTGATTCCTCCCATTACCCAAAGAACTGCAGGTTTGTAGATTAATTGACCACCATAAATTGCCCCTAGTGCGTAGGGAGCGGATGCGAAAGTGGGATAACATAGAACGTGTCGACACAAAAAGCTGGAGTAACTCAGCGGGACAGGCAGCATCTCTGGAGATAAGGAATGGGCGATGTTTCGGGTCGAGACCCTTCTTCGACCCGAAACATCACCCATTCCTTCTCTCCAGAGATGTTGCCTGTCCCGCTGAGTTACTCCAGCTATTTTGTGTCTATCTTCAGTTTAACGGTATCTGCAGTTCCTTCCTACATAGAACTAGTGCAAATGGGTAATCAATGGTCGGGTTGGACTTGATGGGCCGCAGGGCCTGTATCAATGCTTTCAATCAATCAATCCATGATAAAAAATCAAATTATACTCTGCAGTCTTCCTGGGAAAGCAGAGCACAAACTCGATAAATGTCAGTCATAAATAACCCATTAAATGATAAATTCAAAAATACTTGTTGATAATTGAGCGTTTTTCTGTGGCAATATGCAGCAATTAACAGCACTTTATTTCAAACTGATACTTCTATTTTGTAAGTTTGGTGGACCCCAAACGTGACGAAACACTGATCTTTTCAATTTGCTTAAATGGAAACAATTGGCGGTGCAAGCCTGTGGTCTGAGTTTGCTTTCAATGGATTCCTTTTGTCAGACGAGTAAATAAACCAATTAATCTAAAAGAGAGGCCCACCACCTGGTGTATAAGTTGACCTTATTCAATACCTACTTTAGTGTGGCTCTGGATGAAAGCCAAACATTTGTCTTTCATGTCGGTCTGTCTGTATGTCACTGCTGCCTGTGGAAATACAACAACATAAATTATGAATATCTTGCAGGATTTTTGCTGTTGAAATACATGGTACATTTAATTTAGTTTAGTCTTAGTTTAGAGATACAGTGTGGAAACAGGCCCTTTGGCCCACCCACTGAATCCGCACTGACCAGCAATCCCCGCACATTAACACTATCCTACACACACACCAGGGACAATTTACACTTAAATGCCAAGCCAATTAACCTACAAACCTGTACGTCTTTGGAGTGTGGGAGGAAATCGAAGATCTCGGAGAAAACCCACGCGATCATGGGGAGAACGTACAAACTCCGTATAGACAGCACCCGTAGTCGGGATCGAACCCGGGTCTCCGGCGCTGCAAACGCTGTAAGGCAGCAATTCTACCGCTGCGCCACCGTTCCGCCCCCAAACGTGGTACAGGTGACAAAGGAATCATTCCCAACTGCACACAGTCACATCCAGAACTCCACTTACATACTTCTGTAAAAAAGTACTGGCAGCCTGGATTTTTTGACATTAATTACAGAGAAACAGACTACAAGTTTGAGATTGCCAGGCATGTGTGGTTTAGCGCAGGAACAATGAATCTGCTGTCAATATTTCAAATCCGTCTCCTCAGGCTGTGTGTACTATCGTCAGTGGATTACAGAGAAATATGATGATAACATACTTTAAGAAATCTGGCCACAAGACTGGATGACGAGACAAGTCAGATTTATTGTCATGTGCGCAAGTACAGTGAGGTGCAGCTACATTGAAGATCTTACATGCAGCAGCATCACAGGCATGTAGATTCAAAGATCATACAAAAATATAAATGATACAGAAATTATACATGTTATATGTGACAGTGAAAATGAAAAACACAATTTGAGAGGAAAGTTACAAAATGCTGGAGTAACTCAGCAGGTGAGGCAGCATCCCTGGAGAACATGGACAGATAATGTTTCGGCCAGGGCCCTTCGGTCTGAAGAAGGGTCACGATCCAAAATGTCACCTATCCATGTTCTCCTGGGATGGTGCCTGAACAAGGGGTCCAGGACAAGGGGTCACTGTTTAAGGATAAAGGGGAAATCCTTTAGGACCGAGATGATAAAAACATTTTTCACACAGAGAGTGGTGAATCTCTGTAACTCCCTGCCTCAGAAGGTAGTTGAGGCCAGTTCATTGGCTATATTTAAGCGGGAGTTAGATGTGGCCCTTGTGGCTAAAGGGATCAGGGGGTATGGAGAGAGGGCAGGTACAGGATACTGAGTTGGATGATCAGCCATGATCATATTGAATGGCGGTGCAGGCTCGAAGGGCCTAATGGCCTACTCCTGCACCTATTTTCTATGTTTCTATGTTTTTAACAGCAGCATTGTTGTGTCTTTCCCTGATAAACCAGCATTTGCAGTTCATTCACAATTAGAAGACAAGTCCATGATAGTGCAAGAGGTCCATAATGATCCGCTGCAGAGATAAAATTAGGGTCAGTTCAAGAATGATGCTTGTCGGAAAGGAGTTGTTCTTGAATCTGGCGTGGGGCGCGAGGCTTCTCTCCGATGGTAGCAGCGAAAATAGGGCATGGCGCGTATGTTGGGGATCCTTGACGATAAATGCTGTATTCTTGAGGCAGGACCTCACGTACGTAGGTGTATTTGATGGTGATGAACTCTGTAGCTGTGATGGACTAGGCAGACTCCACCACTCTCTGCTGCCTTTTACGTTCCTGTGCATTTGAATTGTTATACCAGCCCATAATATAATTAGTTGTATACTTTCTACAGTGCATCTGTAGAAGTTTGAGAAGGTATCCGGTGGCTTGTCATAACTCTAACCTTGTAAGAAAGTAGGCCTTCTTCATGATTACATCTATATTTGGGCCCAGGACAGATCAACTGAGATGATAACACCAAGGAATTCTGAAGCTAGTGACTCTCTCCACACTAACTCACCAATGAAAACTGACACATGCTCTCTCGAATTCCCTTTTCCAACGTTTACGATTAATTCCTTATTTTTATGGAGACTCCAGGTGTTCTATCTCTCCTCTACACTGGCTCATCAGAACCCGTAATTCAGTTAACATTGGTGTCATCGTTGAATTTATAGATGGCATTGGAGCTGTGCTTAGCCACATAGTCGTGGGTATATAGAGAGTAGAGCAGGGCGTGTAGGGAAGAACAGCAGATGTTGGTATGTGCCTAGGATAGATATAAAGTGCTGGAGTAATTCAGCAGGTCAGGCAAACTATGAAGAAGGGACCCGACCCGAAACATCGCCCATCCTTTTTCTCCAGAGATGCTGCCTGGCCCGCTGAGTAGACCAGGGTGTTAGGTACACTGTCTTGAGGTACACCTATGTTGGAGGGGCACCTGTGTCATTGAGGAGGAGATGTTGTTACCAATTTGCACTGACTGAGGTCTGTCAATGAGAGAGTCAAGGATCCAGTTGCAATGGGAGGCACAGAAGCCCTGGCCTTGGAGATTGAGTTTGGAGGGGGTCGATTGTCCTGAACACCAAGCTATGGTCAATAAACAGCAGTCTGACATAGGAATTCTTGTCATCCAGATGGTCCAAAGCAAAATGGAGAATCGTTGAGATGGCATCAACTGTTGATATGTTATGGCAAACGTCAAACTGAAGTGGATTCAAGTCAATTCTGAGGCAGGAATTGATTTGTGCCATAACTAGCCTCTTGAAGCACTGCATGTTGGTGGGTGTAAGTGCTACCTGATGGTAGTCATTGAGGCAGGTCACCATGCTCTTCTTGGGCATCAGTACAATAGATGCCCTTTTGAAGTAGGTTGCAGATATGCCTGCATACTCTGTCCAGTTAATCCACACAGGTCTTCAGTAATAGGCCAGGCAAGCTGTATGGGTCGGATGCTTTGAGTTGGTTCACCCTCTTGAAGGATTGTCTGACATCAGCCTCAGAGACTATCACAGGGCCTCTTGGAGCTTTGGGGCTCGTGTAGGTGTCATTGCTTCTCCTTTCAAAGCATGCATAACAGGCATTGAGTTCATCCAGAAATTATGTATCGTTGCTACTTAAACCACCTAGTTTTGCCTTGTAGAAGGTTATAGTGTTAAAACCCTGTCAAAGTGGTCGAGCATCTACCTATGACTACAGCTTAGTCTGGAATAGTTTCTTTGCACTTGCAATAGCTTTCAGGTTATATCTTGACTTATTTGTCACTGGATCGCCAGTCTAAACAATACAGATCTCGTAGTAAGAGGAAGAATAAAAACTGTTTGGACTAATGTGGCTAGAAGGTGAATTGCATTTTTGAAAGAGTATTGAATGATGGGTTGAAAATTTCTAGTTGAGAGTATCGGGATTATGTTAGGTAGCTCATTTGCTAGTACATTTACCAAGCACCAACTTGATGATTAAGGTTATTTGGCCTGATACTATTGTGTGACATTCTGCTGCTCTTTTGCCCATCAAGGTATTGGAGGAATGGAGTTGGAGGAGGTGCTGTGAAATAATCGTTGCCAAATTATTGCAGTACATATTGTAGATAGCACATACTGCAATTACAGTACGTTAACTATAAAGAGAATGCATATTTAAGAGGTTGAAATAATAGTACACGTCTGTAAAATCAAATTGACCCAAATAAACAATTTTCTTCTGTAAATCGACGGAAAAGAAAATTGAACAGAGTTTAAGACTAACTGTCAACTTTCTCTCTTCCACCGTTGTGTAATTAAATCACATGTCAAGATTCATCAAAAGATCACACGAGTGAAGAACAGGAATATTATTTCCAGGAAGAGACAGCAGCATATTCAGGATGGAAAAGGAGGAGCATACAGTCATGTTATCCATCAGAGCTATAAATGTAAACTGGTATAGCCTGCATCTATTGACCACTGTTTCCAGGTAGAAAGTGACACAGCATATACCCAATACTGTGAATGCACAAGAGCCCAGAATTGGACCAGCAGAGAACTGGGGTGAGGCCATGGAGGAATTATAAAACAAAGACAAGAAATTTAAAACCAAGACAACGCTTGACCAGCAAGAGAAACACTGAAAGTCGGCACTTGTATATTTAAAACAATTTATCATTTGTGTGACACACAGTATTTCATTGATCTATTTTTTTTTAATGTTCAAAAGGGAAAGGTTTTATGTCGAGACACTTGTAAATTTGATTTTACATTTTTACAAAGAATAAAAAATCTTGCTTAAAATGAAGAAACTGCAGAACAATGAGGAGGCAAAGACCTACTAATATATTGTAATGCGGGTTATTAGTAATACAGAGTAGAAGATCACAAATCATTGAAGCATGGGTACTGAAGCATTTGTTTTCATCTTAACATAAGGAGATATCCCGCTGTGAAGGTAACTTTGTGGCCAATCTTTCAGAATGGCATCAGATAGGGGGAGGCATAATTTCCAACCTTCTGCACCGGTAAACTACACTCACAGGATATTTGAGCTTTTATATACTGACCCTGACCCTTCACCTCCATATCCAATGAAGAGTGAAGCTTCCATCGGGAATGGTCATGCATAGCTGGCATATTAATAGCTCAGTGCAGACCCTTCCAGTAACCGGGGACCTCATTACCAAGAGGTAACTGAAGCCTGATATTGCTGTTCTATTCATAGAGAGGGAATCCGTCATTGACATTTCACATTCTATTTGCGGAACTCCTTACTGTTAAGAGTAATATATATTTAAAAAGATCAAAAGTTCAAAATAGACTTTACTCCCAATGCAGTTTCATCATCAGCTTCTCTTTAGAGAAGAGAGGGATTCTCCAGATGTCAGTGATGGCTATGCATCCATACTAACAGTTTTACACAGAAATAACCTCCAAAAAGAACGATATTGATACAGCTCTCAAATAATTTTGCTTGACAGAGCGTAATACTTGAGTTCTGCGTACCGTTGAAGATACATTACTGGAAAGATGTGATTGCATTGGAGTGGACACAGAGGGGGTTTACAAGTATATTTTAGGGCTGGAACATTTTAGCCATGACCTTAGATTGAGCATAGACACAAAATGCTGGAATTACTCAGCGGGTCAAGCAGCATGTCAGAAGAAGAAGAATAGGTGTTGTTTCAAGTCGGAACCCTTCTTCAGACTGAAAGTAGAGGTAGGGGGAATAAACTGGATGTGAAAAAAAGTCAGAACAAATCAGGGCCAGCAACAGATGACCTCTGGAAGTGTGGAGCCCATAGTGCCTATTGCTGGCTGGGGAAGGTGTGATAACAAGAGGGATACAAGGGTGCAACACAGTGGAACTGGTAGGATGACTAGAGTGGAAGAGGAGAGAGAGAGAGAGGGGAGCGGAGGGAATGCAAGAGTTACCTGAAATTAGAGAAATTAATGTTCACACCATTGGGTTGTAAATTGCCCAGGTGAAATATAAGGTGCTATTCCTTCAGTTTGTGTGTGGCCTCACCCTGATTGAAGGTGTTGGCTTCGAAACAGCAGAGTCCAAGAGGAGGCTTAATTCAATAAAATGATGTATGAAATTATGAGGGATCTAGACATAGTAACCTAGGATTGACTTAATTCCCTCAGCGGTCAAAACGCAGCAGGTATGGATGTAAAATGATCGGTGGAAGAATTAGAGGGGAAATTCTGAAATTGTTTTTCACCCAACATCTTCTTGCGTATGGCGTACACGGCCTAAAGTTGGAGGACAACTTGTTCTATTTGATCTTATTTGATTGTGCACGCCAGGTTGATTGCATTTGTTGAAACAGGGCGGACCACGTGAAGGTTGCAATCTTCCACCCCGACATATGGTAGAAGATTAAAACTCACTGCCAGAAGGAATGGCAGAGACAGCAATTCCATCAAATTTAGCCACAACTTGGATGTTACGAGCAACAAACTGTAAGGCGATGTAAGATAGGATGATCAGGATGGACTGAATGGCTTCCTTCGTCTCATAGATTTTAAATGTTTCTAACACTACTAGGGCTGCCTCTCAAAATGCAAGCATCCAAATTACAATGCTGAAAAAGCAAAAACTGCACTGACATATTCTCTAAAATTAATTGATCATGTGGATTTTGAAAGCAATTTGTCTTGAAATGAAAGAATCGCTATTTGCCCATTATTCTATAGCATACCTTTTAATATATTAGGCAATTATCTTATAACACATCTTATTAGCTGTCACTTGTGAAAGTGATCCCAAACTCACATTTATAAAGCTAAATGACCTCCTGCCTCCCCAAGTATCACAAATGATTCAAATCTGCAAGGTTGCTTAATCAAAGGACATGTTGGTCATGAAGGTATTGGCCCTATAAGGGTAACGACATCAAAAGCAATAATTGCAAAGTGCCCAGGCTGATGTAAATTGTGCCGTTATTCTAAGCATCTGTAACAGAGGAAGTCACAGGGGATTGCAAAATATTGAGCAAATAAACTTCTCAAGACATTCTTTTTAATTTTGGGTCTATCATTGGATGCCTCACACGATGATTTTGCCACTGATGACAGGCTAAACATTAGACAAAATCACCTTTTCAAGTAACAAGAAATGTTATTATTGAAATTGTCTTTTAAAAGTTTTTGCTTGTATGGCCCAACAGAGGAGAATGGAAGGATTCAACTGAATCTTTTAAATGTCATTGAGGCTTCTCAGCAGATAGCAACAAAAGGCCATTGTAGGGTTCGTAGATTATTAATCTCACAAGCTGCAACAAAACTTGGTCTTACACCCACTACAGGTGATGCAGATCCACTCTAAAACCAGCATCCCTATCATTATGCACAGCACTGCTCTAGAGGAGGGAGAAACATTCACATACTTAGACAGTGTTGTGGACATCACCGGAGGGGCAGAGGCAGACATAAAAAGTAGAATCAATAAGGCTTGGGTGGTGTTTAACATGCTCAGGAAGATCTGGAGCTCAAAACACATCTCAATCAACACCAAAATACGCATCTTTAACTCAAATGTGAAACAGGTGATGCTGTATGGATCAGAGACATGGAAAACAAAACACACTACAAACAGGCTGCAAACATTCATTAACACCTGCCTTAGGAGAATACTTAGCATCTGGTGGAGAGACAAAGTAAGCAATGTGGACCTGTGGAAAAGAACAAGCCAGGAGCCCATTGGCTTACAAATTCGAAGGAGAAGATGGAGTTGGATTGGACACAGCCTCAGGAAACCTGCCACCATCATCACCCGGCAAGCCCTGAAATGGAACCCCCAAGGAAAAAGGAAAAGAGGTCCCCCCAGGAACAGCTGGAGAAGTAGTGTCCAGACAGAAATGTCTGAGAGTGGGCTCAACTGGGGAGATCTCGAAAGAACTGCCAACAACCGAGTGAGGTGGAGGACATTTTTCAATCGCCTATGCTTCCTCGAGGAGCAAAGGGCTTAGGAAGAAGAATTAGACACCATGGTGTTGTCTATGTCATGATATCTGTGGGCTTTAAAACAGGCTTTGACAATGTAGCCAAATCTCTGCTTATTTCAGCATTACCTGCTTTACTGGCACATTGCCACGTTTGTTTATGGTGACCCACTTCCCCCATTATTGTTTTCTCCCACTTCTTCTGTGTTTCCTGATGTTCCTTCTCTTGCTGAAAGCCCACATGCAAGACTTCTGTTCACTGGTTTGCCAGATGGTGCAGTATGTAGCAGGCAACAAAGTATCTCGTGTGGCCTATAGGTTGCTCCATGGTGGTGCAGCCAACCAAACCTCATTGAGGAGGCCAATAGTGGTCTCTGCTACGTCATGTGTGTTGCCTCAGATTTCAATATGGCAGTGACGGGAAACGCACAGGAACAAGGTGGGTTAATATAGCTTCATTCATTGTAAATTATCCTTAGCCTGCAGAATAGGACTAGTGTATGGGGATCAATGGTCGGCACGGTCTCGGTGGGAAGAAGGGCCCGTTTCCGCGCTGTATCTCTAAACTAAACTAAGATGTCAAGTTAATGTAGTTAGTGTAGGTATATAAGTTAGTGTAGTCCTTGGAATATGGCAGGCTGCTGGATGTAAGTAGTACAGGCACCCAGAAAACCATGAATAAAGTTATTCAGATGGTCCATCAGGGCCTGAACAGCGGATTAGCACAACCCCCTCATAATTCATTCTAAAGAAAAACCCAAAGAACAAACTGAGTTCATTCTGTACTGTCCTGAACTTGGGGGAAGTTGGCAAGTTTGGCAATTTCATTCACTTGTCTGTCTTGTTTTCTTGCTGAAGGAGGAGCATACCGTAGAACGTTAGTGACTTCAATAACACTGTGGGGAATAGCACACTGGGAGATAGGGCAGGGATCAGCTGCACTTCCCCAGGATGATCCTGAGGCCAGGAAATTGAAGATGATTGACCCTCGACTGACAGAAAATCCAGGCATGGGTACAGGCCTGTGATGGATGCCACAGGAAGTTGCAGGTAAGCATTACAGGTGATTGATACACCTTAGGCTGTGGTTGCTCTGCTGCTGGAAGAGGCCAAGAGAGGCGCATTGATCCCTGTAGATTCTTGGGGTACATCATTTTCCTCCTCCAGTCCCCCTTTCAAAGCTGTATGTCACCTGCATAAGTGTAATTCACACTGGGGCATGCTCATCAAATTATCATTTTGAACAAAACAACCTGGAAATAGCCTTTATTTAATTTCAGAAAATTCAACTAAATGGAGCCAAGGGAAGAAAAGCCTCAGTCATTTATCATTTTTGATCATTCTTCCTCTGCATCAATGTCTGTCTTGCTTTCTCACCCTCAAAGGTCTTAACAATAACAGTGAGTGTATAATCCATATTTAACTCTGAAGCAGCTCAAAGGTCACTGAAATATACTGCAACCGTGGGTGGCCTACTTGTAAGGTCATCCACTATGGCTCAAGTCAGCATCTTTTCGTAGCCAGCTAAAATGTCCTGCACAAGTGCAACCACGCACATCCTGTCCTTAAGGTCAGAACTAGTCCAGTCAAATTATTTTCCATGCAAGAGACATGTTAAAAATTGAATTGAGCAGCAAATGTTTTTACGCCCTATTTGTAACTGAAACAGAGAAGATTGGTGTGTAGATACTGCAAGCAACCAGAAAGGCAAATGGAATTGACTATTAAAGTAGGTATAAAATGATGGAGTAACTCAGCAGAACGGACAGCGTCCCCAGAGAGAAGCAATAGGTGATGTTTCGGGTCGAGGCCCTTCTTCAGACTCTGAAACATCTCAACATGAAACATCATCCAGAGATGCTGCCTGTCCCGCTGAGTTACTCCAACATTTTGTGTCTGTCTTCGATCAAGTCCTTCCTGCGCATTAAAATAGGCATGTCTGACTACTGCCTAGGAGGCATTGATGAGACTACATCCAGAGGACCATGCAGTTTAGTCCCTACAATTAAGGGAGAACATATTGGAGGCAGTTCAGAGGAGGTTCATGTATATTGATTTATGAGAGTTGTCTTATGGGGAAAGCATGGGCAGATTAGGCCTAAATTAATTACATTAATTAAATTAACGAGTACAGAATAATGAAAGTTGATTTTATTTAATCATATATGATTCTGAGGAGGCTTAGACGTTTAGAGGGACATGGGCCAAACTTGGGCAGGTGGGACTAGTGTAGGGGCATCTTGGTCAGCATGGGCAAGTTAGGTCAAAGGGCCTGTTTCTATGCTGTATGACTCTATGGCTTGACAGGGTAGATGCTGAGGGGAAGACTAAACTACGAGTGGAAATTTGAAAATGCTGGAAATACGCAGCAAGTCGGATAGCATCTGTGAATAGAGATGGGCCAAAGTTTAATTAGCTTTTATTCATCTTAAATATTGACTCCATTCCTTTCTGCAGAATTGCTGCATCCTGATTTACATTCAGCCATGCACATACGCAGAGGTCGGGAACCTGCTGACCTGCAAATAGGACCTCAGTGGTGGTTCGATAAGGAATTACAGGCAAAAGGTGCGTTTCAACCCACAGGTATTTGTTTACTTGGTGTTCATTTTAATTTGTTAAAGTGACGAGACTGTCTGAGAAATGTTGTGACTAATAGGGAGCAACTGTCTGAAGATACAAGTTGTGGCAGGTGTTCAATAACAAAACTGTAGAAAATATAATTAGAAAATGTATTTTTCTCTGTGAATAAATCACAGCAAAGCAAGAACCTATTGAAGAATTTGCAGTGGAATGTCTAAAACATTTTCCGAGCTGTCTTTTACGTGCATTACTAAAAAGACAAAATATATTCAAGACTTGTTGTTATGCCCCTGAACAGAAACCTCTGGAGACTTTGCACCCCACCCAAGGTTTCCGTGCGGTTCCCGGAGGTTCCCGGAGGTTTTTGTCAGTTTTTGTCAGTCTCCCTACCTGCTTCCACTACCTGCAACCTCCGGCAACCACCTGCAACCTCCAGGAACCGCACCGAAACCTTGGGTGGGGCGCAAAGTCTCCAGAGGTTTCCGTTCAGGCTTCCTAAGTGGGACAGGGGCATTATTTTACTGTGCACTGTACCTGTGCTATGGATATGCGGCCTCCCCTTTACCATCTCATTACTTATGCCATGCACTGTTGGGAAGGACAGACAAATAATCTGTTCCTCACATAACAGTTCAGTAAAACCTACTGTCATTATTCTTCTTTCAACTGTTAGCTCAGTGCTTTTTTCCTGTGGAGCATAATTTGGGGCCAAAAATAAGTCACAGCCAGAGCAGCACCACCATGTCTGGCTCTGTTGAACATCCGTGTAGGGCTAAGTCTAGGCGAGCAATACTGACTGGGGACTATAGTCGGGGATACAGAGGCTGTAAGACTCCAGGATGGTGCGTGGCCTCCCTGGTGCCAAAGTCAAGCAGGTCTCTGATCGTACAGAGAACATTCTCAGAGGGGTGAGCAGCCAGAGGTCAAGAGTCAAGAGTGTTTATTGTTATGTGTCCCAGATGGTGATTGTGGTGGAATATTAGTACCAAAGGCATAGGTTGAAAAGGAGATGTGTTCTTGCAAAGATAGTCTACGGACTTAGGCAGTAGGTTAGAAAAAAAGGATGTCCAGGGTTTGACCTCAGGATTGTTACCCATGCCACAAGCTATTAAGGCAAAAAGTAGAAAGGCTGTGCCGTTCAATATGTAGCTAAGGAGCTGATGCAGGAGGGAGGGATTCTGATATATGGATCATTGGGCTCTCTTCCTGGGAGGATGGGACCTATACGACTGGGACAGGCTGCATTTGGGCTGGACATGAACCAATATCCTCGCCATATCGTTCATTAGTGCCATTGGGGGTGGTTTAAACTAGAGAGGTCAAGGGGTGTGGGAATCAGCAAGTAGAGGGACCTCTATGAGAAGGTAGTGGTTATAACTGGTAAGTTTGAAAGGAAGGACAGGCACAGACAGTTTAATAAACATTGTGAGACTGATGCATTGCAATAAATGTATTTCAGCTGAAGGAATATTGTGGGTAAAGCAGGTGAACGTAGAGCCTGGATCAGTGCGTGAAACAATGATGCTGTGACCATTACAGAGAACT
The DNA here is from genome assembly GCF_010909765.2 of Amblyraja radiata. Lineage (NCBI taxonomy): Eukaryota > Metazoa > Chordata > Chondrichthyes > Rajiformes > Rajidae > Amblyraja > Amblyraja radiata. The sequence continues at coordinate 47,596,041 of NC_045965.1, forward strand.
GGTTGGGAGACGGATAGGGCTGGCAGCTCAACGTTCCAGGTTTTCAATGCTACAGACATGATACAGAGAGAGGTACATGAGGTGGAGGGGTTGCAATACTAATCAGGGGGACTATCAGAGCTGCACTCAGAGAGGACATACTGGAGGAATCATCCTCTGAGGCAATATGGCTAGTGCTCAAGAATAAAAAAAGCAAAGAGTTTACTAAATAGTATAATAGCCAGCAGGAGATAGAGGAACAGATGTATAACAAGATTATAGAAAGATGTAAAAACAACAGGATTGGTGTCGTGGGTGATTGGGACTTCCTTAGTTCAGGAGGTTTTGTTCGGTGTAACCAAAAGGGTTTTTTGAAACCATATGTGGATAATCCAGCAAGGGGAGAGACCATGCTGAACCTTATATTAGGATTTGAGCCTGACCAGGTGACAGATGTTTCAGTGGGGGAGCATTTTGCCAGCAGTAATCACACCTCCTTAACTATAAAGATTGTTATGAATAAGGGGAGATCTGGAGCTTGGCAGAAAGTACTAAACTAGGGGAGGTCAATTTACAACATCATTAGGCGGGAGCTAAGGAGAGTAAATTGGGAGCGACTGTTATTGAGTCAGCCCACATCTGATAGGCATGAGTTATTTAAAAACCAGCTGATCAGAGTTCAGGACTGACATGTTTCAGTGAGGAGGAATGATAAAGATGGCAAGGTAAGGGAACCTTGGAAGATGAGAGAGGTTGTAAATTTGGTCAAAAGGGAAAAGGAAGCATTAATGAGATTTAGGAAAATGAAATCAGACAGGACAGGACTTTTGAAGAATATAAAGGAAGTAGGAAAGCGGGGAATTACAAAGGTCAGAAGAGGCAAGTCAGATTAAAGAAAATCCTAAATTTTTTTTGACATACATTAAACTCAAGAGGTTAATTAGGGAGAGGGTAGGACCATGCAAGGTTAAGGAGGGAAATTATGCTTGGAGTCAAAGGATGCAGATGAGGTACTAAATGAATGCTTTGCATCAGTGTTCACCAAGGTGACAGGCATGATGGATCTTGAGATAAGTGTGGCACATGATAATATGCTCGGGCATTTTTGTACAGACGGGTCATGTCTTACTAACCTCATGGAGGAGGTGACATAGGAGATTGATGAGAATAGGGCAGTGGATGCTGAATAAATTGACTTTTGTAAAACATTTGACAAGGTTCTTCATGGTAGGTTTATCCAGAAGATTAAAATGCACAGAATCCAGAGGACTTGGTAGTTTGGATTCAGAACTGGCTTACACAAAGAAGACAGAGGGTAGTGGTGGCAGGGCATCATACTGGCTGGAGGTCTGTGACTTGTGGTGTTCTGTAGTGCTGAGAGCTAGGTCATCTATAATTTATGATGCAAGTAAATGACATGGATGAAAATATAGATGGATTGGTTAATAACTTTGCAGGCAAAACATACATGGGCGAAGTTGTGGAGAGTGAAGAAGGTTGTGAAAACCTTTCCTTTTCCTTCACCCAAATTTCACAACTGTACCGTAAATGTTTTGGTTCACAGTGGGCACAAATCAATGGTCATTATAAATTTCCTCTAGTGTGAAGTTGGGTGATTGATTAAGGGGATGTTTATGACAGATGGCACAATGGGCTAAGTGTTCAGCTGGCAACCGGAAGGTAGCCGGTTCGAATCCCGTTTGGAGTGCATACTGTCGTTGTGTCCTTGGGCAAGACACTTCACCCACCTTTGCCTGTGTGTGAATGTGTGTGAATGTGTGTGAGTGATTGGTGGTGGTCGGAGGGGCCGTAGGCGCAGATTGGCAGCCACGCTTCCGTCAGTCTGCCCCAGGGCAGCTGTGGCTACAGAAGTAGCTTACCACCACCGAGTGTGACTGAGGAGTGAATGAATAATGCGATGTAAAGCGCCTTGAGTATTAGAAAGGCGCTATATAAATCCCATCCATTATTATTATTATGAGACTACAGAGAGAATAAAAAGTGGGATTCATGTAAGATTAGTCGAATTGATCACCTGCACAGAATTGGTGGGTTGAAATGCGTGTTTCCATGCTGTACCTCTCCATGACTCAGAAGCCATGGAGAGAATGTTGATGGTTAAAGAGTGAGAGATGACTAAAACTGGCATATAATTGAGATTACATTACATGATTCATTGCAACATATAAATAGGAAAGTGTAGGGTGCAATCGCTCTGCATGTTATTACTGTTACAGAATCCATATCTTCATATCCCAAAATAATTCTATTCACAATATTTGGACCAATGTAAAATAAAAGGAAATGGGACAAACTGATAAATATACAAATATCTTCTTGTGTATTATTTAAGCTCTCAGAATCACAGACCTTCCTTAATTATCAGCAGGTTCATAAACAAAAAAAAAATCAGATTTTGTTTATAGTTGACATCGCTGAAGGGACAGCTCAACAGATTTGCTGCAGTTTACAGGTCTGGAGAGGCAGAAACCCCATTGCTTTCCAGGATGTATTTTAATCAGAAGTGCAGTGCATTTGCTCATTCATCTTGTTTCCATTTTGTAACGGTAATGATTATGTGCAAAGGCTTGAAGTTGAATGAGTACATTAATAATATTTTTTTAGTATTCTGAATTTATATTATTATTTATTAGTCTGAAGAAGGGTCTCGATCCGAAACGTCACCCATTCCTTCTCTTCAGAGAGGCTGCCTGTCCCGATGAGTTACTCCAGCATTTTGTGTCTATATTCAATAATGATTTTTTGCCATTTTATTATAGCTTTGTAAAAACAGAGCCTTTATACTGTGCATATCTTAATTCACCTGACAATTATAAATATGGTTGTAATTTTTCCCTCCACTTGCAATAGCCCTCTCATTATGATGATCACCATTCTTTATGACTTGTTTCCACTCCAGTTCCGTGAGTTCTAGAGCAGCCCAGGTGGGACTCACAAACTATGTCCCAGGTGAGGTAGAAGGTGCTTGCCAATACAAGGAGGTGGGTAGTTTGGGAGGTGGTGTGCTCCTTTCATCATTTACAACATCTGTATGCTCTCAACATCTGTATGCTCTCAACATCTGATTTTGACACAAGATTCTCAATTCGGTCCTGAGTTTGTCTCCATTATTAACTGTGATAGGCTGGGATCTCCACGTCAGAAGGTATATTACACACTTATCATGGAAGCTTTAGAAAAATTCTTGAATCATTTCTTCTGCCAACTTGGTAACCCCTTGTGGTGATAGAGACAATAGACAATAGACAATAGGTGCAGGAGTAGGCCATTCGACCCTTCGAGCCAGCACCGCCATTCACTGTGACCATGGCTGATCATCCACAATCAGTACCCCGTTCCTGCCTTCTACCCATATCCCTACACTACGCTATCTTTAAGAGCTCTATCTAACTCTCTCTTGAAAGCATCCTGAGAATTGGCCACTGCCTTCTGAGGCAGCGAATTCCACAGATTCACAACTCTCTGTATGAAAAAGTGTTTCCTCATCTCCGTTCTAAATGGCCTACCCCTTATTCTTAAACTGTGGTCCTTGGTTCTGGACTCCCCCAACATTGGGAACATGTTTCCTGAATCTAGCGTGTCCAATCTCTTAGCAATCCAATATGTTTCAATAAGATACCCTCTCACCCTTCTAAATTCCAATGTATACAAGCCCAGTCGCTCCATTCTATCAACATATGACAGTCCCGCCATTCCGGGAATTAACCTCGTGAACCTACGCTGCACTTCCCTCAATAGCAAAAATGTCCTTCCTCAAATTTGGAGACCGAAACTGCACACAATACTCCAGGTGTGGTCTCACTAGGGCCCTGTACAACTGCAAAAGGAACTCTTTGCTCCTGTACTCAACTCCTCTTGTTATAAAGGCAAACATGCCATTAGCTTTATTCACTGCCTACTGTACCTGCACCCCCACCCTACATCAGTCTGAAGAAGGGTTTCGGCCCAAAACGTTGCCTATTTCCTTCGCTCCATAGATGCTGCTGCACCCGCTGATTTTCTCCAGCACTTTTGACTTCCTGCTTACTTTCAGTGACTGATGAACAAGGACCCCCAGATCTAGTTGTACTTCCCCTTTTCCCAACTTGACACCATTCAGATAATAATCTGCCTTCCTGTTTTTGCCACCAACGTGGATCACCTCACATTTATCCACCTTAAATTGCATCTTCCATGCATCTGCCCACTCATCCAACCTGTCCAAGTCACCCTGCATCCTCATAGCATCCACCTCATAGTTCACACTGCCACCCAGCTTTGTGTCATCTGTAAATTTGCTAATGTTACTTTTAATCTCTTTTAATAAGCTTAGATGCCAGCTACAGGAATCTGGATCCCACTGGGAAAGTATATGGTTAACGGCAAGACTCTTAATCGTATTGATGTGCAGAGGGATCTTGGGGTCCATGTCCATAACTCCCTGAAAGTGCCAACACAAGGAGATATAGTAAAGAAGGCATATGCTATGGTTGCCTTCATTGATCTGGATATTGAATATAAGTGTCAGGAAGTCATGATCGCTCCTCAAATTGGCTCCACCATTCAATAAGATAGTGACATTGGTTTTACATCCTCTCTACTTTTCTAATTTATACCCTCTTCTGCTAGAAAACGATGCAGCCACTCCACGCCTCATATTTGTCTCTGGTGAATTGTACCCTTGTTCCAAGGGATGAATGCACAAATTAAGATGACATCTAATGGATGCAATCTAATTCAGTGAATGTGATATTTGTCCAGTTTCCAGCCTTGGCCAAGCATTCTTTGATCAATTCCATGCTTATTATCACTTACTATGTAAATATATACAGGTTACGAGGTTGGTAAATGAGGAAATTTGTAAAATCTCACTAGTGCTGAACAAAGTGTTCTTAACATGTAAATGCTAAGGTATGCGGTTAAACAATTTACAGGAAGGTTTATACAGTATCTCTGTTATGCCATTTACAATTGATGCTTAAGAGATAACTGAGGTTGAATTTATTCCAATTCTTTAATCTTATATTTTTAAACTTTTAGTTAAGGGTAAATTAAGTAAGTTCATTGACAAAATGATCTCCATTTTCTCTGAACAGTTTGTTTTCATACTATGCACACTTGTATTGACAGAGAAGGAAATAATTATTCAATTTTTAAAAAATCATATTTTTTTTTTAAATCATATTTTTATATCATGAAGGTTTTTGACCATTACCTCTTCAATGTAAAAAAACAGGATGAATATCCTCTACTTGTTAGGTGTTGGAAAGCATTTCCAACTGAAGGAAGGGTCGTCAGAGACGATAAACCACAGCAAAAGTTAAGTAAATACAAATACGGAAACCAGGTTTAGGCTTTCATCCAACATTTGTACTATCCTTAGCGATGGAAGGCAAAGGAAAAAGGTAAACTGGGCTTTACACATTGACGAAGGCACATTAAATTTGTTAAAGCTAATTATAGATCATTTATGGCAAAAAAAAAGTATCAGTAGCCATATTCATGTGATTTATATGGGCCAGCTAGGAACATAAACAGATCCCTGGAAATGTCACTTCCTGAGGAGTGATGCACAATAATACAGTGAAAGCAATACATTTACTATGTAATAAAAGAATATTTTGACACAGGATGGCATTTCAAATAAAATGGACATCATTGTTGTTCAGACTCTTTTTTTCAACAAGTAAAAAGCTGGCAAGTACCACCTACTAATGACAAATTCACGATCATAAAAACAAAAGCATATCAATGTTCAAATATAACTTTCATAAAATATATCGGTGTCGTTGAAAATCCACGATATTTTACATTGTTTGAATCTATAAGGCACAAAAATATAACAGACCAATTTAAGCGAAACTATATTTTTTGCAATTATTGCGGAAACATTTATTTTTTGGTCAACCCAACATTGGACTTACTCACTTATTCCACCAAGCTATTTTTAGTTCGTCAGTGCAACCAGTTTTGGAATACCTGACACCACTTATACGGACTGGAATTCCCGTGATTACAACGATAAATAGCACCAACACCTACGTTCCACAGTAAAAACAGGGCCTGAAATCGTTCTCAATACTTGCATTACTCAAATCTATTTCTATTCCAAAATTCTACAAGACAGTGTACCACTGATAACGATCCAGAGATTTTCAAAATGATTATTCCCCTTGCAAGTGAAACTAAATTTTAAAAGGCTATTTTTCATCAATTCAGAATTAGGATGTCATATTCATATAGATCAAAATAATTCAAAGAATATTTTGTCATCAAATGGCTAATATAAGTCCAACAAATTCACTTAATGAGGCAATATGAACTAAGAAAACTGCAGCAAGAGCTGTCAGTCAATTTATATCTATAGTTTAAACAATTTGTCTAAAGTTTGCATAGAATGTTTAACCAGACAACCAGAAAATTGTGTAAAGGACTGGTCATTTAATAATGAGGTACACTGAAATTTCTTTATGCAGGGAATGGTCAATATCTAGAATTCTCTACCCCAGAGGTTGTCGATACTATCTCAAGTCGATACTTGACTTAAAATCAAGTTAAATACTTGATTTGCAGTATTTAAAACTAAACTAGATACATTTACGAAAGATTAGGGATTAGAAGGCCCTGGGGAGCTGGTACAGAAGAGGAGATGAGGCTTGGCGAAAATCAATCCATGACTATAATAAGTTGTGGCCTACTCCTGTCCTATTTTCTTGTGCGATACTGTCTGGGAACAAACATCTGGAGGAAAGTAGCGAAAAACGACGGTCACACAGGGAACATGCATACTCCCCACAGAGAGCAACCGAAGGAGAGGTCAATTAATAATAGTGCCATGTGAGTATTATCCTTTTATAGCTTCTGTATGCTCTTCACAAATAAACTTATAATAATAAACTTTATTTCGTACTCAAGGCACATTACATAAAAATACATTGCGTATTAAAAATATTATAAAATACATATAAAATCTTAGTATATCACATAAAAGCATCATAAATTATATATTAAAAAAACATAATCCTTGAATTAAAATCCTGAATAAAAAAACAATGATCAATGTCCTACAACGAGACAGCGATACCAGTGTCTCCACAATTGGGATTCGTAGCGTGTAGTGCTAAACCTTATGTTTGACAAGGCCACAATAATCACATTTTTAGAGTCATTTATCCTGCAAATGAGTTTATACATATGATTTCTTAGGATAGCTTCTAAAGTACTGACTCCTGCAGCCACAAACATGTTACTAGCACTACACCATCTAGGTTTCCTTAGCAGTGTTCTCATTGCATCATTATAGGCCACCTTTAGTCTCTGCAAACTTGTCTTTCCATAGTTAGACCACAGGTGCGCAGTATAGAGTGGTGTGCAATATGCTCTAAACAGCGACATCTTCACCACATCTGTACACGCACCAAACTTACGCAAGAGAATATTCGCCTGTAAATACAGCATGCGTCGTTGCCTATAAATATCCGAATCATCTGTCATTTGTTCTGTAATAAAATGCCCAAGATATTTTACCTTATTACAGACAGTAAGATTATTGGCAGACAATTTAAAATCAGGAAATTTAAAACATTTATCCTTTTTGGTTCTACAGATCATAACAGCACTCTTACAAGCATTATATTTAATATCATGTTCCACACCATACACAGAACATATAGTAAGGAGCTGCTGGAGACCAGCGCTAGATGGACTAAAGACCACAAGATCAACTGCATACATAATATGTTCACTAAAATATTACCAATCATGCACCCAGTATTACAGGCTTTCAATTGTTTGGACAGATCATCAATATAAAGATTAAAAAGGACTGGGGACAAAATCCCCCCTTGTCTAACACCATTGCTAACCCCAAATGGGGCTGAGACCCTATTGCCCCATTTTATTTGCATATTCTGGCATACCAGTAGACCAGAATTCTCACAATGTATTTAGGCACTCCTCTTTGACTCAGCTTTATGTGATTAACACGATCAAATGCTTTGGAAGCATCAATAAAGCACATAAGGATTGAAGAGTTTCTGCCTCTATATTTGTTTACAATTTCCTTTAGGGCATATATGCATAAGTCAGTGCCATGTTAAGCTTTAAAACCAAACTGGTTTTCTGTGGAGTTAAGAAACTCATTTACTCTCTCCAGCAGAACTCTTTCTAAGACTTTTGACAATATGCTGGCTAAAGCTATGAGCCTGTAATTATTTAGGCTGCCTACTTTACCAACTTTGTCCTTAATGACCGGCACTAACAGAACAGACAACATTGAGTCTGGTAACAAGCCATTAATCTTAAAGCCAGTAAAACAAATAGCAAGGAGAGGAGCTATCCTCATACTCCCATACTTAAGATGTTCAGCAGAAATATGATCCAAGCCACTTGCTTTATTGTTTGACAGCTTGTTCATGGCATAATACACCTCATGTGACATAATCATCATTGAGTCATTAGTCTCAATATTGTCCACCCTATACAAATCACCTTGGACACAGTTGAATAAAGTACTATAATGTTGTCGCCATAACTCCACGATATTAGCTGTTCTGGAGATTCCATCAACAGTTCATGGTAGAGATGTTTAGCAACTGTTAAGATCTCTCACTTCTTTCCAAAAATCAGTAGCATTGTTACTTAGCAGCTTCTTAGTCATGGAATCAGCCCTCATAGTTTGCTCATTTTCACAGAGCAATCTTTAAATATCTTCGCTGCCCTATCAATCCTTTTGGTATAGCCTTTTCCTTGTTCCTTATGGATCTCAGATGTTATACAATCCTAAATTGTTTCTCCCGGTGTTTCAGAATGGGGTAACTCTTTGCCCCCTTCACTTTATTTGCATTATAGATCACTTATGTTTCCTAATGAGCTGGACTTGCTGCCTCACTGCAATCATCTCCACAATCCTTCTATCATTAAGAACGGAACGAGTCAAACCTTCCTCCCTTTTAGTCAGCAAACTGAAACCATCCTCCTCAACTTCTGCAAACACTTATACATCTTCAAAGTCAACATTATCATCTTCCTAACTGCCACCTCAGACTTACCTACACCTACAGATTATGGAAATTTGGCATGTTGATCTACGCTGAGCTCAGCTTTCTTTTCCACCTACAATCTGTCACGAAGGCTTCTATCTTTCACCACACTCACTTGCCTCCGCTTATTCTTCATTCTGACAACAAAGCCCTAATCCACATTCTTACCATCCCTATCCACACTCAAGTCCACTGCTCCTGCAGACCTGCATAGCATGCCAGGACTCAAAATTCTCATCTTGTCTCATCTTGAATATCTTTTTTGGCCTTGCCCTAGTATCTCCCAACATCAAGCCTGCTTTAACTCTATGTCCCTGAATGCACTGGCCAGTCCTCCAACTTTATTCTAATTCTTTATCCCCATTCACTATTCTCCACCGTCAGTCAACACCCTGACAAACACCTGATGCCATATCTTTAGATATTATTCAACCAAACATTCCCATTTCCACATTAAAATCCTCTTCAGGAACTCTACTTTGACTGCACTTTTTCTCCCGTCCATCTTGTTGTCCACTTGGCATCTATATCATTATTATATAAAAAACATAATGCTATATTTCTGAAGCATTCTGAAATATATTCATAAATGCTGGAAACCTTTAGAGATACAGCGTGGTAACATGGCCCTTTGGCCCACCGAGTCCACACCGACACAGTGGCTAACACTGGTGATACATGCAACAATGACTATCACATGACCCAAAGTGCTGCTCAGGTCAATACTTTGTTTATTGGTAGATCCTGTAGATTGGGGCATGATTTAAACTGATTTGATATGGTAATGACTTGAGTAAATACTAAAAATGAATATGCACATACATTATACACCAATAAAACAGCATTTGCAGCATTTGCAATGCTTTATAGCAGAAAGAGGGAAAGACATGTTAATGTTTTTGTACAACTATATACGGTGATTTAGGCTTGGTCACTCTACATAGTTAGAATGAACTTGTTATTCATGGAGCCACCAATGACAATGATCCTCAAATGGCAAGACTCAGTGGAGTCACTCAATGACGTGAAGGGGTGGAAGGGCGGGTCAGAAAAAGCTTACCCGCAATGTAGCTGAAATCTACTTTAAGCACCAGGTAGGCCACACTCCCAGGGTCAGTTCACGGTAAAATCTATAAAGGACTTGAATGCAATGGAAAAGATATTACATGCAAAGCTCTCTTGAAAAGAGCGGCAAGTTTTAAAAGCCTAGGTTTCGGCCCGAACCGTTTCCTATTTCCTTCGCTTCATAGATGCTGCTGCACCCGCTGAGTTTCTCCAGCATTTTTGTGTACCTTCGATTTTCCAGCATCTGCAGTTCCTTCTTAAACATAAGTTTTAAAGGCTGTCTTTTTTAAGGATTATGACACTTTTAAACTAATCGGTTCAATAAATTAAATTATTTAATTAATATATACATCACCTCATAATTAGTCTGGTTTTTCACAGCTGTTCCTTTCCACTGAAATGAATAGATTTGCTGTTCGTACGCTAGCTTTTAACATGGTGTGGGCTGAGTGTTTAGATTTTCCAGTATTGAGAAACCGTAATGAGTTTGTGCTTCTCTGCTACATTTGATGTGGAATCCAACACGGGCAAGTCAACAAAACCCCAGCAAAGACCAACCCATTGTTTTAAGACTTCTATGTTCACACAGGAAGCCTGGACTTACGTTGGGGGGTTGCCACAAGTTTGTCAGAGAAGTCAGCATGTTCCACCCAGTTATACTCAGTAGATGCTTTGCTTCATTGCAACAGTTTGAGCACGCATCAGTTGGTATTTAACCATTTTCAATTATCTTTTGCCCATGATTAACTAAACTTACCAGAATAATTTGAGGGACAGGTGCTATAATAAAGGTACTGAATTGCTTTGATTTTTGAATTCACTCTAGTTTTCACGTCTTCTTCATAAGGCTCTTTATCCCACTCCTCTCCCCAACACTGGTACACAAAAAAGCTGGAGAAACTCAGCGGGTGCAGCAGCATCTATGGAGCGAAGGAAACAGGCAACGTTTTGGGCCGAAACCCTTCTTCAGACTGATCGGGGGTGGGGGGGGGGGGGGGGGCGGGGACAAGAAAGGGAAAAGGAGGAGGAGCCTGAAGACTGGGGGATGGGAGGAGACAGCAGGGGGACTGAGGAAGGGGAGGAGATAGCAAGGACTAACAAAATTGGGAGAATTCGATGTTCATGCCCCCAGGATGCAGACTCCCCAAGCGGAATATGAGGTGCTGTATCTCCAATTTCCGGTGCTGCTCGCTGTGGCCATGGAGGAGACCCAGGACAGAGAGGTCGGAGACGGAGTGGGAGGGGGAGTTGAAGTGCTGAGCCACCAGGAGGTCAGCTTGGTTATCGCGGACCGAGCGGAGGTGTTCGGCGAAACGATCGCCCAACCTCCGCCTGGTCTCACCGATATAGATCTGCTGACATCTAGAGCAGCGGATGCAATAGATGAGGTTGGAGGAGATGCAGGTAAACCTCTGTTGCACCTGGAACGACTGCTTGGGTCCTTGAACGGAGTCGAGGGGTGAGGTAAAGGGACAAGTGTTGCATCTCTTGCGGTTGCAAGGGAAAGTGCCCGGGGAGGGGGTGGTACGAGAGGGAAGGGAAGAATTGACAAGGGAATTATGGAGGGAGCGGTCTTTGCGGAAGGCAGATATGGGGGGAGATAGGAAGATGTGGCGAGTGGTGGGGTCACGTTGGAGGTGGCGAAACTGACGGAGGATTACTTTTTGCATTTGACGGCTGGTGGGGTGAAAGGTGAGGACTAGGGGGACTCTGCCCTTGTTGCGAGTGGGGGGGGGATGGGGGGAGAGAGCAGTGTTGCGGGGTATGGAAGAGACCCTGGTGCGAGCCTCATCTATGGTGGAGGAGGAGATTCATATACACTGTACTGACGTTTGTCTCCTTTATTCTTATAGTAAGTTACCTAACGTGTTTGTGATTATCCTTCTTTTATGGGGGGGTTGGGGGGGGGGGAGGGTCCTTTTACTCATTTCTCACTCACTTCAGTCATAGGTTGTGCAGAAGTTACTTTATAGAGAAATCCAACAGCCGTTTTGATGTTGTTCCTCTGAAACAATGCGGGGAAGTGGAACATGATACTGTACATGACATAATCAGTTTGACTACTTAATGCAGAAGAAACATTCGGGTGTTCGGAACATCCTAGAATAACAGGTGGGTGAACAGACAGACAGATGCATCATAGAGGGTCTTACAAGTGACTGCATCATTTAGACAACAATAACCTAATGATGGTATTAAAAACCTCATTATTTTTGTGGTGTGCATCTTGGAGGCGGGGCAGGGAATGTGGAGGAGAATGAGCAATTCTCTAGGCAGGGTTATTTTTACCAACATTACACGCTGCAATGGAATGAAGTTGGCGGTTGGTCCAAGTTTTAGCTGTGTTTGGTCTGCAGTTGTCAGCCATGTTCTCACCTTGTGGGATAACAGTTCAGTTCAGTTTATAGTCACTTGAACCGAGGTACAGTGAAAAGCATTTGTTGCGTGCTAACCAGACAGCGGAAAGCTAATACATTACAAGTGAGCAATTCATAGTCTACAGAGCGAGGGGTTGTGTAAACTAACCCTATTTCATGTTTGCAAGTTTCTAATACTGGGAGTCACTAAGAGCTCAGTGCTTTCTCAGAAAAAATATTAACTTCATTTTTTTTTTTGGGATACCAGATTATAGTATTCTTACATAGATCTAAATTATCTGCAACTGAATTTTTATTATAGATCTTTAGTACTGTGTGGCAAAAAAAACACATGATGCGATGAAACTATTGCTTTTGTGACAAGACAGTCAACTCTCATTTTGCTGTGAGTCGCCAATTAGAAACTAGGTCATATGTTTTTGTGCAACATTTGATATCTTTGTAATGTTGGTGTAGGTGGTAGCGATTTTCACCTCTGAGTCAGAAAGTTGTGGGCTCAAGACCAGCTCCAGGGATGTGAACACAAATTCCAGGCTTGCATTCCACTGCCACAGAGAGAGGGTCCCTAAAAAGATGGATTTCAGATGAAATGTTTAACCAAGGCTATGTCTGCTCCCACAGGTGTGCATTACTATGAAAAAGAATAGGGGATCATGAAGATCACAGATACAGAAAAAATTTAAAGCAGGACTTTAATAACCTGGTCTCCAATGCCTCTGTGGCAGAGAATTCCCCAGGTACACCACCTCTGAACCTGTGAGGAAATTTCTCCTGCACTTAGTTCTAAATGTCACACCCAAATCCTGAGGCTGTGAGCTGTGGTTCCATACTCTTGAAACACCCTTCCTATATCTGTTTGAATTTCCTATGAGCTCCCATTAAAACTTGAAAGAATATAAGCATAATCAACTTTAAATGTCAATCCAGCCATCGCTGGAATCAGTCTGGTAAACCTTTGTGGCACTCCTTCCACAGCAAGAACACCTTCCGCAGATATTGAGAACAAAGGAGAGCATATAAAACCAGATGGAATGTCACCAGGATCCTGTACAGCTGCTTTAAGACATCCTTGTTCCTCTTGCAATGAAGGCCAACAGACCATTTGCTTTGCCAAACACTTGTCACCTGAGCACCTGTTTTCAGAGACGTATGTATAGGAACATCTAGGTCTCATTGCACCTTTTCCTTTCTCTATCACCAGTCATATAATATTCCATCTTTCTGCTTTTGAACCAAATTGGATGACTTCACAACTATCCATGTTAAACTGTGGACCAGACCATCACACCTCCCTCTCATTGACTCAATTTACACTTCACGCTGCCTCGGCAAGGCCACCAACATAATCAAGGATGAGTCTCACTCTGGTCACTCCCTCTTCTCCCCACTCACATCAGGCAAGAGGTACAGAAGTGTGAAAACACACACCTCCAGATTCAGGGACAGTTTCTTCCCAGCTGTTATCAGGCGACTGAATCATTCTATCAACAACTAGAGACTACTATCTACCTCACTGGAGACCCTCGGACTACCTTTAATTGGACTTTACTGGACTTTTTCTTGCACTCAATGTTATTCCCTTTATCATGTATCTGCATACTGTGGATGGCTTGATTGTAATCCTATGTAGTCTTTCCGCTGACTGGTTAGCACGCAACAAAAGCTTTTCACTGTACCCCGGTACACGTGACAATAAACTAAACTAAACTAAAAAAACTAAACTGTGTCTGCCATGCATTTGCCCTCAAGGCTAATTTGTCTTCATTATATTGGAGCATCCCCGCATCCTCCTCACAGCTCTTTCTTTCTAGTTAAATGTCATTTGTAAACTTGGAAATGTTGCATTCAGTTCCCTTATTCAAACCAATGTGAATTGCTGGGGCTGAAGCACTGATCCCTGGAGCACCCTGTTTGTCTCTGCCTTTTTATTCCTAATCTGGTCATCTTCCTGGTCATCTTCCCATGAAATTTGGAGGGAAATGTGTTAAACCGGTCAGGATGCAGTTTTCATTGAGAGATAAGGGTTCCCCATCAGTCAAGAAAAATGAAAAGAACATCTTGTGCTCCTAAACCTTGCATACAAAAGGTGATCTATCAATGGGCTATTGCTTTTGGAGATACATTGTCATAGACATCTGAGAGTCTGAATCTTCTCTTGAGGTTGATACAATATTGGAAAGAACTCATGGTATATTAATTCTAAAGGTTTAATCCATGGTTCCCAGACTGATGTAGTTTCATTTTGCACATTTAATTCTTAAGTGGAAATCTGTCAAAAGGTCCACATACATTGGTTCTCCTTTAGCTCCATTAATTACTCTAATGCTAGTTCTCTATTTCCCTGTCTCTGTACCAGGGTTCCCCACCGTGCGTGTAGATTCCTCGGAAAATAAGGACACCAAAACTACTGTAATCGGTACTCCGGGTGTGATCAAATTGATATCCTCTACAGATCAAATTACTCACAGGAAGTGCAAGTTCATAGACATTGACCTTGCCCCTTGTCCTCTGTTTCCATGTTGCATCATGTTAATGATGTAGTCATGTTAATGCAACCCAAGGAAGGGGTCCATGAAGGCTGACCTGACAGTTTGTCTCACTGAGACAGAATCAATGCAATGGCATCTGACATCCCATTTGCAGAGCCCTTTGCCTTTGGAAGAAGGTATGTTCAGACATTAAACCCTTTAGAATCAATGATCCACGAGTTCTTTCCAATATTGTATCAATCTCAATAGAAGGTTCAGACTCCCAGATGTCAATGAGAGTGTCTCCAAACTAACCACCCATTGACCGATCATCTTTAAGTGCAGGCTTGAAGAGCACAAGATGCTGCTTTCATTTTTCTTGACTGACTAGGAACATGCGTCTCTCAATGCAAACATGCAAACTGCATGAAATTTGCCTCCAGTATTAACAAATTGAACACAACTGCAACTTGCCTATAATGCTTCGCCCCACATGAGAGAGTCTTTGAATAAAAACGTAACGGGCCAATCGTGAACTACTCTTTTAACATAAATGTACCAACTCTTTTAAGTTTCTAGACAATTATTCTTTGCATCATTCGGGGGATGCTGAATAAAGAATGGAACTGAAATGTGGGTATATGCCATCACCGTGGCTAAAGAAAGGGGATGGTGCGCCAATTACCACAAAGTAATCCCCTATCCGTTCATCGATATTATGTGACAATCAGAATTACAGCACTCAGCTAGTGAAAGAGAAAATGAATATAAGAAAAGTACCAACAACAAAGACATTCTATTGCACTGGTTTTCCCCACCTCCACAAAACAAATTAAAAAATATAAGAATAAATCAAAATAATAAATTCTTCCCCCCACCATGCATGAATAGGCATATTCTGTTTGTCACCAATCTGAGATACTCCATTACAGTTCTAAAGAAGTACTATATTGCTACAGGTAATGGAGTAAAGGAGCCATTTTGTAATCTTATCCTCATTAATTTTTTTTTAATTGCTGATGCACTATTTCCAGGCTGTGTATAACCAGCATGGGGGAGGGAGATAGGGAGAGGGGGGGAGGGGGTGGCAAATACAAAAACACAACATTAAGTTTAATTGAAAATAATTTTTCTCATCTAAACACTTCCACAGCACAGTTGTACATGCAAACTCCATGTCAGTATACTCTCTGTGTCCATTCATGAAAATGAAGTTCTACTTATCAAAAGGCTTGGCATGATTGACAGCAACAACAGGAACTAATTTGTTTTTATTTGGCATTCTACCCTATCCCAAATATGTTTGCGACATTTAAGTATGAGCCATTACTTGACGGGAATGCTCTCTACTCTAAATCTGAAAGTTGTTCGTTCAAATCCCCACCAGAATTTGGAGCAAAAAGGTATTTCATGATACTCAATTACAGTTCTAAAGAAGTACTATATTGCAAAGATAGGCACAAAAAGCTGGAGTAACTCAGCGGGACAGGCAGCATCTCTGGAGAGAAGGAATGGGTGACGTTTCAGGTCGAGACCCTTCTTCAGACTGGTTAGGGATGAGGGAAACAAGAGATATAGACAGAGCAGTGGGAAATCACGGAGGGGGAGCAGCAAGAGAGGATGTTGCTGAACTCGTCGGAGAGAGGAGGAGAACTTCTTCAAAGTAGACATACCTTGAGGAGATTTTGCAGTGGAGCAGACAATAAGAAGGAAATGCAGATGCTGGTTTAAATCGAAGATAGACACAGAAAGCTGGAGTATTGCTGCAAGCAATGTCTTTGAGGTGTGATACCACATTGACTTCACTGCCCTGAAGGCTGAGTCATTGAATCTTTCAAGGCTGGTATTTGGACTATGGGGAAGTAAAGGATTATGGCGAACAGGTGGGAAAGCATCAACCATGAATTTAATAAATGTGTGCTCTCTATAGTCTAATCCTACTTCTTACATTTTAATATCCAATCAATCGTACGATCAGAGCACTGACAATAACAATCTAAAACCAAGCTAGCCGTGCAAGTTTCTCAGCTAAAATCAAAGAAAGGTTATCCGTCCATTTCCCTCCACAGATACTGCCTGGCCTGCTGAGTCCCTCCAGCGCTTTGTATTTGCTCAAGGTTCCAGCATCTGCAGTCTCTTGTGCCTTCACAGAATAGCAGTCACATGGGTGGATGGCATTTCACGACTGCCAACTGGATAGGAAATCTAGTCTCATGCACCAGAAGATATGACTTTCCGATCATGTTTAGCAGTTTTCTAATTTGTTTTGCAATCAGATTGACCTGACCTCAGCAGAAGACTCACACGTATAAAAATAAATTTTGCATCAGCAACCCACTTTGACCACATTTGTTTTCCATCCACCGTCTGTGGCTGGAAGCATATTTATACCCTTTCCTGCATAATTTTAACTCATTTGCTTAAGCAGTATCAAAACAGAATTAATTATTTACTATCTTCTGTTATCTTTTATTATCAGTTTCATGCAAAAAGTACTGACAGCAAAATATGGGAGAAAGGTAATGAACAATGACAATATAAAGGGTGTGTATGAATACAGACAGCTGAGATGACACGAATGCTTGTGGGTTTATGCTAATTTAAAAATATGTCACTAATACAGTTTGAAACTACTTTTAGCCATTTCTTCAGTGGTTTTGTCAACAGCTGCCTTTAACAATTAGGCCATAGTTTCCATTTCTGGTTTAACTAATGATCCAGGTGTAAGCTGTGCCAAAAATAGTGCATATTTTAAAGATGACTATCTCTCTTCTCACAGTTCATAGTTAATTTCATTTTCACATGCCATGGACCAGCAATGATTAAAACAACTTTTTTTAAATAAAATTTGCTTTTAAAAAATCTTGATATTTTAACATTTTTAAGCAGTAATATCCATTGTTTGGATATTACTGACTAAAACATTTCAGGCAAAATATTTTTTAATCACAATGCCAATTCAACAAATAATTCAACTAAAAATGACTGATAATGCCTAAAAAAAGTAGATTCCTTTTCTAGTAATACTCATGAAAGTAGACAGTTTCTATGCATAATTAAAATAAAAGATAATAATAATAAATAATAATAATAAATACTTTATTGATCCCCTCAGGGAAATTCAGATGTCCAGAAGCCCCCAACCAACAAACCCACAGATTCAAAACGAACGCAGACAGAAAATACATAGAATACAATGTGGACACTACCTGAGAGCAACAAATACTTAAAAAGACCAATAATTAACAATTAAAAATGCATCCCCCTACAGCCTAGCGGTCCGAATTATAAAATCTAATGGCTGCAGGGGTGAAGGATCTCCTGAACCGCTCCGTTCTACAGGGCAGGGAGAGGAGCCGGTTGTTGTTCCGAGTGCTCTTTTGACTCTCCAGAATTACATGGAGGGGATGCCCGGGGTTTTTCAGGATGACCTGCACCTTGTGCCTCGTACGCCTCTCAAGCACATCCATCTCAGAGTCTACTCTCCCCTCCAGCACTGAGCTAGCTCGTTTAACCAGTTTGACCAGCTTCTTGTTGTTTTTTGCACTAATGCTGTTACCCCAGCAGACAACAGCGTAGAAAATAGCACTTGCAACCACAGTGTTGTAAAACAGGTGCAGCATATCATTACACACATTGAAGGATTTGAGCCTTCTGAGGAAAAAGAGTCTGCTCTGGCCTTTTTTGTAGAGGGAGTCAGAGTTGACAGACCAGTCCAGTTTGTTATCAAGGTGCACTCCAAGGTATTTATATGTCTGCACCACCTCAATGTCAGCCCCTGCAGCGTTGACCGGCTGAAGGGGGAGCTTGGACCTGCCAAAGTTAACCACCATCTCTTTAGTCTTAGTTGTGTTCAGGATGAGACAGTTCTCTTCACTCCAGGCACAAAAGGAACTGGTCAAGTTCCTGTATTCCTCCTCCTGCCCGTTCCTTACACATGCCACAATCACTGTATCATCTGAATATTTCTGTACGTGGCATGTGTCAGACTTATAGTTAAAGTCTGCTGTATACAGAGTGAATTTTGGGTAACATATCCGAGGAAGGATGTGCTGGCCCTGGAGAGGGTCCAGAGGAGGTTTACAAGAATGATCCCAGGGGCCAGAACCATTCCCTGTGGGGCTCCAACATTGCACACCACTGTGCCAGAGACACTGTCCCCCAGCTTGACAAACTGTGGTCGACCCGTCAGGTAGTCGTATATCCAGGAGATAAATGTGGAATCCACCCCCATCTTCTTAAGCTTGTCATTCAGAATCAGGGGTTGGATGGTGTTGAACCCACTTGAGAAGTCGAAGAACATAATCCTCACATAGCCACCGGGTTTGTCCAAAAAGGATAACTAAAAAACGAAAAAACCTTCATGTTGTCCTTGTGCACTAAAAGCTAATTTCTTGGTAATATGTTAACTGGAAGAAAGTGTCAAACGTGATTAATTTATCCTGGAGATATGACTAGTTTTACGAGTAGCTCTTGGTTCAAGATCAGTCTTAACTAACACAAAATATTCCAGAATGCCAACATGCACTGATTGTAATTTGTAATAAAGCGTAGGCTTTTTTCTAAATGGGGTGAGAATCCAGAAATCGGAGGTGCAAAGGGACTTGGGAGTGCTGGTGCAGTATTCCCAAATAGTTAATCTGCAAGTCAAATCGGTAGTAACAAAGGCAAACGCAATGCCAGCATTTATTTTAAGAGGGCTAGAATAACTCTATAAGGGATGGTCAGGCCACATTTGGAGTATTGTGAGCAATTTTGGGTAACATATCCGAGGAAGGATGTGTTGGCCCTGGAGAGGGTCCAGAGGAGGTTTACAAGAATGATCCCAGGAATGAGTGGGTTAATTTATTATGAGCGTTTGATAGCACTGGGCCTGTTCTCGCTGGAATGAGGGAGGACCGCATTGAAACGTAGCGAACAGTGAAAGGCTTGGATAGTGGATGTGGAGAGCATGTTTCCACTAGTGGGAGAGTCTAGGATTAGAGGTCATAGCCTCAGAATTAAAGGGCGTTCCTTTAGGAAGGAGATGAGAAGATATTTCTTTAGTCAGAGGGTGGTGAATCTGTGGCATTCTTTGTCACAGAAGGCTGTGGAGGCCAAGTTAATGGATATTTTTAAGGCAGAGATAGCTAGATTCTTGATTAGTATGGGCAGGGGTTATGGGGAGAAGGCAGGAGAATGGGGTTATGAGGAAGAGATAGATCAGCCATGATAGAATGGCAGAGTAGACTTGATGGGCCAAATGGCCTATGTGGCTCCTATTACTTATGACATGACCTTATGACCAAACTACTTATGTTCATCCATTGTTGCGTAAATTTCATATAAATGCCACAGTAAAGATCTCTGGCATTGAATCACACACAAATCTACAGTTGAATTCATTTCCAAATAAAGTTGCTGCTTGGAAAAAAAGAGATCTCCTACTGAACTAACTGACCTACTAGAGCCATGCTTTTCTTTCCATATAGCCTTTAGTGGGACTGCCATTAGTTTTGGGATCATTTTGATTAAAGAAGCTGCTAAGGAGAGGAACTGATGAAACCCTAATTCCTGAGACCATCCAATCATGCCTCTACATGCTGCAGTTGTGTCCACATTTCTCTCTGCGGAACTATCAGTAGTGTTTCCACACAGCAGCTGATGAAGTCATTCTCACTGGAGGTTTCGGTGGAGTAGCTACATAAGAGGAAAGAGACTATTTGTCTACTGTGAGCCACTTGAGTTTTCCAGGTAAGTGCAAGAGTGGGAAGTGTGCATAAATTCCAGATACATCATCCAAGACCTACCTATAAAGCTATAAAAAAATATGGGAAGGCTCCCAACCTGAAACATCACCTATTCATGTCCTCAAGAGATGGTTCCTGACCCACTGAGGTACCTTTGACAGTTCTTAGAGGCCTCATTCCCAGGGACAGACTCTGCACAGCCACAATATCCAGCTCATCATTGGAAAGAACCAGGGAATTTGGTGGATGGGTACAAAAGAAGCAGAACATGTTGATCCTCCCATGCCCTGACATTCTTTCTTCTCCCTGCTCATGTCCAGCATAATGTACAGAAACTGAAAGTGCGCAATACCAGACTGAGGAATAGTTTCTTCCCATCTGTTATCATGCTTCTGAACATAAGCTCGCACACTGTCCTATTTACCTCAACCCCATTGCGGACATTGGTCTTAGTCCAATGAACGTTGTCTGTATTCTGCATTCTGTATCTTCCTCTAAGCTCTATCTCTTGTAGGTGACTTTGATTTGATTGTATTTATGAATTGTATTACCAGATCTGATTGGTTAGCATGCAGAACAATTATTTTCACTGTGCCTTGGTATGTGATAATAATAATAAAGCGAAACCTAAAACCAGACTGTCTACACCAACCACGACGGCAAACTTCACTGCCTGGGCTCCTACTGCAACTCTCTATTTCTGCTGCTCCCTTCATCTCCACAAACCTCCGCTCTCAGCAAACAGTTCTGTCTGCAATGGATCTGCTGAAGACTCCTCCAACACTAATGCACTGCAATATGACACATTATGTCAGGGAGCAAGCAATCAGAGTTCATTCATATGTAGAAATAGACACAAAATGCTGGAGTAACTCAGCGGGCCAGGCAGCATCCCTGGAGAGAAGGAATGTGTGACGTTTCGGGTATAGAGCCTTCTTCAGACTGACGTCAGGGGGGAGGGAGATAGATAGATGTGGTTTATCGTGGAGGGAGATAGATAGATAATGTTCCGGGGGGATTTTGTGTCTGGTTTAAACAAGCATCTGCAGTTCCTTCATATATCATTCATATGCAGAGCAGCGGAAGGAGACTGTGGACATGGGGAAGAGTGGGGAGCAGATGAAGTATGACTGCCATTGAATCCTGATAGCTACTACAAGATTATAAACCATCCTTCCTTTGTCACTGCCAAAATTGCTGTCTGAGAAACTGATGGTGCTTTCGAAAGCCAACCATCTGGTGCTGTTACTCATTCCCTTTTTCTCCTGCACAGGCTTTGTGGTACTGCTCTTTGACACAAAAAACCCCATTAACTACTGTCACTTTTTAAAAATCCAACACCAGAATCTTCAATTAACCCTTACCAGCAAGAGAGAAGCAGAGCAGCACTAGCCTGAAAACGCCTGATTTCATCTGATCTCGGAAGCTAAGCAGGCTCAGGCCCGGTTAGTACTCACATGGGAGACTGCCAGGGAATACCAGGTGCAGTAGACCACATGTAATTTGAGAGGATTTTCCATGTAGTGTACAAATGAAGGGTAGCTGGGTGAGATGTTGCAGAATATGAGCTAGAGAGAGGATTTGCATTCCACCCTGACAAACACCTATGCAGCAATTCACCGGGGCCATTGAGATGCACCGGGCAGTGTGCTAGCGAATGTGGTTCAGATCGTTAGAGGACTGTTGCCATCTTGGCTCTATAGTAATGTTACAAAATTTTGAGATTTAAAAAATCAAGTCTGCAATTTATCCCATCAGATAAAGCACAAAAATAAGTTTAATTTGACACCTAATTCACTTTCATATCTTCAGTATTAAAAAAGTTATGGCCATTTTCATACTCGGAAATTAGCATCTTGTTCCCTATTGATTTTCCATTGACTTAACACAAAAGCTGTGATCGAGGACAGTGAAATGGCCATAACTTTCTTAAAAATTAAGAGAACTGAAAGACATTTTCAGTTATTATAGATTGAAGCATTCTGAGACAAATATGAAACAATCTTACTTGGATGACCTGAAATTAAAGCATATAATTAGTTAGTTACCCAATTGTAGCTAATTCCAAACTTCAATTACTAGATCTAAACATCTATCCATTTCTTAAGAAAAGATTAACATTTTTAAATAGCCTAAGTGTCCAAATAACATTCACAAAGAATTCACAATAAAACATGATTTTTAAATCTCATTGACATTAATTTATAGGCCAAATGGAAGGAATTTAGTGTTCAATTGCTGTAAATTAATGGCCATTTAAATCAGCTTTCGAGTGGGATCCTGTGGAACTCTGTGGCACGCGCTAGTTTGGAACGTTCCCATTGCGGTAGATTTGTACCCCCAAATGCCCAGAAAAATACTGCGGGATTTAATGGGGCCATTATTTGCAACATATGCTTCAGAACCTCCTCTGGATTCCATCATGCCTGAATTTGTCCCTCTAATTAATTAAAATAGTTTCTTCTTAATAATCTCATGGTCTGCAGATGCTTCAAGTGGGAAAATGTAGGAGGATGCTCAACTGCAGCATATATACCGGAACAGGCCAAATTACCTGTTTTGCTGCTGTACATTTAATTAAATACAGCTGTCGTGTCTTGCTGCACAGCTGCGCTGTGCTCTTATTCACATCAATCAGGTCGTTAACTCTTTCCTCTTCCTTCTGGGCAGATAATATCCCTTTGGGTGACAAAAGTTCTAAAGCATACAACAAAACTATAAGGTTTCTTGTCATTAGCACAGAGCTGAAATGAACCAATTCTCCAGAGCTGTCAAGGCAGCAATTGTTTTTCTCAGAAGTCTTGCTACTGCGTTGCCATCTTTATCGCAGAATTAGATTCGTGATCGGAATCATGAGTTAGTTGGTCGGAAAACTGTTTCTATTTTCCAGCTTGGTGTCTGGATGAATCAAACCATTATATGGTGCAATATCAAAGGGTCTTTGGAACTCTCTTCCTCAAGGGCAGAGGAAGCAGAGTCTTTGAAGAGTTTGAGGGCAGAGATAGAAAGATAAGCAAGAGGGGGTGAAAGGTTATCCTGGCTGGACATGAATATGGAGTTAAGATTATAATCAGATTTTGTTACTTAATGAATCAGCTGAATTGAGGATGTGTCATTTTGTGCATGCAAGGATTCACTGCTTAATAAAGAGGCCTAATTTAGGTATAGTATATGTTATCAAGGCTTTCTACGTCTTGTGCGTGGGGACCCAAACAATGCCTCAATTATCTGGCAGCTTTTCACAAAATAAGTACTGCTGCTTTGAATTTTGTCATGCTTGCTTCGATGCCAGAGGATATAACAGATGTATCTTCTATACTATTGCTAAAACTCTCATCTTGTCCTCTTCCGGTTTGCGATGTTTTTAAGTTTGCGCAAAAACGGTACCCTATATCGCTAGGATTCTTTCGCCACTTTACTCACCGTTCTCCTCTGCTCTAAGCGCACCAAGTTTTGTTCTGATCGGTGAAATTATTGGTAAAAGTTATTGGTCTGTTATTCGCCGGGATGGCGACGCCCCTTCAGGCGCCCCATCCGCTGTCAATCACCGACGCTGAGAATAAAGCTGAAGGAGCGGAGTGTGGGCTGTGCTCGCGGGCGGCGCTGGGGACGGGAGCCGGATCATGGAGCCGGTGAGTATGGTCGGAGCCGGGGCCAGGAACCTGTGAGCCCACACACAACACCCAAAAACCAAACAAGAAAACAAACAAAACCACTACAGAACAAACACAAGCCACCACAAACAACACGACTAAACACAAATACCTCAACCCCCACACCAATCCAAAAAAACACAACCACACCCCCCAAAAACCCACACCAAACACCACAACATCCTCCACAAACCCTTCCCCCCTCCCCAGCACACCCCCCTCCACTACACACACCCCCTCCCCCACACACACCCCTCCCCCTCCCTCTCACACCCCTTCCCCCCTCCCCCACACCCCCCCTGCCCCTCCCCCACACCCCCCCCGCACACACCCCCTCCCCACACCCCCCCCCCGCACACACCCCCCTCCCCACACACACACCCTCCCACACACACACCCTCCCACACACACCCCCCCCCGCACACACCCCCCCCCCCACACACCCCTCCCCCTCACACACCCCCGCACACCCCCCCCCCCCACCAGCCCCCGACAGGCCCCGCCTGAAGGCGTGCCCCTCCCCTGGCTGTAGGACGCTTTCCGCCTAAAGCCATCCCCGCCCCCCGGCTACAGAATGCTTCCGCCGTTGCATTGGGGAAACAGGTGAGTGGTGGAATATTGCATTGGGGAATTGGTTGCGTTGGGAGACCAGGCTTTCCGTGTGAAATACTCAGGAAGTCAGGCATTATGTGTGGAGTGAGAAACGTAGTTATTTCTTTGGATGGTACAAACATCTACAGATGCACTTTATAATGTGTCATGGCGGGCTGCATCGTGATCAGCCAACACACAGGAAGCAAGATTTTCATTGTACTGCACCTCACCATAGACAACTTGACATAAGGTTGAGGTCCTTACATTGTAAAAAAAATATTTGACCATAACTATTGGCTCTCCTTCCTTTTCTATATATGTTACCTGATCTGCTTGGTATTTCCAGCAGTTTCTGTTTCATTTCACTCTTCCAGCATTTGCAGTATTTTGTTTTAAGTTAAATTGCAAGTTCACCTCAAGCAATTTCATATTCACTCAATAGTTGATCTGGATCTAGCTTTTAATTAAAGCGCCTTGAGTATTAGAAAGGCGCTATATAAATCCCATCCATCATTATTATTATTAATTATGGGCAGGATATTCAATGATGATCTGCACATTATCTATGCACATGCTTTATAAATTTACATTAGTTTAGATTGGCTTAGAGATACAGTGCGGAAGCAGGCACTTCGGCTCATCGTGTCCGCGCCGACCAGCAATCCCCGCACACTAAAACTATCCGACACATACTAGGGATAATTTACATTTATACCTAGCCATTAACTTGCAAGCCTGCACATCTTTGGCGTGTGGGAGGAAATCGAAGATCATGGAGAAAACCCATGCAGGTCATGGGGAGAACGTACAAACTCCCTACAGACAAGCATCCGTAGTCAGGGTCGAATCCGGGTCACAGGCGCTGTAAGGCAGCAACTCTACCGGTGCACCACCGTTCACTATCTATGTTTACATTAAACATATACTTATGGTTAGGGAGGCAATCAATTTATTGTTTTCATCACGGCTGCAGCTTCCAACAAGAATGACCTCCAATCCACTATCTAATAAGAACAGACACTGCACTCAAGAGTGCAAGACAAAATGAGAAGTCCTCTAGGCTTTCATCTTATTCATTTCAACATTTAATCTCCATTTTATCAATTATGCCACAAATCCTTGAATACTATTAACAGAAATATAATTCTTGCAAAAACTTCACATTAACAACATTCACTGAGTTCCTTCTCAGCCCAGCAAATCTATTACAATATCTTCACAGTTACAATGAACTATTTAAACTAAGTCACATTTTCAATCACAAATATAATCAAATGCAATGTCACTAGGTATCACCAGCACTAGCACTTTGCACAAACGAGGGATCTCTATTTAGAACAGCTGCAACTATTCTCTCTCTAGCCTTCTTTACCAAATCTACATACAGATTTTCTTTTTATGTGCTCATTATTTAGAAAACTGTGTCAAAGTAAAGAAAAACCATGAGAAGAACTGGAGCATAAAGTACAACTATGATATGAATGACAAATGTAAGAAGAATGGGTTAAAAAAAATTATATTTTTCCACAAGATTTTAAATCAGTAGGGGCATCTTTGACATCCAGTCACTTCCTGTCCAGTTGGTGGTGGTGGTGGGGGAGGGGGGCACCTCTTTGATCAAGAGAAAGATTCATTGCCCTGGAATTGTGGGGAATCCCCCAGTCACTTCCATGAGCTGATTAACACTCCAGGTTATTAGGCATTCAGGGCAGGAGATTGTGTGGACCTGTAATAGCCCTGAAACTTCCTTGTGGTCCCTAGAAAATCCTTAATATTTTTTATAGAAACACTCAAATAAAATCCGATATTCCCTGGTCTGGTGTGTGCTAAACTTGGTATTGTTCAGCATTTTCCACCTAATCAAATGCTCAGTATTCCATACACACAGTCTATTTACTTTTAACTCAATGTTACAGTCCAGGGTCCACGCTTAACAAAATTGCATGGATCAATTAAGCTTCATATATACCCAGCAAATGCCAGGGCTGTTCTTACTGTCAAAACCGTGCGGCAGGTTAGCTTGGACAAGAAAATAAATTAATTTAGTGCTCCAATTCTGTTCTGGTATTACCAGTCAGAATAGTTCCAGACAAAAATAAATCAGTTTTTCACTCAAGTGTCTAGATTACTAAAATTAAGAAAAAAGATGGTTTAAATTCAGTTCAATCACGGCAAGTAAAGCTTCAAAATTCGAGAAATCAAATCTAAAGTGAAAAAGGTTAAAAAAATAATAAATCATAAATTCATATTTATATCAAACTCTAAACTATTTACAAGAGCATGCAAGAGGTAAACATGTACAATTCCAGGTAGTGGACTAATGCAAATACGAATTGAATTTCTAATCTCTTGACAACCAAAGAAAATGTACATCAATGGAAGCATAAAGATAAAACTGCTTGGGACTTACTTGCAATGCTTCACAGGCAGATTCAACTGTAAGTGTGCTGCTGATATAATCCACGCACAGCTGGAAAACAAACACAATGGTAAATTGGCAAATAATGCAATGATGTAAAATTAAAGTATTTAAGAATAATAACATTTCAGCAGTGGAAAATATATTTTGGTGAGAGGGAGAAAGGACAAGATTGAACTGTTGAAAAAAGTTTCTAAGCAAAACCGGTTACACTTGTTGATATTCTAACGCTCATCGTATAGCACCTGATTAATTACAACCTGCCAGTTTGAAAATGATCCATTTATATTTTATTTTCTGTCTAGCAACCAATGTTATCTCCAGATGTTGTTCGGCACCCACAATCACCTGTGCAGGAACCCTTGATACAACAACATATCAAAAACTTTCTGGATATTCAAAATTCAATACATCCACATCATCTTCAACTATCAACTGCAGCCCAGCTTATTCCAACCCCTCCACAATGGTGCAATGAAATTTCTTGTTCATATGAAGCTCAGAGTAGAGAGTACAGTACATGTATAGGAAAGTTAGATTACATAGGATCCAGGAAAAGCAAGCCAGTTGGATAGAAAATTGTCTGTGGAAGGAGTCAGCAGATGGTAGTGGAGGATTTTTATACTTCAGATTAGAGGCCTGTAACCAATGGTGTGTCTCAATTTAATGGTGGGTCACAGTTTAAGGATAAGGGGGAAATCTTTTAGGACCGAGTTGTAAAAAACATTTTTCACACAGAGAGTGGTGAATCTCTGGAATTCTCTGTCACAGAAGGTAGTTGAGGCCAGTTAATTGACTATATTTAAGAGGGAGTTAGATGTGGCCCTTGTGGCTAAAGGGATCAGGGGGTATGGAGAGAAGGCAGGTACAGGATACTGAGTTGAATGATCAGCCATGATCATATTGAATGGCGGTGCAGGCTCGAAGGGCCGAATGACCTACTCCTGCACCTATTTTCTATGTTTCTATGTTTCTATGCAAGGATCAGCACAGGATCCCCTGCTGTTTGTCATTTATACTGTGTTAACAATTTGGTGGAGAATGTGGATGGTATGATTATTAAGTTTGAGGATGATGGCAAAATCGGTGGTGTAATGGATACTGAAGTTTAAAGATCCACTGGGAAAATGGACAAACAAATAGCAGATTGAATTTTATTTCATACTGCAGTCCTGTTCGAGGACTGGTAATTTGAATTTACAATTCAAATTTCCGTGGCAGCCACACAAGTATAACAAGTTGGACAACTTCTAAACTAAAACAACAAGAACTGTACGTTAAAACACAAGTTTAAATTACAAATATAGAGTGTGGTTGAAATCTGGAGCACACCGTCTGAATTGGTGATGGTGGCAGATAATTTCGCCACATTTACACATGAATCACCAAGGTGCAGAAGATTACGGACCAAGTGCTGATAAATGGGATTAGTATGGATCAGACTTAATGGTCAGCATGGGCATAGTAAAATGATTGCTTTCCCAGTGGTAAATCTACCTAAAAAGCTGCATCACGTCCTACATCGCAGAAACTGCAAAGGGACTAAAAGCAGAGGACTGGCATATGCTTGAGCAGGCTGTAGTATTTAATAACTTCATTTTACCCCTACTATTAATTCAGCTGACTGGCTTTCGTGAAAGAAATTTGCATACAATACATACATTTAAATGTCACTTTTTTTTCCACAATATGCCAGTCTCAATAATTAAATGTCTTGGTACAAATATAAAGAGCAATTTTTAATTGTCAAACTCTTGGCAAGAGGATTTTCTCTGGCAGAAATTAGTTGTTTACTGCAGTATACTTAGATACCAAAGATATATCTGGTATAAATGTTATCAAGGATCTTGAAAGGAAGTTGTGTTTGATTAGTTTGTGCCTGCAACGAACTACAAGGCATTGTGTGAGACCAAATCTGGAGTATGGTGTACAATTTTGGTCGCCCAATTATAGGAAGGATGTCAACAAAATAGAGAGAGTACAGAGGAGATTTACTAGAATGTTGCCTGGGTTTCAACAACTAAGTTACAGAGATAGGTTGAATAAGTTAGGTCTTTATTCTCTGGAGCGCAGAAGGTTAAGGGGGGACTTGATAGAGGTCTTTAAAATGATGAGAGGGATAGACAAGAGTTGATGTGATCAAGCTTTTCCCTTTGAGAATAGGGAAGATTCAAACAAGAGGACATGACTTCAGAATTAAGGGACAGACGTTTAGGGGTAACATGAGGGGGAACTTCTTTACTCAGAGAGTGGTAGCGGTGTGGAATGCGCTTCCAGTGGAAGTGGTGGCGGCAGGTTCGTTGGTATCATTTAAAAATAAATTGGATAGGCATATGGATGAGAAGGGAATGGAGGGTTATGGTATGAGTGCAGGCAGGTGGGACTAAGGGAAAAAAGTTGTTCGGCACGGACTTGTAGGGCCGAGATGGCCTGTTTCCGTGCTGTAATTGTTATATGGTTATATGGTTACAGCTCTAAACTTAACTGCAACCCGCCTATTTCACCCATAACTGAAAATCAAGCAAAAATTACTCATCCTGGAAATATGAACAGAAAAAAGAAAATGTGGCAAATATTTTAATTCCTTGTTCAACCCTGACCCATCTGTTTGTGACCTTCTAGGCCCAACAACAGCTGGAGGTTTGCTCAGTCCGCCTGGACCTACCTGATTTCCCGGTTGCTAAACACTTTAATTCTCCTTTCCATTCCCACACTGACCGTTCTGTCCTGGGTCTCCTCCAATGTCAGAGTGAGGCTAAACGCAAATCGGAGGAACAGCATCTCATATTTTGCTTGTGCAGTTTACAGCTCAGTGGTATAAATATTAATTTCTCTAACTTCAAGTGACCCTGGCATTCCCCCTCTCTCTATCCCTCCCCCACCCAAGTCGCACCAGCTTCTCGTTTTCACCCAAAAACCAGCTAACATTGGCCTGTTTCCTTTATCGACGTATCTTTCATTCATTGTTCTTTATCTCTCTACATCATCGTCTTGATCTCTCGTTTCCCTTTTCCCTAACTAGTCTGAAGAAGGGTCTTGACCCGAAACGTCACCCATTCCTTCTCTCCAGAGATGCTGCCTGGCCCGTTGAGTTACTCCAGCTTTTTGTGTCTATTTCGGTTTAAATCAGCATCTGCAGTTCCTTCCTACACACAACAGTTAGAGGTTCAATGCTTTGTCTGTCTGGGCACATTACATCCCAAGTGTAGAAACAAGGAACTGCACATGCTCGTTAATACACAAAAAGTGTTGGAGTAGCTCATTGGGTCATGCAGCATCTCTAGAGAATACGGATAGCAGACGATTCAGGTCGAGGCCCAAAACATTATATATCCATGTTCTCCAGAGATGCTGCCTGGCCTGCAGAATTACTTCAACACTTTGTGTCCTTTTGCACATTACAACATTTTGGACTCAGGATAGAATTCTCAGATTTCAGGAAATATGCTTTCTCCATCTGTAACAGAACTAGTCCATTCAGCTGCAAGTCATCCTTCTGCGATATTGACTCCGTTTTTCTTCTGCAGCAGTGCCTGATTGCAGGGCAGGCCCACTGCACTACTATTAGCAACACTAATCACAGATAAGAAGCATTATCACCTTCAAAGTGTCCCCGTTAATCTACATGACCAGACAGCACATTCCTACGGCAATCCCTGCCTTGCCCTATTCACTGTGTCCTATCTAACCCTCTTGCCACATTCTCTGCAACTTAAAACTACCTATTTTTATATTTCTTCCCAGGTATGACAGAACGTGAAGTGTAGGAAGGAACTGCAGATGCTGTTTTACACCGAAAATAGACACAAAGTGCTGGAGTAACTCAGCGGGTCAGGCAGCATCTCTGGAGAAAAAGAATAGGTGATGTTTCGGGTTGAATGGAAGGGTCTCGATCCAAAACGTCACCTATTCTTTTTCTCCAGAGATGCTGCCTGACCCGCTGAGTTACTCCAGCATTTTGTGTCTATCTGAATGAACCAGACATTTTTTTCTGTTTGTATAGATGCTGTCTGACCTGCAATGCGTTTACAGTATTTTCTGCTTTCATTCCACCTATTCTATTACTGCCCAGTGTGGCGCATATGGAGTAGTAACATTTCCAAGGATGCAGACCAAGTAAATGTGAGCACTATAGATAAGACATTGATGGCGAGCATGGACAAGGTGGGCTAAAGGGCCTATTTGTGTACGGTTAGACTATACTATTGCACAGCTGCAGCTCGAGAGGTACCGAGACACATCTGAAACAAGTTATTTCCACCAGCATCTATAGAAAGTAACAGTAACACCATGACTAAACACTGACAATGCAGTTTGCCACATTTTTTGACCAAGAATGAACTGGTTCGTCACTGGGATGGAAAATCTATATCATAAAATATAGTATTACAAGCAAAATGCAACACACAAAAAAAAAGTTTTTTTCTGTATTCATAATTCCAGTAAAATATAGTCCTTTTATGGTTACCCATTTAGATAAAAATCAGTCATTTGAGCAATATAAAGCAAGCATGCAATTTGCAAGTTATAGGCATCAAGATGAAGGGTTGCGATAGGGCCTTAAACACATATTGACATAAATTCAACCCAAAAGAAGTAACAGCTACATTCCTTTCACAATGAGTCTTTAATTAAGTTAAATTTAGTAACCAGAGATAATTTCATTCTTCCTATAATGTATATAGCAAAAACAGTTAGACATACAGTGTGGGAACAGCCCCATCGTCCCACCGAGTCCACGCTGACCATCGACCACCTGTGTACTAGTTCCATGTTATCCCACTTTCGCATCTGACACACTTGGGGCATTTAGAGAAACCAATTAACTACAAACCTGCACGTCTTTGAATGTGGGAGGAAACCGGAGCAGCCGGAGGAAACCCACGCTGTCAGAACATACAAACTCCGCACAGACAGCTCCCCTTTTCAGGATCAAACCTAGGTCTCTGGCGCTGTGAAGCAGCAGCTCTACCACTGCGCCACTATATCACCCTTGTTAACACTTTCACTGAAAGATTTACGCTTGTAAACATGATAACTTGGAAAATTATTCTCCTTCAGTAAGTATAATATTGGCAAAGAAGACTTTCAATGTGTATGCATAAGTTAAAATTCCCTTAGCTGGTTTAAACCAGCGTCTGCAGTTCATTTCTACACTTAAAATTCTCTTTTCTGTGTGCTTAAAACTGTTAATTA
Organism: Amblyraja radiata; assembly: GCF_010909765.2. Taxonomy (NCBI): domain Eukaryota; kingdom Metazoa; phylum Chordata; class Chondrichthyes; order Rajiformes; family Rajidae; genus Amblyraja; species Amblyraja radiata. The sequence goes on from NC_045965.1 coordinate 47,628,563, forward strand.
AAACAACAATTATATTAGATCCCAGAGATAAATGTGATTGTTTTATGATATTGTGGATAAATTTTACTTTGAGGGATAGATGCACATCCATCTACAGAATAGTACTGGATGAGAAAACACATTGCAATCTCCTAAAATAAACATAATATGATGCATTTAATGAAAAAAACATCCAAGGTAGCATCACAAAATAGTAGATGATTAGCAAAAGTTTAAGAGAGAGTTAGATAAAGCTCTAGGAGCTAGTGGAGTCAAGGGATATGGGGAGAAGGCAGGCACAGGTTATTGATAGGGGACGATCAGCCATGATCACAATGAATGGCGGTGCTGGCTCGAAGGGCCGAATGGCCTCCTCCTGCACCTATTTTCTATGTTTCTAAAAATTTGGTCAAAGAGTTATTAAGTATAATCTTAAAGGTGGAAAGCAAGTTAGAGTGAGATAAATTGGATGAGAATTTTGGTGCATAAGAGTAAAATAACAAAGATAGCTACCAATGCCTGTATTAAATTTTAACTAAATGCAATCAATAGCCAAATGACCAGACTTGCAAAGTGCACCTTCTTTTAACTTCAGCTAATCCAAACGCTTAGTAAATCTTATCCTACCTTGAAGACTCTTCAATTCGCCTGTGAGACCTGTATTACCTTTAATTTGGAAATTCTCATACTAGTTTTGAAATTCCTACAGGGTCTTACACTGTTGTGTAACGTCCTCCAGCTCAACTCTGGCATCTTACACACCCTTCATATTAATCACTTGCCCATTGCCAGCTGAATCTGTAGCTGCTAATACCGCAAGCTCTGAAATGTTCTTCCTGTACTTCTCCAATTTGCAATCCCATCTTCATTCATTAAAACCCTGTCTCTTTGACCAAGGGTCATCTGCCTTAATATTTATTTGTGTAATTTCAAAGGAGAAGATTATAGATGCTGGATGGGCACAGCCATTAAGAGTTCAATACAGCAATACGAACGCCACATCTGAGGGGCAAGGGGCTGAGACAAGTCAGCCTGAAAAATGGAGAAGAGCAAACAGAATACATATTAGAGTCGGTGTAATAAAGGGTTGGATTAGTTATGGAAGAGGCAGTATTGACAAAAGTATTGAAATAATCCTGTCTAAAAGTGATATAGACATGGCTGAGGGTTTCAGAAGCAGTGGCACAGTGGTGAAGTTATTGCCTGACAGCACCAGAGACCCTGGTTCAATCCTGATCTTGGGTGCTGTCTGTACAGAGTTTGTACGTTTTCCCTGTGACCGCATGGGTTTCCTCCAGGTGCAGTTTCCTCCCACATTTCAAAGACGTGCGAGTTTGTCGGTTAATTGGCTTCTGTAAATTGTCCTGGAACTAGTGTACAGGCGATCGTGGTCTGCGCGGACCTGTCTTCACTCTGTACCTCTAAGCAGATTGACTGAGGCAGAAGCAGCAATGGGAGTTGCACCCAAGGGGATCTTGCAGTGGAAGCAGAATGGGTTAGAAAATCACAATACCCAACAGACTGGAGACAGCAGATAGAAAACAGATTAATACACTAGCGAGAGTTCCACAAACCCACAACATCACAAAGAAAATAAAACAGCTGAAGGACCACAAAGGTAATTACACAAGAAGGAAACTAAACCCCAATTCTGCAGGAAGAGATGTTTTATCTTGATCTTCAATATTAGTTGGTCAAAATAAAACGGATTCTACTGCAGTTTAAAAAAATTAATCTGCAGCTAATTTCCAGCTGAGTTTTTCATGTCTGAATTTCATCAGAATGTTTCTTTTGGGTGTTTTTCCCCCAGATTGAATTGCCTTCAGTCCATTCTTGCACATAATTGCATTTCAAGCAGCTCCCCAAGACTAAGATACTTGTCAAATTCTTGTGCCTGACAGTGTCTTCTGTTTTTAGGTATATTAGCACTGTTTGTTTAAAAAAAAATTCACATAAGTCTGTTTTTAGGACATGGTCTTTAAATGCATTGTACAATCTAGACCCAAGCAACCTTCAAAGCAGACAGCAATCCCCAGTAAAATCACACATCCAGTTGGCAGGCCTGTAAATGCTAATTCAACCAATGTTACTCCATGACATATGCCATTGATGGTCAGAAATGACGTATTTCCCATGCCAGGGCTATATTCTTGGAATACAATCAGTGTAAAATAAGAAAAATACATTCAACCACTTTCAAAAGGAAATAACAAATTTTAAAAGTAAAGCTACAATTCCCTGAAGTCACTGACTCATTGTGAGATGTGGTCCTAAGTATCTCAGTCAAGTGGCATTCTTTATATATGAAGTGAAACAGGTTGAGTTAGCATCACAACAAAATCCAACTGTTATTGTGGATTCTAATCCATGCCTAACTACTCTCTTCTGAGATTTCCAGTGAAATGCTCTCTGGTCCAACTCTCAATTTTGGCTTCCAGAATATTCATCAGTTTCCACAGCCTCTGTATCTCACGGAAATGCATACAGTGCTTGCCTTTTAACTTAATTATTTTCTTCATGAAGTGAATTACATTTGAATTGTCGAATGAACTACACAGGGGAACAAAATAATGTTAATGTGATGTTTTCTAATCTGTGCAGACAGTCGAGAGGGAAGAGAGGGATCAAGAGAGGAATGCAGTGCCTGGAATTATTGTTAGGGGAGAATAAAAGAAAGTAATCAAGGATGCTGATGGCAGCACTTGGTGGGGGAACTGGTTTAATTTGAAAGCAATGTAAGCAACATCACTCAGGTTTAATTTGATTTAAATTCAATTCCCCTGAAACATGACTGTACATCAAAGTTGCCATCAGATTTTGTTCCAGATGTTACTGTAGAATGAACTGTATTGTTTTCATTGTTATTCTGATACAATAATTTAATGGAATTATGAGCAGTATTCAGTAGTACATGGTTTCAGAGAAATAAAGATTTGTCTTGCAAATATATGGAATCATTGTTTAGCTGTACCATTGAGTGGAGTAAGGTACCATGCAGAGAAAGATTCTTATCTCTCCACCATATGATACAGCATCTGGTTGCACAATGGGATTAAGCAGGAACTGGGTTAAGTTATTTATTTTGCCTCATTCAGTTTCCTGAACTGTCTACATTAACTGTTATCTGTTACGTTGGAGCTCCGCTCGGGCAGTGCGCCTGAAATTTTGTTGTATGTATTTACAATGACAATAAAGTGTATTATTATTATTATTATTAACTGTTGGGGTGGAGAAGACATACGTAAGAGATGCCCAGAGACTGCAAGGCAATGCCATGTGGTGGAAGAATTAAACATGCAGGACACAGGAACTAACAAGATGAAATCAAACATTTGAGTTCTCAACCATTAATAGTTTATAGTACTCTCTTTTATACCCCTTAAATGTCCATTGAATAGTGGTTGAATCTGAACAGTTAACTCTATGATTCAGTGTTCTCTGCGTGAAGTAGTTAACTTCAATTGTTCATTCAACTTCCCTCTTTTCAGATTCCATTTGTACTCCTAATTACAGCGTTTGCGCATATGCTAAATAAGATTAGGGTTCAGTTTATTTATAGCACCAAGATAATTAATCTTCAACCTTGCATAAATATTCTCAGTCTCGCAATGTTAGACCTAATGCCAAATGGGTTTGAATAAATGTATTTATCCTTACTTTGTATTCATCCAAAATCAGATACCCCACTGTAATTTGAACTATCTGTAGTTCTCCAATTTGGGAATGGACAAATTAGGTTAGTTTATCTTGGCATCATGTTCAGCACAGATATTGCGTGCCGATGGCCCTGTTCCTGTGTACTTTTCTATGTTCTCTGTTTTATTTGCAAACTATAAGCAAACAAATTATATGTAGGCAGAGACCATATGCTGCCTTGAGCCAAGGAACAATTCAGTCCACTCCCTAACCAAATAAAAAACTCATCATTATCTGCTGGTGCAAATGTTTGGTTGATTTTTCATGCAACTCTCAATGCTTAGCTCCAAACAATGTTTGTGTAATTAGTCGCTTAAACTCTAAGCTGCCGAATTCTCTAACCTGCATCTGCCTACAGAACCACCTCCATCACAAGGCCATCAACAATCTTAATTTCTTGACTATCTTTGGCCCAGTGACTAATTTTTTGCCTTTGGACTTTGCCAAATTCCCATGGGATGGCTGATGTCTTTGTCCATGTCAACTTTGATGTCCCTCTTGATTCTTGATCCCATGAAATGGAACTAATAGGCTGCACGAGAATTCGGCATTTCGTTTAGATAGAAACACCAGACTTAAACCAGAGAACAGCCATTACAACTTATATGAGGAACAGCACTGAAGAGGAAGCACTTTTAATTAATTGAATCAAAGACATGTTATGAACAGCAGATTGATAAATAAATATTTCTTGGATTAGGCTAAAAAGACAATTCCAAAATCATAGAACTGTAGATTGCAAGCAAAAACATGTGATATTTTAAAAGCAGCAGGAAATGCTAAAGATTTTCTGGTTTAAAAAATCATAATCAGTTCTTAACTCTCAAAACAAATTTGCGGTTTGGTCAAGGTTTTCACTGAGCCTCTACCCAATTGTACTTGTGTCTCTGACAATACACTCCACATGACATGGCTTGTATTGGTAACAGATGCTACTGCTGCTATTAATAGATCTTTTATCTTAGCTTCTGAGCCAACAACTCTGCAGTGCATATTAATCTACAAATTTGAATTGGTCCTGTTAACTAAAGAGCAATTCGTACAAAGTCACAAAACACAAAGACACAAATGAATTGCTGATACCAATCTGACAGTCAAATTTCATTTTTGGCACAGAAACAATCCCTACGGCCCAACTCATCCATGACGACCAAAATGCCAATCTAAACTAGTCCCATTTGCTTGCGTTTGGTCCATATCCGTCTAAACCATTCATATCCGTACACCTGTGCAAATGTAATTGAAATGCTGTTGTTGCACCTGTTCAACCACTTTCTCTGGCCATTCGGTCCATATATGTACCACCTTCTGTGTGAAGACATTTCCCCTCAGATCCCTTTTAAATCTTTCCATTCTCATCTTAAACCTATGCCCACTAGAGTTTGCACATTCTCCCTGTAACTGCATAGGTTTCCTCTGGGTGCTCCCGTTTTCTCTCACATCCCAAAAACATGCGGGTTTGTAGATTAATTGGCCTCTGAAATTGCCCCCTTTGTGTTGGGATTGGATGTGAAAGTGGGAAAACATGAAATTATGTGTGCAGGTGATCAACGGTCAGCATTGACTGGGTGGGCTAAAGCGCCTATTTCCATGCTGTATTCTAAACTAAAGAACCACATAAGTTCCATGAAATATTTACAACCAGAATGGCACTTTTTCTCCCCCCACCCCCAACATCAGTCTGAAGAAGGGTCGACCCGAAACGTCGCCTATTTATTTTCTCCATAGATGCTGCCTCACCCGCTGAGTTCCTCCAGCTTTTTTGTCTAGCCACTGTAGAAACATCCTCTCACAAGATTGGGGTGGTTTCCATTTTCCTAAATTACTATTGTTTACTTATTTATTTTTTTAAACACCAGATAACATTACTCATTTTCATTATAATTCTGAATTCTAAAAGTGCTAAAAATTACTAAATTCTGAATTTTTATAGATTTAAACATTGAAATATGGGATAAATTACTTTCTATGCTTATCTGATAAATGCTTCTTACATATGTGCATGTATACTTCTTGATTATATATATGCACCCTGACGAAATGTATATGCACCCTGACTATTATTTTTACTTTTGTTCTATTGAAATATCCGGTGTTCATAAAGGCTCCACCAGTCCTTATAAACCTATAAATCATTACATAGGAGGGAGTACTCAGATAGCATTACTCAGGAGAGATCTGAAACATACAGCTGCTGCATATCTGAATAGTGGTAGCAGTAGTAACAATCGATTACTCCATTATATCATTTCAGATACATTATAGCTCGTCAAATTTTAAGAAATAAACAACATATAGAAGCCAACAAACACAGACCATAAGGATTTTATGAAGATCCATGGCAGATGGAGAAATTGAGACATTTTACGATGTTTTCAAGGTAGGTCAATATTTTCAATACAGTAATATATTTTTATATTTTACATTCTTGTCCTATTTTACATTCTTCTGAATGCCCCTAATTTGGTTTAGAATTAAGATCATTCAGGAAAAAAATATTTTTAGTTTAATTTAGTTTAGTATAGTTTGGTTCAGGGATACAGCATGGAAATAGGCCCTTCGGCCCACCGCGTCCACAACAACCATCAAACTAGTTCTATGTTATCCCACTTCCCCACTCCCTGCACACTTGGAACAATTTACAGAGGTTTTTGGGATGTGGGAGGAAAGCAGAGCACCTGGAGGAAACCGAGGTGGTCATAGGGAGAATATGTAAACTCCGCACAGGCAGCACCCGAGATCAAGATCAAGCCCGGGTCACTGGCGCTGGGCGCAGCAGCTCTACCAGCTGCACCACTGTGTCGCCCTTGATGGGAAAAGATTATAGGACCATCAATCTCCAAAGATCACCCTCATGTATTCATGCCTGTGATCGTATAATGGCTCTGTAGACTGAGGAGCAGGTTTTGTTAGAGTTGAGATATAATTTGTATAAGCCAGTTAGAACACACCTTCAATGATGCTGCTGATATACTGCTATAATGCTGACATTTGTAAAACATTCCCAATTCTACTGCATCAGGAACAAGGTTCCAATAACCTCCAAGCTGCTAGAGGAAATCAGCAGGTCAAGCAGCACCTGTGGAGGGAAATGGATAGGTCCTTTCACCTGGACTGGCAGTCCTGCTGAGTTCCTCCAGCTACCTGTTATTTTACTCCAGGGCAGATAGGGTGGCAAAGTGGCGCTGTTCAGTCGAGCTGCCGCCTCACAGAGTCCTGAATTCGATCCTGACCTCGAGTGATGTCTTTGTGGAGTTTGCATGTTCTCCCTGTAACCATGTGAGTTTCCACCGGATTCTCCAGTTTCCTTCCACACCCCAAAGATGTGTGCGATCGTAGGTTAATTGTCCCCAGTATGTAGGGGAGTGGATGCTAAATTGGGATAACATAGAACTAGTGTAAAGGGGTGATCAACAATGGGCTGAGAGGCCTGTTTCCATGCTGTATCTCTCAATCAATTCAATCTACTGTCTCTTGTGACACTAGGAAGTTGGTTTAACTGTAACAGATATATCAATTTAACATTACCTCTTAAAGTAATACTCTTATCTTTGCTAAATACAAAACAGCAGGATGTACTTACTACATTCAACATTTGGAATAGGAGCATTCCAAGCTATTCTTTTCAATACAGCTACTCATTAGCTCCTAAAAAGCACCTCCTGCAATTCTCAAAATAGATTAAGAGCTTTTATTTTATAAAAAGGCTATCAAATCAGATGCCAGGGAACTATTCATATGATAGAGGTGTAAAGTTCAAATAAAATAATGCAATTATCTGTGCCTCTAGATTTAACACATCTTAAAACCCCTGCTGCATATTATTCCAAACTTACACTTTTGTTTTGCACAGTATGTAACAAACTAACAAGGTAGTAACGAACTTCAATAGAACAAGGCTGTGCTATAGACTTAATTTTGCTCTTTTCAATCACTTCTGCACTAATGTGAAATCATGGGCAAAAATAAAACAAACTAACACTTGTTCATCAAACTCTGAATTGATCTGATGAAAGACCTTTCACTGACTTCTGCCACATCATCAAGCAAAGTGCACACAAATGCAACTTTATAATGTGCTTATTTGACATAGAAAATATTTTCACTATTCATCAACATTAATTACATAAAAGACGTGTAGATTTGTAGATTAATTGGCTTTGGTAAAATTGTCAATTATTCCTAGTGTGTATAGGATAGTGTTGGTGTACATGGATCGCTGGTCAGCACGGTCGGTGGGCCGGTGGGCCTGTTTCCACGTTGTGGCTCTAAACTAAACTAATAAGAAGATTAATATATTCATAGGCTGGCTAAAACACCTCTTCATCCAGCTAACTATCCTGGAAAGTGTAACAATTCTTTGCCCTGTATAATTTCGACTGCCAAGCCAGTTACAGTAGCAGAGATTTATTCTATTTATTTCTGTTAAAATCGATTCACTTACCTTATAATCTGTAAATCAAAATTATAAGCGTGGAACTTTTTAACCTTTGAAAACACATATTCCAAGGAAATTGTGAAATGTATTCAGGCTTTCATAACCACTAGATGGATGGCAGCAATTCCTTAAGATTGTTTTCCTTTAAATGACACAAAGCTGGGTTGCAGTGTGAACTGTGAAGAGGATGTTAGGAGGTTGCAGGGTAACCTGGCAGATGCGTGGCAGATGCAGTATAATATAGATAAATGTGAGGATGTCCACTTTGGCGGCAAAAACAAGGGGGCAGATTATAATCTCAATGGGGTTAGGTTAGGTAAGGCGGAGGTGCAGCCAGAGCTGGGAGTCCTTGTACACCGGTCACTGAAAGTTGTCTTACAGGTACAGCAGGCAGTGAAGAAAGCTAATGGAATGTTGGCCTTCATAACAAGAGGATTTCAGTAGAGGAGTAAAGAGGTTCTTCTGAAGTTGTATGATGTGAGACCACATCTGGTGTATTGTGTACAGTTTTGGTCTCCTAATTTGAGGAAGGACATCCTTGTGATTGAGGCAGTGCAGCGTAGGTTCACGAGATTGATTCCAGGGAAAGATTGAAAAGACTAGGCTTGTATTCACTGGAGTTTAGAAGGATGAGGGGGAAATCTTATAGAAACATATAAAATTATAAAAGGACTGGACAAACTAGATGCAGGAAAAATGTTCCCAATGTTGGGCGAGTCCAGAACCAGGGGCCACACTTAGAATAAAGGGGAGGTCATTTAAGACTGAGGTGACAAAAAACATTTTCACCCAGAGAGTTGTGAATTTATGGATGGAGGCCAAGTCAATGGATGGATTTAATAGAGAGTTAGATATAGCTCTAGGGGCTAGTGGAGTCAAGGGATATGGGGAGAAGGCAGGCACGGGTTATTGATAGGGGACGATCAGCCATGATCACAATGAATGGCGGTGCTGGCTTGAAGGGCCGAATGGCCTCCTCCTGCACCTATTTTCTATGTTTCTATGTTAAAAGCCTTTGTGATTATGAAATGATAAAATTAATTTTAATTAAAATAAATGTTTTGGTTTACTAAATGTGGAAAGCAAGAGGTTCAGAAATGGTGCTGGAAACCATTCGGAGGGATACAGAATGGGGTTTTAGAATCAAGAGGATTGGAGTTTGTTGACATTTAAAAAAATGAAATGATCTGCACATTCAATTGTAATGCTCCCTACTCAAAATATCTCCCTTTCCAAATGTTGATGTCTCTGGCCATATTGCTTTAAAATCTGCATGGATAATACATTTCCCCTCGGGCATGTGTTTTATCTGTCAAATTATTTAGGGCAATATTAATTTAATAATTTTTTTTTTTTTTAATTAATTGGTGAGCCGTGCCTGTTCCAATGCCTTGCTCAAAGGTCATAGGCAGCATTCTGATAGCAAGTCCCTGCTTGCCTGTTAACAATGTTTGATTGTATAAGGTGTGAGGAAAGCTAAAAAATGGAACAGATATTTATTTTTAAAAGATAAAAGATAAAATATTTTATTTGCCTCGATAAAATGAATAAGCATGAATCCCACCATCTAAAAGATGTGGTTTTGTGGGTTAATTGGCCTCTGTAAATTGCCCCTAGTGTGTAGAGAGTGGATGTGAAAGTGGGATAACATAGAACTGGTGTGAATGGGCGGTCGGTGTGGACTCGGTTGGCCAAAAGGCCCGATTCCATACTGTATCTCTAAACTAAACTATTGTCTCGGTTTTGATGTAAAACAGCTTTCAAGGGCAGAGTTCTTGGGTACTTCAGCTGTTACGAGAGCCAATAATATCACGGATACAATTAAGGTCTGCAAAAATTCCTGCAGGCTATGACTCACTGAAGGGCACAGCTCAGACAAAAGGAATCTCCAAACATTTGAGGGCTGCGGAAGGATTGTTCAAGATCACAGAGTGGCGGCACACCTCATCAAACAGTGCAGCTGACAGACAGTCCTGTTGAGAGCCATATCATCATTCAACATTGTTGACCTTGCAGTGAGGCAGCACCACAGACGTGAGTCAAAGACTTGTCTTAGTGTCAGTTTTTACTCCACTGCTTTTCCTAATATGGATGTTAACTATATCAAATAATCCACATTGATGCCCCTTTCATACATCCCTCCTGAAATGGTTTATTGTGCAGCAGAGAGGAAGAGATGTCATCATCATCTGAAGCAAAAAAAACTCTCGTACATTTTACAGCAGAAGTCTGTTTAGTAATCCCAGATCAAATGTCCCATAATTATTTGACATAATTAGCTTTTACCACTGCTAAATCAACCAAGTTATGTGAAATGTATTATGCGCTCCAGCTAGAATACATATCAAAAGCAATACTGAGTAACTCTGAAGCCGTCACCCATTTCACCCAAATGGGTGACCCGAAAAGTCACCCATTTCTTCTATCCAGAGATGCTGCCTGTCCCGCTGAGTTACTCCAGCATTTTGTGTCTATCCTCAGTTAAATTATACATACATTAAATGGGACCAGAGGGGGGGCCGGGGGGAGGGGGGGTGGTAATAGGGTGTGGGTGGAGGGGGGAAATAGTGTCCATTATTGCTGATTGCTCTAATAAGGTAGGTGATTATCATTGTAAAAGTAATAAAACTGCAGATGCTGATTAATACACGAAAAGACACAAAGTGCTGGAGTAACTTAGCAGGTTTGGTAGCATCTCTGGAAATAGATGTCAGGTCAAGATGCTTATTCAGCCTATGGGTCCGGAACTAGGCCTGGAATCCAGGCGAGCTGATGGTCCTGGCCTGCTGGCGGTCGGGAAGAGGTGAGGATCGGCGGAGTCATTGGTCGCAGCCCGCGGGCGTCCAGAGTGCAGGTGAGGATCAGTGGTGGTGGCGGCAGAGGCAGGCGTGGCCTGGAAGTGGCCGAGGAGGGTGTGTGGGTCAGCAGTGGCGGCAGTAGGCCTGGCCAGGGAGGTGATGCGGGCCTCTATTGGTGTCGGCAGCCCAGCCTGAAGGTGATGATCGGTGGGTCTGTCCACAACTGAAATCTGTTATAAAGAAGTCCGTAAAAACAAAGGTGTACCTTACTTGAAAGACTGCCCATTAAAATATTAATGAGAAGACAGTTTGTAAGTGATATAGAGAAAAGGAAGTGGTTAGATGGATACATGGAGAGGTGAAGCCTTCGGATGAGTGGGGGAATAAGGACAAATCAGAAGAAAAAAGTTGAGGGAATAAGGGAATACGATAAAGAATTAAGAAATAAACACAATACCTCCCACAAGAAAATCGATCTGCATTGACGTCAGCCCCTGTTCTGCACTTGGCCACATTGCACCGCACTGCATATTGACTGCCTCTCCACTGTCCTGCATAATGACCACCATTATGGCTGCCTTTGTGCCGCCAGCATACAGCTGCCTCTCTATCACCCCGCATATCACCTCTCCATGTACTACACTGTAGTAGCAAAACCCAATGTTGTGCAGGATTGTTCCAAAGCTTAACTTCAAATTGTGGTTATTTTTTCACAATTATACAACAATTTTTTTGCACTGCTATCAGTATCCATCCACCTAATATATATTGTGCACCCAAAGCCAATAACTCATTGTCAAACTGTGGTATTAATGAGCTATCAAACAGTTTGAAACATCAGCATGATGTAGCACAAATCTGAAGATTTACTCAAAAGCAAGTACCTGTATTTGGGTAAATTGCTTCTGAGGGACTAATTCACAAACAAAAAATAAGCTTGGGTAAATTAGTACAGGGGTAACCCTGAGAAATAACTGAGCAGACACGTTTTACTGAATGATTCATAAATAAAAGCAGTGACAGAAGTAATTCTCAGTGTGTTATCCCTTTACTTATAACCAAAAAAAAGTTCACACAGATTAACAATGAAGAAATTACAGGACTGCCAGTATCACCGAAACCTGGCAGCCTGGAGCATTACAGATGTAACAATGTAAACACAGCAAAAAAAATGTTCTGAAGTACCACACCCTTTCACCGAATTACAAACTTGCAGTGCCTAAAGTACTGAAGCACCAGTGAACAAAGTCCGGTTTCTCTCAATGTCTAGCTAATTTTGGGAGTGACCAAACAATAGAGAATAAACCCAAAGGGTATGTAGAGACAGAAAGAGAAAAGCTACTCGATGATTTTAATTAAAGAGTAACTATGGAATTGCTGAGCCCAGCATATTTTGGCATGACTTTTGCATTCAAGAAATGGTTTCATATGCAGCCAAGATATGATCCGAGAAAAATCTGCACTCTGTAAATTGTGGTCAATTAAGAAATTTTGGACATCCGAAAGGAAGTGCCTAGCATATTTTGCAGTTACATACATTCAATTACACATGCATTTAAATTATTGTTGTGATATCAATGTACAGACAGCAGGGATTTTGGGTGTGCAAGTACTGTACCATCCTTTCAAATCTGAGATTTAGGTTTATTTCCTCCCTGACAAATTGTCCAGCTTCCGTTGGAATTTATCAACAAATAATTTTGTAATCTGGCTCTCTCACGAGATCTTTTATTCAAGTTCACAGAGAAAGACACATTCCTCCAGCAGTTTACATCTCCTTTGCGTGACTTGAATGGGCACAGTAGCCCGGAGGAACTTTCAGGAGCAGAATTCTCAGATTTTGTTTCCCCTCTTCCCCATCCCCTCACACGATCGGAAACAAGAGATATTGCTATCTCGCAGTGTCATCTCGTAATTGGAAGTTTGCATGATATTGCTGCATCATTCTGATTTAAATTTGTTTGTAGGTACAACAAATTACGTTCAATTTTGAAATACAAAATAAAAATACTGTAAAACATCTGAAAGTGCGTAGACACAATAGAACTCTGCTTTAGTCAAACCACCGTTAATTATGATGGGCTGCATGAAAATTGAAATGTTATACTCGATTTGTAGTGGATGCTGGCCAAGCGTATGATGCAAAATTTTATTCAGAAACAAAGTTCTGTCCAATGTTTCACCATGAGTTTCTTCTACTGATTCTGGATTCAAAAAAGTGTTTTTTTTAAGTTTCATCTCAAGTCAGTGATATTCTTGACCTTGACAAAATAAAAATAACTATGGAAGAATCCCAACTGAACCCATGCTAAGCATTCATAATACCACTCGCAGGCTAACCTATCCATACTTTTGAGTGAAGTAGTCACAGCTTTGTTAGCCTCACTGGGTGGTCTATTACCACTAAGGAGTGGGCTCAAAGCCCATTCAAGGATCTGTTTCCAATAAAGAAATGAATGGACTCAATGCAGTCAGAATAATCTTCATATTTGAAAACAAATTATACAGCTTCATTTATGTTTCTGACAATCTTCTTCTTTTAGTAGTACAGGATTAGAAATTCAGACATTCCCAGACTTTAAACTCCAAGAAAAAATATTTTCAATGTATGTATCTTGTTGCCAGTAATGGCAGTGTAGACTTTCCAACAAGGGACTAATCAGCTCATCGAGCGCATCTGCATTTTCTCATTCACGGGGGAAGCTCCACCTCAGAGTCTTTAATTCTAACCTTTTCAATGATTGAAAACGAGGTACCCTGTACATGAATTGTAAAAACTAGTAAATGAATAAACTCATTTTTTTCTTAAATATTCCTCCCTGTTTCACTGCAAAGTCTGAATATTCCCGGTTTGTGTTTCCACATTTTCATTTTAAATGCAGCAAAACATTTTAGTTATTCGTGCAGTAATAATACATAATCTTTGCAGATTTTAAAGAATAATGAGGCTTCGAAGCATTGTGCACAAAAAACATAGAATTTTGGTTTCTAACCCAAAGAGTAGAATTATCTTGATGTACCTCAGCAAATCTACGTGCTATTGATCTTCAGAATAGAGTATAGTAAACGTTTGCAATACCAGACCATGGAGGGATGGGGTGGGGGGGCTGGTGTCCATTATTGCTGATTGTCCGCTATAACCGAGTGAGGGGGGAAGTTTAACCCAAGGCCGGAAGGGAAGAAACATGGCATTGGGGATGTTAAACAAGTGGGGATTCACAGGCGGGGGAGTTGCAGAGCCCTCGACCCCACACTCGGTGTGCCTGGGATGGGCACGGCACTCACGCAACCTTCATGCTGCTCGCTCTTCTCCGCTCCCATGACCAGAAGCAGCATGTCATGTGATGCCAGCTCATTGTGTGACCCGGTGGAAGTGGGGGGGGGGGGGGGGGCAACAGGAGCGTCTGTCCGCTAGAACCAAAAAGCGGTATATGTTGGTCCGTTATTGCGAGGGTTTACTGTATTGATATTTCACACAATGCTAAAAATTATGAGATAATTAAAAGCAGAGGAAAACAATATTAAAAAGAAAATATACTTATGACATCGAAGCACCAAAATCAAATCACAATTTTATGTATTTTTTGATAAGCAAGTGCACAGTGCCACTTTGTACTATTCAGCATACAACCCTCAACAATGATTTAATAACATTCTCAATTGCGTAGTTACATAAAAATCTAAATTTTCCATAATTATCATCCATTAAAAACATCAAGTAAATTCCTAGATATCAATAGGGTTGACGTAGAACAAGGAGGAGGTGCTGAGCAATCCACTATGTTTCTATTGCCCTACTTGATAATTTCCTGCCTTTCCAACTGAACAATACATTTTCTTTGGCAAAGATCACAACGAAATAAGCTCAAGTCACTGAAGTACTGAAGTCATTTAACTATTTTTACTGCTGCTAGATCCAATGTGTAACTGGTATCTTTTTTAAATTTTCAGAACAACTAATTCTTAGATAGCATTTTGTACCAGGCTTTGATTTACAGTTTATAGGCACATTTTATTAATAGATTATAGACCAGCACAGGAACAGGCCCTTTGTCCCATAATGTCCATGCTGAATATGATGCCAAGTTAAACTAATCTCCTCTAACTGCACATGATCCATATCCCTCCTGCCTCTGCATATCCACGGATCTACCCCAAAGCCTCTTAAATGCTGTTATCTTATCTGCCTCTACCATGGTTAATTATCAATAATAAATCATAATATGTGAAAATAAAATATTATTAACTATGAATAATCATTCCACAATTTTACGTAACATTGCTTAATCCTTTAATTCTAAACCAGCATATTTCAACAGCACCATAAACCTCATCACTGACATAAATACAAAAAGTACCAGAAAAAAATCTATTTATAATTTCTCTCAGTAAGTGAATACATTGCTAATTATAGCTACGTTATGCCACACAAATAGGTAATCTGAACCTGACTGCCAGTAAAGTACTATGTGTAAAAAAAAATCAAAGGATTGCCCCCTGCTAATCAATTTAGTACTTGTCCACTGTAACATGTGTGTTGGAGTAATAGTCATAAAATCATACAACACAGAAGCAGACCCTTCGGCCCAACTCATTCATGCTGACAAAGATGCCCCGTCTAAACTAATCCCATTTGCCCTCGTTTGGTCTATATCCCTCTCAAACATTCCTATCCATGTACCTGCCTGTGTCTTTTAAATTCTATTATAGTATCTGCCTCAACTACTGTACCTCCTCGTTCCATATATGCACCACCCTCTCAGTAACAAAGTTGCCCCTCAGGCTCCTATTAAATATTTTCTGTTTCACATTAAACCTATGTCCTCTGGTCTTGATTCACCTACCTTGCATTCACCATATCAATTCCCCACTTGATTTTATACATCTGTATAAATTCACCCCTTAGCCTCTTGCACTCCAAGGAATAAAGTGCTAACTTGCACAATCTCTCCCAATAGCTCAGGACCTCAAGTCCTGACAATATTCTGATAAATCTTCTCTGCACTCTTTCTAGCTTACTAACACGAGAGAGCAAAGACCAGAAACAAAGTAAAATATAAAAATGTTTTAAACAAAGCAAAAATCTGCACAAAAATGTGAAAATATCACAATGAACATCTCAAAACAGGGAGAAAATATTTGATCACTGTAAAGATTCAACAGCAAGATGAATAGTCAAGTCAAGAGTGTTTATTGTCATGTGTCCCAGATAGGACAATGAAATTCTTGCTTGCTGCAGCACAACAGAATATTGTAGGTATAAATACAGAACAGATCAGTGTGTCTATATACAGTACCATAGACCAGATATATACACACAAACAAAAGACAATAGACAATAGGTGCAGGAGTAGGCAATTCGGCCCTTCGAGCCAGCACCTCCATTCAATGTGATCATGGCTGATCATCAGGGCTGCCAACTCTCATGCAATGAGCGTGAGACTCACGCATTTGACAAAATTCTCACGCTCTCACGCTGATGACAGAAGTTCTCACGCTCAAAAAAAGTTTTTTTAAATATATAAATATATAAATAAAGTCACACTCCTCCACACTCACCAATGAGAATAGTTTTCTGTCGACGGGTTTCCCGTAAAGAACGAGCAACTTGATTGGCTTAAGCCCATCGCACACTATTTAAAATGGCAATGCAGACAAAAATGCTGGAGAAACTCAGCGGGTGAGGCAGCATCTATGTCTGAGTTTGACCCTTCTTCAGAACAGAATAGGTGATGTTTCGGGTTGAGACCTTCAGACTGAAGAGGTTGAAAAGCAGCCATAAAACACAATGACTGGAGATATGTGTCAGAAATCAGAATCATGTGTTCACCTTTATTGACGTCACACCATAATAAATATATTACGGAAATTTTTTTTTAATGGGGTGGCACGGTAATGCCCCATCACTGTTCTGCACAAATAAATCAATCAACCTTACCCTTTGATTATAGAACAAGACAAAAATAATGCCACACATTCAACCGTATATGGTTCAATTAAATTAAGATATATATGTAAAACATATAAATGGAAACAGGCCCTTCGGCCCACCAAGTCCACACCGACCAGCAATCTACCATATACCAGTTGTATCCTATGTGCCAGGGACAATTTACAGAAGCCAATTAACGTACAAACCTGCACTTCTTTCGGATGTGGGAGAAACCGGAATGTCCAGAGAAAACCATGTGGTCATAAGGAGAATGTACAAATACTGTACAGACAGCACCCGTAGTCAGGATCAAATCTGGGTCTGTGGTGCTGCAAGGCAGCAACTCTACCTCTGCGCCACCGTGGAGATTGTTTGTGTCCTCCTTAGTGAAGGCGGATCCAAAGTACGTTCAACTCATCTGCCATTTCATTTTCCCATAATAAATTCGCCCTTTTCAGTCTTCAAAGGACCCAATTTTGGTCTTAGCTAATTTTTTCCTCTTCACATACCTCAATAAGCTTTTATTATTCTCCTTTATATTCTTGGCTAGCTTACCTTCGTATCTCATAATTTCTCCCCGTATTGCCTTTTTAGTTATCTTCTGTTGCTCCTTAAAAGTTACCCAATCCTCTGGCTTCCCGCTCATCTTTGCTATGTTATACTTCTCTTTTATTTTTATACTGTCCCTGACTTCCCTTGTCAGCCACAGTCACCCCTTTCTCCCCTTGGAATCTTTCTTCCTCTTTGAAGGTAGAATTCTGAAAAGTTAAAAGATGTAGAAAAAAAGTATTCATCATCTTCCTTCCCAAAGGTGGTTAGTTGTACACATGTAACATACATTTGTTTGTGATTTGCCTGTGTTAGATTAACTTTGGTCAACAGTAAGATTGTGGCACTAAGTCAAGACACTTTGTAATCATGCCCCATTCATACTATAGAGATGCTTTCAGTACAATATAGAGATGTGGATGTTGAACTGGTCAAGGTCCTATGTTTCAGATATGAAAAGCTCGACTCCGTCTCACGTTGTCTGGTGGAGCCAGAAAGTGGATAAACTTAGTACAACATTTCAGGGTATTACAGGAAGCACAGTGGTGTAGGTGGTAGAGTTGCTGCCTCATAGCATCAGAGAACCAGGTGCAGTCTGTGGGAAGTTTCAGCACCAGAATGACCCCAGGTGCTGTCTGTGTGGAGCTTGCACATTCTCCCTGTGACTATGTAGGTTTCCTCCAGATGCTGTGGTTACCTCCCACATCCAAGGATGTGCAGGTTTGTGGCCTCCGTAAATTGCCCTCGTGCGTAAGACTGGATGAGAAGGTGGGATATCATAGATCTAGTGAGAAAGGGTGATTTGTGGTCGGTGGGCCAAAGGGCCTTTTTCCAAGCTGCATCTCTAAACTAATTTTGTCAGCTAATAACACCAAATGCAGACTACTGTATATGGTCAAATACATTAACGTTGGTCTGACCACACGGCACGAAAATTGTCTCTTATATATATATGCCCACTTTTCAAAGGTACTTTGTTGGTTCTGGATAAGAAAGATATTCAGTCAAAGCAAGCATTTTTTCTTTCATCTGTGAACAACTGCATTGAGGACCAGTGAAGGTAATCCAATTAATCCAAACTCTTCAAAAGCACCAAAGGTACAAGGTTCAAGAGAGTAAATAGGAAGCATATCCATGAAGTGAAGGCACACACTCACAAATAACCATTCTGGAAACATGAAAGTTTAACCTTTTGACTCCTTGCTTTGATCTTAGTCACATCAGTAAATGTGTAATGGTGACTTATCCGTGGAAACCCAGCTGTTTCCAATTGTGAAATGAATGATCACTTCAGAAATCCTCTCATGTTTGTGATGAAATATCCTGTCTAGCTCTGCATTAATAAATATTCCCCACAAAAAAAACCATTAGATCACACTGCCCCTGGGCATCACCAAGTTCATTTAACCCTGCATAATTTCCTGATTATTTTTCCAAATTAACTTGTCCTTTTGCCCACAATGAACAAGTTAATGTTTTGGCATTAATCCATTCCACTCTACTGGCAAAAGTACGAAAATACTTTTAATTTATAATAATCAGAGAGGTAAATGAGTAAAAAGATTACTTCCTCAGTAACATGAAAACATTTGAAAGAGATATGTATGTGAAACGTATCTATGACATTTTCATCCACATTACACACTGTGTGTGGGATTCCGAGATCTGCAATGTGGATTGGCCATGCAACTGTAGTTCAGCACAGGAAGACCAAAATCTGGGAAATGACAAACAGGATTTGAATCATGTTTCGTTACTGCTGTGGCAGCAATATTTTCCACGGGTAGCGCCCGCAATAGCTGCCTCGCCAACAGTCTGTCTCGTCCTTTCCTTCTTTGTTGTTTTACAGTATGTCTTAAATGTATGTTTTAGTGTTCTTTAGCTTGTTTTATGTGGGGGGGGGGGTGGGGGGAAACTTTTTTTAATCTCTTACCTCAACGGAGATGTGATTTTTTTTTCCCGTATTGTATCTCCGTCCGCACTGCAGTCTAACATCATGGAACTGGCGACCTCTTGCTGGAGATCGACTTTGGGAGCTCCAACAGCCGGAGCCTGCGGACTTAATATCGCGGAGCTCGCGGTCCCCGGCTAGAGACCAACTTCGGGAGCTCCAAGCCACAGGAGCTTCGACCGCCCCGATCGCAGGAGCTTCAATCTCCCCAACGTGGGAGCTTCAATTGCCCCGATGCGGAGGCTTCTATCGCCAGCTGTGGGAGCATCGATCGCCCCGACTACGGATGGTTAGACTGCTCTGACCGCGGGAGAAAAGGAGGGCAGAAGATTAGACTTTATTTCCTTCCATCACAGTGAGGAATGTGGGGAATCCGCTGTGGTGGATGTTTATGTTAATTTTAAGTAGTTGTGTGTCTTGTTGCTTTTTTTAGTATGGCTGTATGGTAAATCGAGTTTTGCTGTACCATAATTGGTACACGTGACAATAAAAGACCTTTGAACCTTTATAGTGCAGCAAGTATCAATCTTTCATTCCTGGTTACTATTGTCCAATAATCAGCAATTTTATATATTCTAGGATTAATTTTATTGATTGTATGTCATTGTCACCTTCCCCTCAGCTAACAATCAACCATTCTACATGTCCTTATCATTGTCTATCTTCAGTGTAAACCAGCATCTGCAGTTCCTTCCTGCAAAGTTCTTCCAACACTTTACTTCAGATTCCAGCATCCGAAGTCTCTCGTGTCTCCTCCGACCTTCCTCTTCTAGCAACTCCTCTTCTGCTTATTCTCAGTCTTGTTTCACCCCCAAACAAAATGTCAATGAGCACCTGGAACAAATGGTCCATGCAAGAGCTTTAAAGTCAAGATAGATGCCTGCAATACCAGATCTGTAACCTCACATAGACAGACGTCAGCAACTTAAAATAACTCCTTGAAGAAATGTAACAGCGCTACAGTAATATTTATCAGCTAGTCAATATGCAATTCATAATTGCTTTAGATATGATGGGCAAGTAGATGCTTCCTACTACTGAGCATAAATAAGAGGGGCTTTAGCTGGCATCTGGAATTGGCACCAAATATGCATGTGCTAACATCCTTCAAAATAATTTGGCCAGTGTAACTCATATCATACCGTTTTGGATACTAGAGCAGCATCAACCATACCTGCATCACTCAAATAGCAGGAGCCAAATTTTGTGGTCAAATTGTAAAACCTGCCACTGTTTATATTTCTAAATGTAGCCGAATGTCAGATATTTTATATAATGTAATGAAAACTTATTCAGATTACATATTGGAAATTTGTGCAAAGATGAAAATTGTTCTCAGAACAGACATTGTGAGGTTTTTTTTTGTCGGCCTCTATGCAAAATTTCTGCCTAACCTCTTAAATGCCAATAACAATTATTATTGGTTAATTTTCACAGTAGGAATTACATTGGAGGGATTTTCAAGCCTTTTGTTTGTCACACCTTCTTACAGACTCCTCTTAATATCAAGAACCTCACATTATTCTTCAATATTTAGAATGCACATTTCACAGAGATTTAAGTTTGTGTCTGAGACTGACCAACACAAGGGGAGTTTTGCAATTTGACAGAGTGTAACGATGTTGAGAAGAACACATCATAATGTCTTGCACATTATATTGACCAGTTGCAGAACTTTGTACAGATTTTCAATTCTTTCTTACTTCGAAAAGATCAGGAATTAGAAGTGGATTCTAAACCTGCATGGAGGAATTTTTCCTGTGATTTAGCTGTCCAAAAAACATGTGTGACTGGAAAGCAAACAGGCTCCATCTTAAAACATATTAAGTTAGCTGCTGGTACACAAAATTGCTGGGGAAACTCAGCGGGACACAAAAGTTAGCTGCTGTTAGCCGAATCTGACACTTTGATGTGACAGGTAGACACAAAATGCTGGAGTAACTCAGTGGGACAGGCAGCATCTCTGGAGAGAAGGAATGGGTGACGTTTCAGGTCGAGACTCTTCTTCAGACTTATGTCAGGGGAGTCACTTTGATGCGACAACTGAGGTCAATGCCTCCTGAGTTTGGACGGTTAGTGGCATGAACTGGGTTGGAGCTTGGTGGGTGTTAACACAGGCATGGATGACATGAGCTTCTAACTGCAATCTACAAGCTGAGTTGGAAATGCACGTTTGTGCAATGTGATCAAACTTAATTGTCTGCAAAGCCCTTTCTTCTTAGAAACCCCACAGAGATGATCAGAGTCCAATACAAAGAATAGTCACTCAGATAAAAGTTGAAGGTTGACCAGTACAGGCAGATGTGTATCTAGCAAATGGCCAATGTCCCTGTGCAAGGGTTAAAGGAAAACGGGACGAGTAAATCATTAATAATGAAATTGTAAGAAAATTAATTAAATTGTTCATGTAGTACAGAGTTGAAAAAGTAAAGACAGAATGCAGCTGATTATTTATAGGAACCGTGTTGGTCACAATTTTTGAAAGCAAGTAAAATTTATTTCAGAGATACATTGTTAAAGCTCTTGAACTTATTTAACGTATGATTAATGCACGCATTTAATGGTGTATTCGTGTAATCAAAGATGAAACATAGTCAAAGATGAAACATACTTCCTAGTAGAGCGAAACAGAGTTAGTGTTGCAGGTCTATGATCTTTTATTAGACTGTCATCAGCCTGAAGAGGCTTTGTTTCTTTCTCCACAAATAGTGACTTATCCTTATTTCACATTTACAGTATTGGGCATTTATTGTTTTTCAAATATTTTTATTTTTAGGTGAGAAATTGGTCTGAATCATATCATGGTGAATGGGTTTTCACATAAAGCATGACTTTGTTCTATGACTCACTTTCACAAGGACAAAAAGACATTTAGACACAAGCTAATCTACAAATTGCCTGACCCTGTCCATACCTTTCCATTTTCTCTTCTTCCACTATTATCCTGCTTGCTTTTAAATTACATTAAATTTGTCCAACAGGAAAACATTCCACTCCATTTCTCATGCCCCCAATTATAATCTTGAGTCTATCCCTTACAAAACTAGTGGAAACAGTCAATTTTAGTTTAGTTTAGAGATACAGCACGGAAACAGGCCCTTCGGCCCACCGAGTCCGCACCGACCATCGATCCCCGCACATTAACACAAGACTACACGCACTACACACACTAGGGACAATTGTTTTTACACCTATACCAAGTATACAAACCCAAGCTAATTAACCTACAAACCTGTATGTCTTTGAAATGTGGGAGAAAACCGAAGATCTTGGAGAAAACCCACGCGGTCACACAGAGAACGTACAAACTCCGGACAGCCAGCTCCCGTAGTCAGGATCGAACCCGGGTCTCTGGCGCTGTAAGGCAGCAACTCTACCACTGCGCCGACCCCCATACCAGTCATTCGTTATTAATATTACAAAATGGCACAAATTTAAATAACCTTATAAGATTTCTCTTAATCTCCATTCCATTAAAGACGTACAGATTAAAACAAGTGACAAAGTGAAACCTAAATAAAGAAAAGTCCCCCCTTCACATCACTGAAATATTGCAGGAGAAATGGTCCTGTACCTAACTTAATTTATGGTGTTCAATTTATGCTTCATTTATCATTTATGCTTCTAATGCCTAATTCAAATTAAACTTGTTGGTGCTCATTCTTTAATGCATTGAGTCAATGCACTTATTCAAAAGATAGATATTGAATAGACATGAAGATATTTATTCAGTAATGCATATTTAAAATGGGAGGATACACAAACAAAAGAAGAATGTTGAAGCTTATGTACAGATACAGGACTGTAAAATAATCAGAGTAGTTTCTTCCTCCAACCCTGTAAGCTCAAATTTCATAGGCATTTATGAATCATAAAGTGGGTAGCATTTTGTAACTCGGAAGTTGTATTATGCAAGAATTTATGAATCACTGCCCATCCCAATAACTTCTGTTGTACTTTGCTCCAACATCCGATTTCTACTTATCTACTGCAGTAAACTACTTTATCTAGGTGTTAGTTGTAGGAAGTCTTACCTTCTGAAGATCATCCAGCCCATATTCCACTGCGGATGTCAACACATCCAGAGCCTGCAAATGTTAAACAAAATCAAAAGAATATTGTAAACAAATTGATAGAAATCACTGTTTTCATTCTTTAATTGCAATGTAATGTTGAAGGAAGAATAATGTAGTTGTTCCGTGATACATGCCACGATTTGAACACTATCATGCAATGAACTATCAAAAATGATTATTTTGGAAGATATTCATTCCACATAACTTCAAAAAAGTAATCAGGACATACCAGACACTGGCTTTTTTTACTCAGATCACAGTGCCTCTGGTAACGCATTGAATGTACTAAACAAAAAAACCCAGAACATATGGAAAAAAAATTATAAAGCATTAGTACTTCTCATTGCTGTGCAACTTTGACTGGAAAGATGAATGTGACTTCCTGTCACTTCCAATACTCGGTTGATACACTACTGTGGTACTGAGGGTCTGCTGCAACGGCAGAGATACCATCTTTGGATGAGAGGTTAAACCAAGATCCCACATCAGATGGTGGTCAGAGGGCCAGAGGGTGGTGAATCTGTGGAATTCCTTGCCCCAGAAGGCTGTGGAGGCCAAGTCAATGGATATTTTTAAGGCAGAGATACTGTAGATAGATTCTTGATTAGTGTGGGTGTCAGAGGTTATGGGGAGAAGGCAGGACAATGGGGTGAGGAGGGAGAGATAGATCAGCCATGATTGAATGATGGAGTAGACTTGATGGGCTAAATGGCCTAATTCTGTTCCTTATAACCTTATGACCATGTACACTCTCAAAAAAAGCATAGAACAGAAAATAGGTGCAGGAGTAGGCCATTCGGCCATTTGAGCCAGCACCGCCATTCAATATGATCATGGCTGATCATCCAAAATCAGTACCCCGTTCCTGCTTTCTCCCCATATCCCTTAATTCCGTTAGCTCTAAGAGCTCTATCTAACTGCTTCTTGAATACATCCCATGAGCTGGCCTCCACTGCCTTCTGTGGCAGAGAATTCCACAGATTCACAACTCTCGGGGTGAAAACGTTTTTCCTCATCTCAGTCCTAAATGGCCTACCATTTGTTCTTAAACTGTGACTCCTGGTTCCTTGGCCCCCAACATCGGGACCATTTTTCCTGCATTTAGCCTGTCCAATCCCTTATGAATTTTATATGTTTCTATAAGATCCCCTCTCATCTTTCTAAATTCTAGTGAATATAAGCCCAGTCGGTCCATTCTTTCATCATGTGAGTCCCGCCATCCTGGGAATTAACCTGGTGAACCTACACTGCACTCCCTCAATAGCATGAACGTCCTTCCTCAAATTAGGAGACCAAAACTACACACAATACTCCAGGTGTGGCCTCACTAGGGCACTGCACAACTGCAGTAAGACCTCCTTGCTCCTTTTCTCAAGAGTCAAGAGAGTTTTATTGTCATGTGTCCCAGTTAGGACAATGAAACTCTTGCTTGCTGCAGAACAACAGAATATGTAAACATAATACAGAACAGGAGATAAAAGTTCAGTGTATCTATATACCATAGACCATATATATACACAATAAATAAACAGATTAAGTTCAATAGTAATAGTAGAATATTATAATCCTCTCGCTATGAAGGCCAACATGCCACTAGCTTTCGTCACTGCCTGCTGTACCTGCATGCTTACTTCAGTGATTGGTGTACAAGGACACCCAGATATCGTTGCACCTCATCTTTTCCTGATCTGACACCATCCAGATAATAATCTGCCTTTTTGTTCTTGCCACCAAAGTGGATAACCTCACATTTATTCACATTATACGGAATCTGCAATGCATCTGCCCACACATCCAATCTATCCAAGTCACCCTGCAGCCTCATAGCATCCTCCGTGCAGCTCACACTGCCACCCAGCTTTGTGTTTTCCATAAACATGGGGATTTTACATTTAATTCCTTCATCTAAATCGTTAATATATATTGTAAATAACTGGCGTCCCAGCACTGAACCTTGCGGCACCCCACTAGTCACTGCCTGCTATTCTGAAAAGGACTGGTTAATTCCTACTCTTTGCTTCCTGTCTGCCACCAGTTTGCTATCCATGTTAATACCCTACCCCAATACCACGTGCTCTAATTTTGCACACCAATCTCTTGTGTGGGATCTTGTCAAAGGATCTTTGAAAGTCCAGATACACCACATCCACTGGCTCTCCCTTATCCATACTATTCGCTACAACCTCAAAAAATTCCAGAAGATTAGTCAAGTTTGATTTCCCCTTCATAAATCCATGCTGACTTTGATCGATCCTGTCACTGCTTTCCAAATGTGTTGCTATTTTATCTTTAGTAGACAAAAATGCTGGAGAAACTCAGCGGGTGACGCAGCATCTATGGAGCGAAGGAAATAGGCGAAGTTTCGGGTGGAGACCCTTCTTCAGACTGATAAAGATAAAAGTTATTTTATCTTTAATGTTCAAAAACAGAGAAGATCGCATGGCACTATTTTTTAAGATAAGCAGGCAAGTTATCCCATAAGTCCAGTCTAGTATTTCTCCCTCAACCAATATTATGGAAATTTATATCTGATCATTATTGCATTACCATTTCTAAAAGTCTACTGAGTGCAAATTGTTCCACATTTCATAGAACATAGAACAGTACACCACAATGTTTCAGCCAAACATGGTGCCAAGTTAATCTGATCTCATCTGCTTGTACATGATCCATATTCCTCTATTCACTGCACTGCCATGTGCCTATCTAAATACCCTTTAACCCCCACTATCGCATCTTCCTCCACCGCCACCCCCAATATATATTCCAGTCCCTCACCTCCCTCTGTATTAAGAAACTTGCCCTGCACATCTCCATTAAACTTTCCCCTTCTCATCTTATATCTATGCCCTTCAGTGCTGGAGATTTCCACCCTGGGAAAAGGGTTCTGACTGTCCACCCTATCTATGCCTCTCATCATTTTATATACTTCTTTCAAGTCTTCCCCTCATCCTCTGATGTTCCAGAGAAACCAATCCAAGTCTATCCAACCTTTACCTGAAGCTGAAACCCTCTAATCATTCAGGCAACATTCAGCTAAACCTACTTTGCACCCTCTTCTTTCCTGTAATGAAGTGACCAAAACTGTATACAATACTCCAATTTAATTTCATTAATGACTACTCTTCAAAAGTACATCATGAATTCCAAAGTGCCATCTCCAGGTCATTATTTTCTTTTTTTAATAGCACTTTGATATCCCTCTATATCAAATGCCTTAATGCAAATATGATTGGCTATTTCAAATCAATAATTATCCCATTGCAACAGCTCACTTGCTTTTTTTTTCATTTAGCTCTTCAGTTTTAGTAACTAATAAGATGCATGTTAAGATTCTATTTTTTAAAATTATTTGTATATTGAACAATAATTTTCTTCTCTTCCTGGCATGATAACAGATTTCAAAAAGATAATTATAAGAATCTAGCTCCCCAGAGACTGACCAAAGAGCATTTAGTTGAACACGCAATTCTGAAGGGCACGCAAGTCTCTGGTAGGAAATAAAATGTCACACCCAATTTCTATCCCTTAACCCATTTACTTCTCCCTTTAAAGGATGTAAATGTTGGGCGACAATTATTTTGGACCTCAAAGTCAAGGCCCTGATGATAAACATCCTCAGCCAATGTCCAAACTTACATGTGAAGAAAGCCCACGCTAGGCTCCACCGAATGAAACTACATGCCAGTGTGACTCATTAAGAGGGGGAGAGTATTAGCAAGGCAAATTTTAATCACGGTTCAAGTCTTAATCAATGGAACAAGTAGTAGTGTGTTTGTGTACCGACTGTTTTGTTCTGGCAAACTGGCTCCTCAGACAAAAATGACATCCCCTGTTCCTTGTATATAAAGAGACTCCAATTTCTCAGCTTCGTTCCTGTTCAATGCTATGTGTGGGCAGTCATTATCATCTCAAATTTAACTGAGAGATTTCTGGCAAGGAATAATATTATGTTCCATTGAAAGTCATTTTTAGTGAGCAACAAGCAGCAAGCAACAAGCAACAAATCAAGTTGCGACATGAGTTCACCACAATCAGTGAAAACATTTCGGTTTTCAATTCATCATTGTAGATTTTAGTGCGGGCAAGTCTAAAGTATTTTAAAATGAACTCTTGGTTGGAAACAGGAATATGAAAAAAAGTCATTAAAAAAGGAACAGCAGATGCTGCTTTATACCAAAGATAAGACATAAAATGATGGAGTAAGTCTGTGGGTCAGGCAGCATCCCTATAGAAAAATGAGTAAGTGACATTTCGGATCGGTCCCATTTTTATGAAAACAAGTTCTGTGTTTCAAGGTGGCTGGAGAATGAGATGGGAAGAAAAATCAAGCGTAAAGGATCATTGGGGAAAATATAGATTAACTGCAATCCAACTGAAAAAAATATATGAATTTTGGTTTAAAAAATCACAGTTTTTAAAGAACTGCCAAAAAACAAAGCACCTAAGGAAATGCTTTTGGTAAGTTCACAGAATAAAACAAACTGATCTTTACTGGTGCAATTTTAACATGCAGAACATTCTCGAAGGTGGTGCTGAACTACAGACAGACTATCTTTGATATTATTTGCTGGGGCCAGGAGCAAGAACATTCCTCCAGCTCTCAAAACTAAAATCTGGACAGTTGCTTCCAAAGTTCTTCCTTTTGTCTGTCTCCAACCCCACTGTGATTACAGCCCTTTACGCCACCAGACTCAAGGGGCTATCCCACTTGGGCGACCTAATTGGCGAGTTTAGAATAATTTGAAAAAATGACATGTTGAAGACCTCCTTCGACTATGTAGAAGACTTCCTTCGACTATGTAGAAGACTTCCTTCGACTATGTTGAAGACCAGCTTCGACTAGCTACGACGATCCACGACTAACTTCGGGAAAATTGGGCATCGAATAATTTTTACATAGCGACATTTTTTTGACTCGAGGGCATTTTTTAACATATTGAAAAATACACTGCGACCTAGCTGAGACCTCGAGTACGCGGAGACCACTCTCGAGCATGAAGGAGAGTTACGAAGACCACCTATGACTTCGTGTCAACCATGCTTCGAGTATGAGTCGAGGCAAACTCGCCAGAACTCGCGGATTAGGTCGCACAAGTGGGACATGCCCTTCAGGAACAGCTTCTCCCCTCTGTAATCAGGCTTCTGAACGGTCCTTCCATAAGCTTGGATGCTGTCCTATTCACCTATCTACTGCATGATGGATATTGGACTCAGTCTAAGGAACTGATGTGCTACAATGCTGAGATTGAATTTGGCACTCTGTATCTTCCCCTTTACTCTATCCATTGTACTTGAGTTTGACTTAATTAAACTTATGTAGAGTATATCTGACCTGTTTGGATAGCATGGAAAGCAAACATTTTCTCTGTCTCTCGGTACGATTGCCCATTTGTTTTGGGGCTGGATGAACATTCTTGCACCAGGCCCCAGCAAATAATGCCTCTCATAGAAACATAGAAAATAGGTGCAGGAGTAGGCCATTCGGCCCTTCGAGCCTGCACCGCCATTCAATATGATCATGGCTGATCATCCAACTCAGTATCCTGTACCTGCCTTCTCTCAATACCCCCTGATCCCTTTAGCCACAAGGGCCACATCTAACTCCCTCTTAAATATAGCCAATGAACTGGCCTCAACTACCTTCTGCGGGAGAGAATTCCAGAGATTCACCACTCTCTGTGTGAAAAAAGTTTTCCTCATCTCGGTCCTAAAAGATTTCCCCCTTATCCTTAAACTGTGACCCCTTGTTCTGGACTTCCCCAACATCGGGAACAATCTTCCTGCATCTAGCCTGTCCAACCACTTAAGAATTTTGTAAGTTTCTATAAGATCCCCCCTCAATCTTCTAAATTCTAGCGAGTACAAACCGAGTCTATCCAGTCTTTCCTCATATGAAAGTCCTGACATCCCAGGAATCAGTCTGGTGAACCTTCTCTGCACTCCCTCTATGGCAAGAATGTCTTTCCTCAGATTAGGAGACCAAAACTGTACGCAATACTCCAGGTGTGATCTCACCAAGACTCTGTACAACTGCAGTAGAACCTCCCTGCTCCTATACTCAAATCCTTTTGCTATGAATGCTAACATACCATTCGCCTTCTTCACTGCCTGCTGCACCTGCATGCCTACTTTTAATGGCTGGTGTACCATGACACCCAGGTCTCGTTGCATCTCCCCCTTTCCTAATCGGCCACCATTCAGATAATAATCTACTTTCCTGTTTTTGCCACCAAAGTGGATAACCTCACATTTATCCACATTATACTGCATCTGCCATGCATTTGCCCACTCGCCCAGCCTATCCAAGTCACCTTGCAGCCTCCTAGCATCCTCCTCACAGCTAACACTGCCCCCCAGCTTTGTGTCATCCGCAAACTTGGAGATGTTGCATTCAATTCCCTCGTCCAAATCATTAATATATATCGTAAATAGCTGGGGTCCCAGAACTGAGCCTTGCGGTACCCCACTAGTCACTGCCTGCCATTGTGAAAAGGACCCGTTTACTCCTACTCTTTGCTTCCTGTCTGCCAGCCAGTTCTCTATCCACATCACTACTGAACCCCCAATACCGTGTGCCTTAAGTTTGTATACTAATCTCTTATGTGGGACCTTGTCGAAAGCCTTCTGAAAGTCCAGACATAACACATCCACTGGTTCTCCCTTATCCACTCTACTAGTTACATCCTCGAAAAATTCTATAAGATTCGTCAGACATAATTTACCCTTCATAAATCCATGCTGACTTTGTCCAATGATTTCACCACTTTCCAAATGTGCTGCTATCCCATCTTTAATAACTGATTCTAGCAGTTTCCCCACTACCGACGTTAGACTAACTGGTCTGTAATTCCCCGTTTTCTCTCTCCCTCCCTTTTTAAAAAGTGGTGTTACATTAGCTACCCTCCAATCCTCAGGAACTACTCCAGAATCTAAAGAGTTTTGAAAAATTATCACTAATGCATCCACTATTTCTGGGGCTACTTCCTTAAGTACTCTGGGAAGCAGCCTATCTGGCCCTGGGGATTTATCGGCCTTTAATCCATTCAATTTAGCTAACACCACTTCCCGGCTAACCTGGATTTCACTCAGTTCCTCCATCTCATTTGACCCCTGGTCCCCTGCTATATCCGGCAGATTATTTATGTCTTCCTTAGTGAAGACAGAACCAAAGTAGTTATTCAATTGGTCTGCCATGTCCTTGTTCCCCATGATCAATTCACCCGTTTCTGACTGCAAGGGACCTACATTTGTTTTAACTAATCTTTTTCTCTTCACATATCTATAAAAGCTTTTGCAGTCAGTTTTTATGTTCCCTGCCAGTTTTCTTTCATAATCTATTTTCCCTTTCCTAATTAAGCCCTTTGTCCTCCTCTGCTGGTCTCTGAATTTCTCCCAGTCCTTTGGTAGGCTGTTTTTTCTGGCTAATTTGTACATTTCATCTTTTGTTTTGATACTATCCCTGATTTCCCTTGTTATCCACGGATGCACTACCTTCCCTGATTCTTTTTTTTTTGCCAAACTGGGATGAACAATTGTTGCAGTTCATCCATGCAGTCTTTAAATGCCTTCCATTGCATATCCACCGTCAACCCATTAAGAATCAATCGCCAGTCTATCTTGGCCAATTCACGTCTCATACCCTCAAAGTTACCTTTCTTTAAGTTCAGGACCCTCGTTTCTGAATTAACGATGTCACTCTCCATCCTAATGAAGAACTCAACCATATTATGGTCACTCTTGCCCAAGGGGCCATGCACAACAAGACTGCTAACTAACCCTTCCTCATTACTCAATACCCAGTCTAGAATAGCCTGCTCTCTCTTTGGTTCCTCTACATGTTGGTTTAGAAAACTATCCCGCATACATTCCAAGAAATCCTCTTCCTCAGCACCCTTGCCAATTTGATTCACCCAATCTATATGTAGATTGAAGTCACCCATTATAACTGTTTTACCTTTGTTGCACGCATTTCTAATTTCCTGTTTGATGCCATCCCCAACTCCACTACTACTGGAGTAGTAGTAGTGGAGTTGGGGAGTTAGGTGGCCTGTACACAACTCCTACTAGCGTTTTCTGCTCCTTAGTGTTTCGCAGCTCTACCCATATCGATTCCACATCCTCAAAGCTAATGTCCTTCTTTTCTATTGTGTTAATCTGCTCTCTAACCAGCAACGCTACCCCAACTCCTTTCCCTTTCTTTCTATCCCTCCTGAATATTGAATATCCCTGGAAGTTCAGCTCCCAGCCTTGGTCACCCTGGAGCCATGTCTCCGTGATCCCAACTATATCATAGTCATTAATAGCTATCTGCACATTCAGCTCATCCACCTTATTAAGAATGCTCCTTGCATTGAGACACAAAGCCTTCAGGCTTGTTTTTACAACACTCTTACCCCTTATACTATTATGCTGAAAAGTGGCCCTTTTTGATTTTTGCCCTGGATTTGCCGGCCTGCCACTTTTACTTTTCACCTTGCTACCTATTGCTTCTACCCTCATTTTACACCCCTCTGTCTCTACGCTCACACATTTAAGAAACCCTTTCCCTTTAACTCCATCCTCCACTATCCCATTCGACACCCCACCCGCCTTATTCATCAATACACTATCTCTCCTATAAAACCATGATCTCAACCCAAAGTCAGTGAGCAGCATCAGATGGACTTCGGTTACCGTCAATATTCAGGCTCTATTTGAAAAAGGCAAAGGTAATGTTAAATCCCTGCCTTTCATTTGGAAATCAGGTTGAAAGGTACCCATTAAAACAAAAAAGGCCAGTGCTCACCATTTTGCTGCTCAGCATCACACAGTTTGTGTACAGAAACTCAATCACAGCCAGAAAGATATCTGGCTGCACATCTGAAAGAACAAATGGTATGTCAACGCCTTTTGCATCACATGACAGAGGTTGTTGGGCGAACATGGCATTAAACGCCTCACAGCGATAGGCTAAGATGCAGCGGTGAGCATATACCACTCTCTTCTCCTTTCCCACAATGAATTTTACATCACTGGTTAAAAGAAACACAGGGGAAAAAAAACAAATTAGCCACAATTCAGACTCATAATTACAGAAATAACAAACTGCATTTATAAAGCATCTTCAACTCTTACAAAACGACCTAACCAGCTTCAGAGGAGTGTCACAAAGCAATATTTGGCAGCAAGCCATACAAGAGAAATTAGAGCAGAAACCAAAAAATATTGGTTGAAGAGATAGGTTTGATGAACGTTTTAGAGGGAAAAAAAGAAATGAAAAGGTTTAGAGTGAAAATTTCAGAGCCAGAGAGTCTTAGAAGCTGAAAGCATGAATCTGAATCACGCAACAATAAAATCCTGGAGGAAGAACAAATCCTGGACCACATGCCTCAGAAATGAATAGAACAAAGAAAGAATTGTGCAGAATA
This sequence comes from Amblyraja radiata, assembly GCF_010909765.2. Classification (NCBI taxonomy): domain Eukaryota; kingdom Metazoa; phylum Chordata; class Chondrichthyes; order Rajiformes; family Rajidae; genus Amblyraja; species Amblyraja radiata. The sequence continues at coordinate 47,661,392 of NC_045965.1, forward strand.
AATGTAGAATTTCCCCAAATTATACAATACCACAATTGCCAATCTTGAGATCTAAATATTACATAGATCACAGTGCATTTTTCAAACGTATTATTATATTTTATGACGCTACGTTTATTAAAGAAATTTAGAAGAGAATTACAATTAATGGGCCAAACTTCTTTTTACATGCAAGGCAGAAAAATATCACTGGGTGGGAAAAACAACATTGTTTCCCATATACTCTCCCTATTAGGTTGGCTGTTGAGTTAACACAAGTTATAAAATATTTCATTCTTCATACACGAGTCCTCCCACAGACGAGTGTGGGAAATATTACAACCAAGCCAATTCCCGGCCAAACATAAAGTGTTCTTCCAAGTACAAGCACAGATTAAATTAAACAATAGATGTGGACTTTTCTCCCTCTAACCTAGGTACACTGAGTTTAACATGTGTAGGAAAGAACTGCAGATGCTAAGAGACCCAAAACGTCACCCATTCCTTCTATCCAGAGATGCTGCCTGTCCTGCTTCGTTACTCCAGCTTTTTGTGTCTACACTGAGTTTAATCAAGGTTTCAAGGTCAGTTTATTGTCACATGTACCAATTAAGATACAGTGAAATTCGAATTACCATACACCCATACTAAAGGATTTTTTAAAAAGCAACAAGAGATACAACTACATAAAAGTTAACATAAACATCTACCACAGCGGATTCCCCACGTTCCTCACTGTGATGGAAGGCAATAAAGTTCAATCTCCTTCCTCTTTTATTCTCCCGCAGCTGGCGTTCGAAGCCCCCTCGCCGGGGTGATCGAAGCCCCCAGGTCAGGGCGATTGAAGCTCATGTTTCAGGGCGATCAAAGCTCCTGCAGCTTGGAGTTCCCGAAGTCGGTTTCTAACCAGAGACCGTGAGCTCCGCAATGTTAAAGTCCGCCGGCACCCACGGTTGGAGCCCCAAAGTCGATCCCTAACAGGGATCGCAACAGGGATCTGTGATGTTAAGTCTGCAGGCTTCCGCGGTGGAGTTCTCTAAGTCGCTCTCCAGCAAAGGCCGGCAACTCTTCAATGTTAGGCCGCAGTGCGAACGGCAATACGATACGGAAAGAAATCACATCTCCGTCGAGGTAAGAGATTAGAAAAAGTTTCCCCCAACTCCACCCCCACCCCCCACATAAGCTAAAGAACACTAAAAACATACATTTCACGCATACAAAACAAACAACAAAGAAGGAAGGGACAGACAGACTGTTGGCGAGGCAGCCATTGCTGGTGCCATCTAGTGTTAATCTTATATCTTACTATCATTGTAGCTGATAGTAAAGAGAGTGTCCTTAAAAGGCTTCACTCCCTAGCCAGCTAATCCCTGGCAGTTCCACTCTGTGTTCAAATGTGGCATTTCACAATACATTTCTGAACCCAAAATAACTTCCACACATCCTGCTAATTGGCAGGGATCTTAAGGATGGAGATTGAACTGGAAAAAAAATGTCTTTGGTAACATTGTTATTAACAAATACAAAACACATAGTGAGGCCTAGTGCAAATTGGAGGAACAGCACCTCATATTTTGCTTGGGCAGCTTACACCCCAGCGGTATGAACATTGACTTCTCTAACTTCAAGTAACCATTGCTTTCCCTCTTATCCATCCCCTCCACCTTCCCAGTTCTCCACTTACTGTCTCCAACTACATTTTAATTCTGTTTGCTTTGTTGCTACCTTCTCCCAACTAACAATGATCTATGTGTAGGAAAAAACTGCAGATGCTGGTTTAAACTGAAGATAGACACAAAAAACTGGAGTAACTCAGCGCGACAGACAGCATCTCTGGAGAGAAGGAATGGGTGATGTTTCAGGTCGAGACCCTTCTTCACATAATCTATTCTATATTTTAGGATCTCATTCACACTGTGTTTTTGATTTTCTGTTTTTGGATTGAATTCTGTTTTTAATTTGTGTCTCTGTGATGTCCTTTTTACTTGTTCTATTCCGATTATATGTTTTTATTCCGATTACTATGTAAGGTGTCCTTGAGATGTCTGAAAGGCGCCCATTAAATAAAATTTATTATTATTATTATTATTATTCTCTTTGTCCTGTTTTCACACCTTGCATAACCTTAGCTATACACTTCCTCATCTATGTACCTCCCAATCCCCTGACATCAGTATGAAGAAGGGGCATGACCCATTCCTTCTCTCCAGAGATGTCTTTGTGTCTATCTTCGATTTAAACCAGCATCTGCAGTTTCTTCCTACACAAACACATAAAATATATTTAACAAGTTGTTGGCTACTTCTCCTTGTGTCACTTTTTTTCTGATAATGTAATGTTCTGGTTATGCTGTTGCAAGATGCCTTGAGATAATTAACTGCTTGAACTTGTTGTCAGTGAACCCCATAGCTTTCCTTGTATTCTTGTTTTGGGATCTGGGCATCATTGACGTGGGCATTCATTACCAATCGTATGTTCTTGAACCAATCAAATTCTTTCTATTACCACAATGCTGTTGGGCAGGAATTTGGACTGAGCAACAACGAAGGAACGGCAATCCATCTATAAATCAGAATAATGTACAATTTGGAAAGGAGCCAACGTCAAACCCATGCACCTGTTTCTCTTCTCTATTTTGATGGCACAGCTGCCGTGTTAGGGAGGTTTACTGGCACACTGTCATTTCTTGAATGTTGTTGTTGCTTCACTCATTCCAGCAAGTGAAGATTATCCCAACATACCCCTGCCGTGTGTCTTGTAGACTGTGGATAGGTTGTAGGGTGTCATGCGGTGAGTCACTCACCATTGGATGCCCAGCCTCTGACCGATCATTGCAGACTGAGTATTGCTAAGACTGATCCAATTGAGTTTCCAGTCAACGATGACCTCCATAAATTGATGATAGGATCCAAGGTGATGGTAATGCCTTTGCACGTAAAATTGAAAACTATGCTTTCTCTTAACAGAGACAGTCAGTGACTGGCACTTTGGTAGCATCAATGATTCCTGACATTTAAACAATAATTGCCGAAATGGTGACTAGGGTTTACTGCAAGCAGTCTTCATCTAATTTAATTGCTGAGGAGTTGAGAATGCAATTAAACGTTGTGAAAACTCACTTGTGATATTATGATGGAAGGAAGGGCTTATATGTTACAACTAAGGACATTTCCCTGAGGAACCTCTGCATTTAGAATAAATGCAGAGGCTCCTCGGGGAAATGTCCTTAGCTCCTATCACTGATCTCCAAAAACCAAACAAACAATCAGATCAATTAAACAAACAGATCTTCGGTTAATCGGGAAATTGTTCAACATAATGAATTTGAGCCTCTAAACAATCTCCCGAGAAATTTCTACTTTAGTTTAAAAAAACATAGAAATGTAGAAAAATAGGTGCAGAAGTAGGCCATTCGGCTCTTCGAGCCAGCACCGCCATTCAATATGATCATGGCCGATCATCTAAAATAGTAGTCATGCCTACTCTGTTCTGTTGTGCTGAAGCAAAGCAAGAATGTCATTGTCCTATCAGGGACACATGACAATAAACCCTCTTGAATCTTGAATCTTGAAAATCAGTACCCCATTCCTGCTTTTTCCCCATATCTCTTCATTCCTTCATCCCTTAGAGCTAAATCTAACTCTCTCGTGAAAACATCCAGTGAATTGGCCTTCACTGCTTTCTGTGGCAGAGAATTCCACAGATTCACTACTCTCTGGGTAAAAAGGTTTTTCCTCATCGCAATCCTAAATGTCCTACTCCTTATTCTTAAACTGTGACCCCTGGTTATGGACTCCCCGAACATCAGGAACATTTTTCCTGCGTCTACCCTGTCCAATCCTTTAAGAGTTTTCTATATTTCTACAAGAATCCCTCTCATCCTTCTAAATTCCAGTGAATACAAGCTCAGTCGACCCATTCTATCATCATGTCAGTCCCGCAATCCGGGAATTAACCTGATGAACCTACGCCGCACTCCCTCATTAGCAATAATGTCCTTCCTCAAATTAGGAGACCAAAATTGCACACAATACTACAGGTGCGATCTCACCAGGGCTCTGTACAACTGCAGTTTAGACAAGTGTAAATGTTTGAGTGAAGTGACAAAATGTACAACCCCTTCCCACCCAAATAATCAACTTCTAAGTTATTAAATGTTTAGTTTAGCTTATTATTATCACATGTCCAGTCACAGTAACAGCATAGTGTTTGTGCTACTCGCTGCATTGATGCAACTTATCTCTATCAGAGTATTCAGGACAAAGTTTCCTGCAAATTTAGGTATCATTGAGGATGAGATTCAAGGCTATTTCTGGACACTATTTTGCCTAAATTAAGAGTTTAATGCTCTTCCAAACAAATTACTCAAAATTTACGCTGGGTAATATCACAGATATTTGATTGATTTATTTGGTAAAGCATTGTATCACAACAAATATAGGAAAGGTCGAGAGATGTCGAATCTTGTCCCGTTGGGCTATCTGAGCAGCCTCAGGGACAGATGTGGTTGAGTCACATCAGCTTGCTTTTACTTACAAGATTCATATGAGAGTTTGCTGTTTGATCACGCAGTATCAAGGAAACTAAAAGAAGTTTAAATTTATACCGGAGAATATGACAGGGTCTCCCAAGTGTAGTTCCCAACAAGGCAACAGCTGGGAATGAAGGATATAAAAGTTCCAAGAGCAATTGGCTTATGGTGACAAAACCATGAAATATGATTACTGTAAGCTGAGATGTGACACTAATAGAATTCTGAATCAAATTTGGATGACGTGTTCCAGTTTCAATCTTGGGGTCTTTCCATTCCCTTCGGGTTTTCCCAAGTCCATAAAATTGCTTTCCTCCTTACTGCGTTTGTGTCCAGAACTTCCTGCCGGAGTTCTATTGTGGTTGATGATGAACGCATCACATTAAATGATAGGCTACATTACTGGAAATTATTGAGAAACAAAATGTAGTTAACTAACCAGGAAATATTGACGCCAGGAAATAATTCCCAAGTGAGGAAAGTTTATCCGGATATTTTCCTTCTGACAGAAATATGTCACTTCTACAGTGATGGGCATTCCAACGTTTATTGAATTTGATGTTGTCAGATAGTAATCACGTTATCAATGAAAATCCCCTCAAACACCACAGGCAATCAACTTGAAACTCAAGGGTGTTATTACAATCTACACATTCAATCCTTACTTGATGCCTTGTGCAGATGGTTATAGCATGTTGCCCAGACTATCATCAGCATATGCAGATATCTGATCCTGTCTCTCACTCAGCCATGTCACAATCAACCCAACTTATTTTTTGATGACGTTCATTGACAGAGCATAACACAGTTTTTGATTGGAAACTATTTCACAATATATCACATGGAAATCTAATTTTCAATCTTGCTTAATGTTTGCCAAATGTTCATCAGTAATTTTCTTTGTTTTGTTCAGTCCAGTTTAGTTTAGAGATACAGCAAGAAAACAGGCCCTTTAGACCACCAAATCCACGCCGACCATTGATCACTCGTTCACACTAGTTCGATGTCATCCCACCTTCCCACATGCTAACATTAGAGCACTTTACAGAGACCAATTGACCAACACACCGCACATCTTAGGGATGTGGGAGAAAACCAGGCCACCCAGAGGAAACCCAAGCGGTCACAGGGAGCACTTGCAAACTCAACCTAGACAAACCTGAGGTCAGGCTCAAATCTGGGTCACTGGTGCTGTGAGACATCAGCTCTACCAGCTGTGCCACTGTTTTTATAATGTAAAACATTAAAACAAATAGTGAGCCAGGAAAGAACAGCATATTATTTTTTCAGTAAATTCCTCCTTTCCAGCCATCTGATTCAATTCAATTAGGACCTATGAAATATATCACTTTTCTCACCAGTGGGATGACCAGGTACATTTAATATTTTAAGGCAATTAAAAGCAAAGTTTCTATAGCGGAGCAAGATAGACCACTTCTTCTAAATGCAATGGGCTGACGTGTAGTACGCAACGGAGCGGAACGTGGGCCTTTTTTTCATCCATTTCAGTACCCGACCCGACTCGCAGTGCAATCAACGTTGCGGGGGAAAGGTTTGTGTTAATAAATTGTAATTCTGAAAATGAGGAGAAGATTTTTACCAAATAACTTTTATTTTTACGAGAATGTTTCAGTAACCGGCTTCCGTCTCCGCTATGGGATCTTTGGTGCGGAGACGGAAGCCGGTTACGGAAATGGGGCCAAGAATTACCCATGAATCTGCCCATGACCGTACTATGTCTTTTTCGTCAAGTGATCTATCTTGCTTGCTATAGGATCTTTGATTAAAAGTGACGACATCATAATTAGGATTCTTACAATATTCTTATTTTTCTGACAACTCAGACTGTAAATGTACATATTGTCACTCTCTCTATATTGCATTATAATATTCAGGTGTGGTTTATTTCTAAAAAAAACTATCATATCCTATGTTAATCCTATGTTAATCATTGAAGGTGGCACCATTAACTATCAGCAACATAGATTTGCCAGCTGTATCTTATTAAAAAATATTAAAACGAATGAATTGTTGTGCCAGGAATTCATTTTGTTCCAATCTGCTAATAGAACTTGCACTGGGAGCTTTTTTGAATGCAAAATTTACGTAATCAATCAGTAAATTGGGCAATTATATTCATTAGCAGGATATTTTGCAATGGTGAAAAAAGACATTTCTAACAATTGGCCAGAGAACTATTTTCACGGCATTTAAGGCTGACAGTTCCGTGTTGCATTGAATGAGTTCAGCACTTTTGGAGCTGTTATCTATCATACCTAATGTTAAACATATGCCAAACATAAGTAAACTAAGGACAATAAAATAACCAGGGAAAGGATAGGACCCATTATAGACAAAAGTGGCAATCTGTGTCTCGAGCTGAACAATGTAGACATGTTCTTAAATGGATACCTCATCTGTAGTCTGTATGGAAAAGGAATTGTGGTGCAGAATTTACGGAAGGGGAGGATCATGGAATTCTGGAGCATATTGCCATTGAAAGGGATGTGTTAAGATGTCTGAGCTGACTTAAAAGTGGACAAATCTCCAGACCTTAATGAAATGGAGGCAAATGGGGAGATTGCTAGAATCTTGACAAATTTTCAATTTCAGTTTGAAGAAGGGTCTCGACCCAAAACGTCACCCAATCCTTCTCTCCAGAGATGCAGCTTGTCCCGCTGAATTACTCCAGCATTTTGTGTCTATCTACAAATTTTCATTTATTTTCTAGCCTCAGATAAAATGCTAGCTGACTGGAATACCTTTGTTCAAAGTGGCAACAGGGGTAAAGCAAATTATTATAGTCCAGGAAAACTAATATCAGTGGTAGGGATGTAATTGGAAAAAAAATCAGATGGACAACATTAAGCTGCACTTGAAGTAGGGACTAATCTGCAATAATTCAATGTGGCTCTGTTAAAAGAGAGATCCTGTCTGAATAATTTGATTGAATTTATTTGACCTGGTGAGTAAATGTATCAATAAAGATACTCTTTATACTTCAATAAGGAGTTAACCAGGCTCCCCATGGAAGACTGGCCCAGGGCAACTAGGCAAATTGGATCTGAAATTGGCTTCATTATAAGAGGTGATGATTGAAGGTTGTTTTACAATTGGATGCCTGTCACCAGTGGGTGTACCGCAGCAATCACTGCTGGGAACCTTGCTATACGTAACATTCTGGTGGCAAGTGTAGGAGGATTGTGTGTTTGCAGTTGACACACAGACTGGTGGAAGTATTGATGGTGAAAAGGAATGTCTTTGTTACAGTGCAGCACTACTCAATTGGGCAGATAGGCAGAGAAATGCCAGGTGGATTTAATTCCTGAAAAATATGGGGTGATGCATTTTGGTCAGACACAAAAGGCTAGAACATAAACAATGAAAAGCAGAAACCTAAGGAGTATATACAAACAGTTGGAACATAGTGCAAGGATGCCTGAAGCAGAGGTAAATAAGGCGGTTACGAATGCATAAGAGTTAGTTGCCTCATAGAATATGAGGAAATAGATTACGAAACAACTATTTAGGCCGCAACTCGAGTACTGTCTGCAGGTCTGGTCTCCACATTACAGGAAAGATGTGATTGCACTTCAGTGGTTGCAAAGGAGACTTGCCAGAATGGAGTACTTCAGCTGTGAGGAGAAACTTGATAGACTGAGTTTGTTTTCTTTGGAGTGAAGAAGACTCAGATTTGAAGTATACAAAATTATCAGGGAGATGGTTGGAGTAGATAATGAGAAATGTTTCCCTTTACTAGAAATGCTATCAGAAAAATTGCATAGATTCAAGGTTAAAAGCATACGAGATTTGGTTAAAAGCATACGAGATTTGGTAGAAATTTGAGGAAGGATTTATTCGCCGCAAGGCAGGTTGAAATTTGGATTGCACTGGAGATGGTGGAAGCAGATACATTACATTTAAGAAGTATCTACATGAGCATTTGAAACACTGTGGTACAGTAGGTTATGTGCCTAGCACTGGGAAATGGGATTAATTAGATAGGTACGAAGGCATGGTAGGCTGATGGGCCAGTTTCCATGCGCAATAACTCTGTAGACCATGCCTGCTCTTTTAGATGAATGTAATGGGCTGTCCACATGTCTGACAACAGATCCCCAAGACAAGCATTCTGCTCTGCTTTCTATCACAGCATGTTTCCTTGAATCCTAGAGTTGTGCAGCACAGACCCACCATGTCAATGCCAACCATTGTACCTAACCATTTCCTTATACCCGCATTTGGTCCATGACCTCCGACATCAAAATGATTCCTTGCCGAGAAAATGCTTGTTGGATTTCTCAAAATATAATTAGAAAAAGGTATCTCCTTGCACCTCCTCCAACCTCATTTACTGCATCCGTTGTTCAAGATGTGGACTCGTATACATCGGCAAGACCAAATGTAGACTAGGCGATCGTTTCGCTGAACACCTTCGCTCAATCTGCCTGAACCTGCCTAGTCTCCCGGTTGCTAAACACTTTAATTCTCCTTCCCATTCCCTCACAGACCTTTCTGTCCTGGTTCTTCTCCATTACCAGATTGAGGCTAAATGCAAATTGAAGAAACAGCATCTCATATTTCACTTGGGCAGCTTACAGCCCAGTGGTATCAATTTTGATATCTCTAACTTCAAGTAACCCCGGCATTCCCTCGCTCTCTATCCCTCCCCTACCCAAGTCACACTAGCCTCTCGTTTTCACCAACAAACAGCTAACAATGGCCTGTTTCCTTTATCATCATTACTGTTTTGCATGTCTTTCATTCTTTGTTCTTTATCTCTCTACATCATCGCCTAGCCCTGGTTGAAATTTACGTAATTCATTCATTCATCATCGTTGAAAACATTAGCACGCAGTGGTGCTGGTTGCCAACGGGAACGGTGACGGACGCACCACACATCTCTGTCCTCCATTTCCTGCAGACCTCCGCCACTGAAAGTATAGGATTTTGGTGTGTGTGCTTTATCACCATTCCTGACAATGCAATGTACGACAGTGATCGCAACTTCTACTGAAGTGTGGATGGCCGTTGGCTCACTAGAAACTCATCTGCCCTTTGCAGGTCTTGTTTTTGATCCTGCTGGCGGTCCACAGCCCCCTCCTCACCTGGCAAACCAGGTGGGGGAGACGGTTTAGTCACCGACTATCCGAGCAAGGAGCAGGTAGCTTGGGATTACATGGTAACCGTGGCGGGGAAACTCGTCCTTAAATATGAGTCATCATTAAATACAGGAGAGGTGCCAGAAGACTGGAAGGTGGCAAATGTTGTACTTCTTTTCAAGAAGGGCTGCAGGGAAAATGCTGGGAACTTTAGGCCGGTGAGCTTAACATCTGTAGTTGGTAAGTTACTGGAGAATATTCTGAGGGATAAGATATACAGGCATTTGGATGAGCAAGGGCTGATTAAGGATAGTCAGCATGGTTTTGTGCATGGGAGATCGTGACCAAAAAGGGTGTTGAGGGCAGAGCTGTAGATATTGTGTACATGGACTTCAGTAAGCCGTTCGACAAGGTTCCGCATGGTAGGTTGCTCTGGAAGGTTAGATCGCATGGGATCTAAGGAGAGATAGCTGAATGGATAGCAAATTGGCTCCATGGAAAAAAGCAGGCGGTAATGCAGGAAGGTTGCTTCTCAGACTAGATGCCTGTGACGTGGTGTGCCTCAGGGTTTGGTGCTGGGCCCATTACTATTTGTCATCTACATCAATGATTTGGATGAGAACATACTGGGCAAGATTAGCAAGTTTGCTAATGATACAAAAGTTAATGGTTTTGCAGATAGTGACAATGGTTGTGAACGATTGCAGCAGGATCTGGATCGATTGGCCAGGTGAGTGTGTGAGAAGTGTGAGCATTTTGGGACGTCAAACAAGGGCAGGACCTACACAGTAAATGGTGGGCCTCTGGGTAGCAAGGGCAGGACTACACAGTAAATGGTAGGCCTCTGGGTAGTGTTGTAGAGCAGAGGGACCTAGGAGTACAGGTGCATGGTTCCTTGAAGGTCGAGTTGCAGGTAGATAAGGTGGTCATAAAGACTTTTGGCACTTTGGCCTTCATCAGTCAGAGTATTGCGTATAGAAGTTGGGAGGTCATGTTGCAGTTGTATAAGATGTTGGTGAGACCAAATATAGAATATTGTGTTCAGTTCTGGGCACCATGTTATAGGAAAGATATTGTCAATTATGAAAGGGTTCAGAAAAGATTTATGAGGATATGGCAGGACTAGAGGGTGTGAGCTATCGGGAGAGGTTGAGTAGGTTGGGTCTCCATTCCATGGAGCGCAGGAGGATGAGGGGAGATCTTATAGAGGTATACAAAATCGTGAGAGGAATAGATCAGGTAGATGCACAGTCTTTTGCCCAGGGAAATCGAGGACCAGAGGACATAGATTCAAGGTGAAGGGGAAAAGATTTAATAGGAATCCAAGGGGTAACATTTTCACACAAAGGGTGGTGGGTGTATGGAACAAGCTGCCAGATGAGGTAGTTGAGGCTGGGACTATCACAACGTTTAAGAAACAGTTAGACAGGTACATGGAAAGGACAGGCTTGGAGGGATATGGACCAAGCGCAGGCAAGTGGGACTAGTGTAGCTGGGACATTGTTGCCCGGTGTGGGCGAGTTGGGCCGAAGGGCCTATTTCCACACCGTATCACTCTATGACTCTATCTCTTGTTTCCCTTATCCCCAACTAGTCTGAAGAAGGGTCTTGACCCGAAACATCACCCATTCCTTCTCTCCAGAAATGCTGCCTGAGTTACTCCAGCTTTTTGTGTCTATCATTGGCAAAAGGTTGGCATCCTCAGTGACTCAGCTCATGCTCAAATTGCCAAGAAACATCTGGGATGGTAGAGAACTTTGAATCTCTCCATGAGAGATTTTAGATGCCAAGTGTAAATAGCAGCAAGAGAATTAATTAATCTAATCAACCCTCTCTCCTGCCCTGTCAAGTTCCAGTTGCACCTCCTTCAACAGTATCTGTAGATCTCACAATGTTCATTAGTCACCCCAGATCCCAAAAGATCTGCAATGGAAGCAAATCATCTAACCCCAAGGATATTCACCAAGAAAGAAATCACCATAACAGATCATCTATATATCTGTCATGCTATATATCTGCCATATGTTGCAGCATATTCCACATTAGAACAAATGTATGAATGTTTTAGGATGATCTGAGGGTGTAAAAAGTACATTATAATTGCAAGTGTCCCTTATTTATTCCAAAGAAACAGCAAACTGAAGAGGCATTGATGGATTAGCGTGGATTCGTGGATTAGCCTTTGGTTCATTGCATCTCAATGATCTTCATTTCAATGTTTCTTCCACACTCAAAACATGGAAGGTCACACACGTGTGTGTGTATGTACACACTGAAAGCAAAGGTGACAGCTTGCCATGCAGTTAGGAAGGAGGATGGTTGTTGGACCTATGCTGTCTGGAACATCCCAGTACAGTGCAGCAGAGTATTTTTCTTGAACAAAATTTCTCCTGAAGCCTGTATTTGTCTATTAAAGGTATCAGTTAAACATTAAGCCTAATAGAAAATGTTTTTTTATTTGCAAATTTCAGAGCCCCTGACGAGTGCACTTTACAAATGAAATATTTCCATAATGATAACGTAACAATTTATACTGAAATAGTATTTCCAACAAAGTCACATAAGACATTTTCCGTGAGTGCGTGTGTTTATTTTAAAGAAACGTGTCGTTTACTTTCGATTCTTAATTTATATTGGTAGTTTTAGAAAGTGCACCTTAAGTTGCATCAACGTTTTCAAACAGTAGAGGATTTATTTCAACTGAAGCGGTCACTTTTAAGTAAAAATCCCAGCAACTATTAGCAAAAGTTCATGCAAACGCCGGCTCTGGTGGCGAGTGTGTGTGTGTGAGGCCTACGGTGCTCTTCCAATCCCCGGTGTTTCCTGCTTCCCGCCGGCGCTCTCACCTGAGCTCGGGCGCGTTGATCATTTTCCTCATGTCGGCGGCGAAGGAAGCGAGGTTTCCCCACAGGCAAGCGGGCTGAGGCGGCCCGGCCATGGCTACGGCACCGCCTTTGCCGAGCGGAGACCAGGGGAAATTAGATGGAAACGGGTAGGGGGGGGGAATAAGTAACAGATGCAGAGGGGGAAAAAATAGAGGGAGGATACTAATACAAGGAAAGCAAGTTAGAAGGTGGAGAGAGAGAGAGGGGAAGCAACTAGTGATTTTTATTTCCTCTGTGAAGAATACAATTTGCAATTTAAATGTACAGCAGTCAGTGTTGCAATGGGGAAGCACTGTAGAAGCACTTGGCACAGTCTTTTGAATGGGATGTTAAACTGATACCCCTTCAACATAAATGCAAGCTGTATTTCAGACTAAGGAAGGTGGTTTTCTTTGGAGGATACTGTTAACAGCAGCATTGATGTACAGAAAAATCTTGGGCTCCAAGTCCATAGCTTCCTGAGAGTGGTAGCACTAATAGATAGAGTGGTAATGAAGATGCATGGTATGCTTGCCTTCATTAGTCCCTGTCCCACTTACGTGTCCTTGGCACGCTAATTATGCGACCTCGTGGTCGCGTTGAGGTGCGACGGTACCGTGAAGGTCGCACGCGACTTCATGCGTCCACACAGCCGTTTGGAGCGCGTGACGTCATTTGAAGATGGACACAAAATGCTGGAGTAACTCAGCATCGCTGGAGAGAAGCAATGTGACGTTTCGGGTCAAGACCCTTCTTCAGTCTGAAAGAAGGGTCTTGACCCAAAACATCATCCATTCCTTCTCTCCGGAGATGCTGGCAGTCCCGCTGAGTTATTCCAGCATTTTGTGTCCATCTTCAATTTTCTTGGGAGAAGAAGTGGGGGCGGTTCCGGACCGAAACGGCCGAGAGCCCCAGGCAGAGCTCGACGATCGTTTGCCTGCTTCTGCTGCTGTTGGAGGTGAGACGTTGCGTCGTGCCAGGGTCTTGGGCCTGTCCCACTTTGGCCGTCAGTTACGCGACAGGCCGGAGGCGCGTGAAGATTTTGTTCGCTACAAAATTTCGGAGCTCCGCGCGATATCGCGCCCAACTACATACCCCTCCCCGCTTCTCAGTGGGACCGGCCCCGTGCGGCCACACGATGCCCGTGCGCCTCAACGCGACGACGAGGTTGCGTAATTTGCCAAGGACACGTAAGTGGGTCAGGGCCTTTCAAACAGAGTCAAACAGTCATGTTGCATCTTTATAGTATAGGATAGTAACTTTATTCAGATTCAGATTCAGATTCAATTTTAATTGTCATTGTCAGTGTACAGTACAGAGACAACAAAATGCATTATAGGACTTTGGTTAGACCCATTTGGAGTATTGTTTGCAGTTCTGGTCACCCCTTTACAGGAAGGATGTGGAGGTTTTGGGGAAAGTGCAGAAGAGGTTTACCAAAATTCTATCTGGATTGGAAAGTATTGGCTATAAGGAGAGATTTAATTATTTTTTCTGGGGTGTCAGAGGCTGAAGGGAGACCTGATAAAAGTATATCAAATTATGAATGCAAAAATAGGGTAGACAGGGTGGAAATGTCAAAGACTAATGGGCATAACTTTAAGGTGAGAGGGAGAAAGTTTAATGGAGATGTGCAGGGCAATTTTTGTTTACACAGAGTGGTGGGTGCCTGGAAAGCACTGCCAGAGGTGCTGGTAGAGGTATTTAAGAGGCTTTTAGACACATGGATATAGAGCGAATGGAAGAAACTGGATTATGTGCAGGTGGGCTGAAGGGCCTGTTCCTGTGCTGTGCTGTTCTGCATTAACACGTTTGGGGAAGTCCACGTGGACCTTATACGATCTGTAATAAGCAAGGACTGTATTTTTACATACCCCAATTTGTCAAAATTAAATCTGATCTTCATCATTAAGAGATGGACTGTGCAAAATCTAATTAATTTACTTTAAAATGCATCACATTATGCGGTACAGTCACACCTTCTCCGGAAGGTTTGCTCACACATTAAACATTTGTGCCCCGTCACTCCTGGAAAAGGAACATGTGATGTTGATACAAATAGAGCCTGCTGTAACTGATGCCTTTGTTAACATTGATAATTTTATCTTTTAGCATTGTTTATTTTAGTAAATTAAATATTATCTTTAACTCATTAACAGTTTTCTGGTGGTGAGAAAGGAATAATGGAAAAATTATGAGATGAGAACTAGATTTAAAGATTTTCAATACATTCTCTTAAACAAAGATCCATAAACAGGATTGTCCTGGTACACCATTTACCTCTGCCCGCTCTTACCCACTGAATTTATCTCTTTGTATAACCTCAATACTATCCTGCCTCCTCTTGTTCAGTTCCTTCCAACTTGCATCGTCAAGTCAAGAGTCAAGAGAGTTTATTGTCATGTGTCCCAGATAGGACAATGAAATTCTTGCTTGCTGCAGCACAACAGGATATTGTAGGCATAAATACAGAACAGACCAGTGTGTCTATATACCATAGATCATATATATACAAACATAAATAAACAGATAAAGTGCAATAGGCTGTTATAGTTCAGAGTTTGTTTGAAGTTGTGTTTAATAGTTTGATGATTGTGGGGAAGAAGCTGCTCCTGAACCTGGATGTTGCAGATTCACCTCACTCACTTTCCCCGAGTCACCTCACTTTCCCTGCATCATTGTGGCAACTTTTAATTCCCTGGTCCCCACCTCCTGGACTAATGGACATCATCCATTCACCATGGACATCCATTTTTTATACACCTTTATCCCTCTATATGATCTTAAGACCCTCTGCTTCTTTCTAAAACAAAGATCCGACCAGCTTCCTTCCACTAACACTCTCATCCACCTGGCAGAACTTATTCTTACTGTGAACTTTTCTTTTGATTTCTCTCATTTTCTATAAATTAAAGGTCTTGCCATGGGCACTTTTAGTTTAGGTTAGAGATACGGCACGGAAAAAAGCCAATCAGCCCACCTAATCTGTGTCAACTAGCGGTCAACGCACATTAACACTATCCTACACACATTAGGGACAATTTACACTTATACCAAGACAATTAACCTACAAACCTGTACGTCTTTGGAGTGTGGGAGGAACCGAAGATCTCGGAGAAAACCCACGCGGTCACGGGGTAAACGTACAAACTCCATACAGACATTACCCATAGTCAATAGACAATAGGTGCAGGAATAGGCCATTCGGCCCTTTGAGCCGCACCGCCATTCAATGTGATTATGGCTGATCATCCCCAATCAGCACCCCATTCCTGCCTTCTCCCCATATCCCCTGACTCTGCTATTTTTAAGAGCCCTATCTAGCTCTCTCTTGAAAGCAGCCAGAGAACCTGCCTCCACTGCCCTCTGAGGCAGAGATTTCCACAGACTTACCACTCTCTGTGAGAAAAAGTGTTTCCTCGTCTCCGTTCTAAATGGCTTACTCCTTATTCTTAAACTATGGACCCTGGTTCTGGACTCCCCCAACATTGGGAACATGTTTCCTGCCTCTAGCGTGTCCAAGCCCTTAACAATCTTATATGTTTCAATGAGATCCCCTCTCATCCTTCTAAACTCCAGAGTGTACAAGCCCAGCTGCTCCATTCTCTCAGCATATGACAGTCACGCCATCCCGGGAATTAACCTTGTAAACCTATGCTGCAGTCCCTCAATAGCAAGAATGTCCTTCCTCAAATTAGGGGACCAAAACTGCACACAATACTCCAGATGTGGTCTCACTAGGGCTCTGTACAATTGAAGAAGGACCTCTTTGCTCCTATATTCGATTCCTCTTGTTATAAAGGCCAACAAGTCAGGATCGAACCTGGGTCTCTGGTGCTGCAAGTGCTGTAAGGCAGCAACTCTACCACTGCGCCACCGTGCCTGCACTTGCATTAGACCTAGCTACACCTCTCTTTTTGTTAGCTAATTAGAATTGTCCTTGTCCCTAACCTTCTCCACAATTCTTTCTTTGGCACATCAAAGACTGCATTGCTGATTTTTCCTGCACTCGTGTGGAACTCATCAATATTATCACCTTCACTACAAACTTCCACCTTGCTGTCAAATTCATTTGGACTATTTCTGATATCTCTCTCCATTTTCTGAATCACTCTGTCTATATCTCAAGAAACAAACTATCTGCTGATATTTACTATAAAACCACTGTTACCCACAAGAGGACTATGGGTCCATTGATTTTAAGATCTTGTGCCGATAGTAATTTTCTCACTAATGTTAGAACATGCAATCTACTAGCAAACTGCATCACCCATAATGGCTCATTAACATTCGATATGCTTCAGATGCCTGCCATCCAGATCACTGTGAATGGTTTAATTAAAAGAGCCAAACTAAATAACATTGCTTCAGCAATTCCCTGTTTACCTAAATGCAATGGCATGAGTGCAGTAACATTTTTCTCAGGAACTGCACCCACTTTTATGCAGATCCCAGGTGGCCTTTAACAGTCTGAAGAAGGGTCCCGACCCAAAACATCACCGATCCATGTTCTGCAGGGATGCCGTCGGACCCTCTGAGTTACTCCAGCACTTTGTGTCTTTATCTTTGTAAACCAACATCTGCAGTTCCTTGTTTCCACATTTGGCCATAATTGTTGCATGACTCCAGAGGGGGTCAAGACCACCACCAATGACCAAAATCTGACCAATAAACAATATTATAGCAGCAAAATGAAGTGGATACTGTAAATCTGAATGAAAACACAGAAACTTCTGGAAAGATTCAGCAAGCATCAATAAATAAAGAATAAGAATAATGACAGTGGAACTGGAGATAAAACAAGTTTTAAAATTCAGGGAAATGATTGAGGAGAGGAAAGAACAAAAGTGAAAGTTTTGTTCTAGGTTCAAGGCAGAAGACATTAAATGACTAAAGGATACACGGTACAAGGAATACAATTAACAAATGGATAGGAAAGGCTCAGAGGGGTATAGGCCAAACGCAAGCAGAGTGGACTAGTTTGGATGTGGTATCTTGGTTGGCATGGGCAAGTTGAGCTAAAGGTCCTGTTTTCATGCTGTATGACTAAGCCAAGGAATGGTGTGGATGAGATGTACATGAGAATAGCAGCATTGATAGTTGATGTATGTCAACTCAAGGTGCTGTTATAAATAGATACACAAGGAAGTGCAGATGCTGGTTTACAAAATAGGACACAAAGTGCAGGAGTAACTCAGCGGGTCAGGCGTTATCTCTGTGGATCATGAAAAGGTGATGTTTCGGATAGACACCCTTCTAGAAGTGTTGAGTCAATCCAACACTTTGTGTCTTTTGCTGTTATAAATAGATAACCTCCCAACATTTCCCAAGTACGACAATCTTCTGAACAGTCACTTATATGTGTATTGTGTTCACACCCCCTGCAAGAATGTTTTAGATCCAAGTGGCCCATATGTCTGCAGAAGAGGAAATTAAAATGAATTACATTTTAAACCTCTCAAAGCTTCTAAAATGCCTTCATTAATGAAGGTCTGGGGAAAGTTCCCTTGTCTGACATGTTGGCAAGGGAAAATGCCCAAACAAGTTTTTGACGAATGAGGAAAAATTAATAATTTGTTTAAAAATTGGCCACACATATGAGTATGTAGAAATAATGCCAGCTTCAGAATTAGACGCCTGTAGACCTCTCTAAAACTGCCAAGCCCTGACAAGTAGTAGCAACTTGAAGGGGTGGAAGGTGCAAGAAGCACCAAATGTCAAACGTGTAACAGACATTGAAATAAAATTGACGTCCAACTGGCCTTGGACCTTGAGAAAAGTTAATATTGTTCAGGAGGATTGCCATGGGGTTGCAGCTGTAACCTTGGAGACCTGTACGAATGACGAGTTGCCCAGACATGTGTAGCACCAATAGCTCAAGACTGCTTGCCTTCATGTGGTGCAGTGGTGCAACAAGTCTCGCAATCAGTGGTCAATTGTTTATCAGGTGGTCAATGCACTTGGTAACGATTACGGCTGTTTTTTTTTAATAGTTTGCAGTCAGTTCAGGAGGCTTGAAGACACCTGATAACATCTCCATGGAAGTGTAAAACACTTTTAAAAACCAGTGTTTTCTGCTCCAGATTGGTAAAAGCAGACAGTTTTAAAGAAATATTACTTTTTTAACTTGGATTGCAGCAAGTTACCAGAAATCAGTTGCTTTAAATTTCTCTGCAGGGTAAGATTCTTTAATTTTGCTTTGTTGTTAATTTTATTTTCCAAATAGCCTTATCTTTTATACGTATATAAGTATTGAACTGTACAGAATTCCTAGCCATTAGATTTGTTTTTATCTATTGCAAGTTTCTCCCAGTGAAGAAAGGATGAAGGTATACATAACTAAGATCAAAAAAATGTTAAAACGGCTTAGGAAATAGTTCAATAAAGGTGCTGTGCTTTGATGGGATTACTTTATAATACGGTAGGTTTAAAGATGAGTTTTGCATTTAGCATTGCCAGAAAACAATGAAATATTCATAAGTTTTGCAGACATTCATCCATGCATGACAGTGACAATATTGCTTATTTAAATCCAGCGTAATGAGGACGTGTGCAATGCTCCATGTTACTCTTCACAATTCAGCAGGTAGCAGGTTCAAAATCTCAGTTGTAACCACTAGTGGTTCGAAATGAGCCTCGGTATTCTGTTACGCAGAAGTTTGGAAAACATTGGATCAAGTCATTTGTAGTAGTGCTGATTTACATATGTATTTTAATGCCTTCAGCTTAAGTCATTAGCCTAAGCTGGAAAATCTGTCTAGTAGAGGGAATAAGATACCAAGGTTTTGACTCACTTAGAAGCCGCTGAGGCCAGATGTTTATATATTCAAATCCTTGTCTGGAACTTGAGCACGTAATTTAGGTTCATGGCTCAGTGGAGGAATGAAGATTGATTTAGTTTACATAAAACATTCAGGTAGATGCCATAGATTTAGCAGACAAAACTCCTGTTTAAAATAACTCTTTTAACAGAAACGGTCAAAGTATATTTATCTATCATGCATCAAATTGTGTACAAATTGACATGTGTATTATTCCATTTAGCTGTAAGGACACAAATAAAGTGTTTAGGGCAGTGATTGAGATGGTTTATAACTTGGTTATCAGAACAACCAAGGCCACTCCTTTCTGAAAAAACACTATGTCCTCAATCATCATCTGAAGTTGATCTTGTTGCTTCCAATGGCAGGCGATATTCATTCCACTTCCTTCATTTCAGAGCATGGCAATGGGCTCACCTTAGAGGGCTACCCTCCCTGACCATTCACTTAGCCAAGCAAGGCTGTACTTTGCATCCTGTTCAAGAAGGAACTGCAGATGCTGGAAAATCGAAGGTAGACAAATTGCTGGTGAAACTCAGCGGGTGCGGCAGCATCTATGGAGCGAAGGAAATAGGCGACGTTTCAGGCCGAAACCCTTCTTCAGACTGATTTTGTCTACCTTGTACTTTGCATCCTTCCCACTTCATTAGTGCATTGTTCTATGTTTGACATCTGGGTTAAACTCTATTGTGTATTGTGTTCTTTTTATTCGTATGGCTATTTGGTAACTCAAATTTCACCGTACTAATTGGTGCATGTGACAATAAATATGAACTTGAACTTGGGTCTCATTGGTACTAAACTGCAATTTTAAAGCAGTTGTAAAAACAAAGTGACCTTGTCTATTTAGTTGCAAATATTTCAGGGTTGCAGACCAAGTTGAGATATTTACCAACATGGGCATAAGGTTTTAAACTACAAATGTAAGGGAATTATGCTAAACCTTTGTAATTTATTGATTAAGCCTCAGCTGTAGCATTGAGCAAGGTTCTGCAGAGTACAATTTTGGAAGGACATAAAGTCCTCTCTTCCTTCCCACAAACCTTTCTTCCGATCCAGTGTAATTTGAGAACGTGATACCCTGTGCAGATTAAAGCCTTCTTGGGCTGTACCATACAATGGGTGATTACAAGTAACTAGTGTTTTACATCTTGTTCAAAAGGGAACTGCAGATGCTGGAATATCGAAGGTACACAAAATTGCTGGGGAAACTCAGCGGGTGCAGCAGCATCTAAGGAGCGAAGGAAATAGGCGACGTTTCGGGCCGAAACCCTTCTTCAGACCTGGCGAGAAGATGATCATGTAAAATATAAGACAGATTTTCAGACTATTTCCCAAGAGCACTTTTATCTTCACATTCTGTTTCACAATATTCCATTTTGCTGTTATCTAGTTTTGCAATGAGATCAGTACTGGGATCATTTATAATGGGACCTCAGACCAAAATTCTAATAGCAGACCACAATACAGAATTTGCTGAACAAAGATATATTGCATATTATATTGCTGAATAAATAGACAAGTTAAAACATTAATGAAGCATTGTCTTTACCTGTTGAAACATGTCAGCTTCCTTTGATAGCTGTAATGTTGTGATTGGCTTGGCAATGATTATTAATTTAACCCAGTGTAGGAGGTGCAGAGCGAACTGATAATCACAGGACCAAGCAGCTCTTAACTGTGCTGCATGTAGTTTAGTGCCCTGGTGCACCAAAATGCAACGTTGACCGCAATACAGCAGTTCACTCATAGATTTTTCTGCAGTGAATTAAATATTTACTATGTTCAAATATTGGGTTTGAAAAATGTTTGAGATAAATGGAAAGGTTGAGAACGTTACGAGCCAAATGCAGGCAAATGGGACTATCTTAGATGTGGCATCTTGGTCGGCATGGTTGAGTTGGGCCGAAGAGCCTATTTCCATGTTGTATAAGTCTATGACTCTAAATTGTTTTGCAATCCTGTGCTAGACAGATTTTTAGTGAAAACAAAATGAAAATGAAAAGTTATTTTAAATATTTGCAGTGCAGCCCTCTGTGAAATAAAACCTTTTTGATTTTATGACCGGTTTGGGTATTAGTAGTAAATCATTACACAACCAATGTAGTTGCTCATTTAAAATGTAAGGATGCCAACCAAGGGTAAAAATGATGTTGCAGGTCAGCTGCTGGTGTAGAAACCATATGATTTTGGAAATTAAAATCAGGCTGTTTGTACAACAAATAACCAACCCATGATCATAATTCTATTATTGGTGAAGGGTCTCGATCCAAAACGTCACCTATTCCTTTTCTTCAGAGATGCTGCCTGACCTGCTGAGTTACTCCAGCATTTTTGGGTCTATCTGCTGTGTAAATCAGCACCTACATGTCTGAAGAAGGGTCATGACCTAAAACGTCACCTATTCCTTCTCTCCAGAGATGCTGTCTGACCCGCTGAGTTACTCCAGGTTTTTGGGTCTATCTTCGGTTTAAACCAGCATCTGCAATTTCTTCCTACACATCTGCAGTTCCTTTTACACATAAAAATTTAATACCCGAGTCAGTGATGAGTTGAAGATGTGTTCCATGACTACTGGAAACAAATGTGGTGAACTGACATGCAAATACAGCAAACCAACTGTGCAACTTTCTGAATAGATTTTTCCTTATTGCATGGAGCCAGACTGCAAATTCCCTATAGAACAGAAAATAGCTCTTTGGTATGTCCACCATGTTGATTGTACTCTCGTCACCGTGTCAAGAGTTTGTTGATTCAAGTCCCATTTTATGGCAGTCGATTAGAGAATTCAATGTTCATGCCACTCTCATTCTCTAATTTTAAGTAACTCCATATCATCCTCTCCTGCCCTTCCCTCCCCCCTCCCTCCTTACCTGCTTTTCTTCCCCAGTCATTTTAAACTATTCCACAGTTTTTCACATTGTTTTTTTTTTTTAGATCACACCTTCCCTAGCCAACAATTTAACTGCCACTGGTAAGGAAAAAAAATCCCATCTGTCTATCCTTCTCCCATCATGATCATTATAGGAAGAGAGAGAGATCAGA
Organism: Amblyraja radiata; assembly: GCF_010909765.2. Taxonomy (NCBI): domain Eukaryota; kingdom Metazoa; phylum Chordata; class Chondrichthyes; order Rajiformes; family Rajidae; genus Amblyraja; species Amblyraja radiata. The sequence goes on from NC_045965.1 coordinate 47,683,734, forward strand.
GTCTCTTCTCTCATTGCTAAAACAATCTCTCGCACACACACACACGCATATTTCTCTGCCAAAGAATCCTGGAAATTGCCCATGTCTTCCCGCTTTTGACAAAATACAAACTCGTAGACTATTTTTCTCCTCAACACTGAAGTGCACTGTTCAGAGCAATTAATACAAAACGTACAATATAAGTCAGCTTTTACATAATTATAAAGGAATGTAAGATCTGAAGGTTAACATGAATCAGCGGTATTGAGTGTTGGCCAATTGATGGTGGTCCGTGGGCCAGTTTTATAGAGCTGGCAAATACAGTCTAATAATTTCCGGGAGCCATCAAGGGTATATATTTTAAGGAAGATTAACAACAACTGATATTCATGCTTTTGTTCTAAGATGATGTCATTTTACCACGTGTCTCTCTTATACATTCATGGACAAATCTACCATGTTCCTTTCTCTTTTCATACGTGTATATCACATTCAGCAATTGCAGGATCTATTTGTAACATGTTTTTTTATCAGATGGTTAGATCACGCTAACCGTGCTTGAGTCTGTGGTGTTGTCATTACTTCTTGCCGTTATGAATGTGTGACATCCTGACTCAACTCACTGTTGACTCATAGCTCCTCTTCAGTAGTGTCCTCTATATCATCATTTAGAATAAATGTGTTGGAGAGAATTGTGTGCTTGACCTTGAGAGAGCAGCACATGGAGACAGACTGCTGGAGCAGTCGTGAGTTTCTCAAATGTCGGTTTATTCAAGGCCTAAACAGTATCAACTGGGACACACTCTGAGAGCACACAAAGTGTTTCAATGCAATGCACCCAGTCTTTTTATATTCTCGCGACACAATGGTTACATGCGGATTTTACATTTTTGAAATATTTAATGTGATCAACATTTCTCTTAGTCTAACCTTCAACTTTCTGTTCCCTATTAATTAATTACAAAAACATCATCACATTTGTCTGACAAAGGGTGTAATAAAGAACCCTTCTTATCACAAATCAGCATTGTTGGCGGCAGCCCGGTTTACAACATTCTATGCTTATCTTTACTCCAACTAGGTACCGCCTTGTAGTCTAAGCACCTCCTAAATCTATTTATTGCCTCTCTTAACATATCCTTTCAGTTACCTTCACTATGTTGGCTTCTTTTCCCTAGTATGTACGCTCTGGGGTTCAACATATTACAAAGCTGAACAATGCTCTATAAGTTACAGAACTTCCTCCATTAAATTTATCATCACATCTTTCCCCAAAGAGTACCGATATGTCACTTCCTTCAACATTTGATCAACATGGACTCTCCTACCCTTTCCTCCACATTGCACAAGTTATTGTTTCCGCTTGAACCATTGCACCAATATCACACTTCTGCTTGTCATGCTTGTTCCTTGGTCTTAATTCTATGACTGCTTCTCTTTATAACCATATAACAACAATTTCAGCATGGAAACAGGCCATCTTGGACCTTCAAGTCCGTGCCTATCATTTTTCCCCCCTAGTCCCATCTACCTGCACTCAGACCATAACCCTCCATTCCTTTCCCGTCCATATACCTATCCAATTTATTTTTAAATGATAAAATCAAACCTGCCTCCACCACTTCAACTGGAAGCTCATTCCACACAGCTACCACTCTCTGAGTAAAGAAGTTACCCCTAATGTTACCCCTAAACTTCTGTCCCTTAATTCTCAAGTCATGTCCCCTTGTTTGAATCTTCCCTACTCTCAGTGGGAAAAGCTTATCCACGTCAACTCTGTCTATCCCTCTCATCATTTTAAAGACCTCTATCAAGTCCCCCCCTTAACCTTCTGCGCTCCAAAGAATAAAGCCCTAACTTGTTCAACCTTTCTCTGTAACTTAGTTGCTGAAACCCAGGCAACATTCTAGTAAATCTCCTCTGTACTCTCTCTATTTTGTTGACATCCTTCCTATAATTAGGCGACCAAAATTGTACACCATACTCCAGAATTGGCCTCACCAATGCCTTGTACAATTTTAACATTACATCCCAACTTCTGTACTCAATGCTCTGATTTATAAAGGCCAGCACACCAAAAGCTTTCTTTACCACCCTATCTACACGAGATCCCACCTTCAGGGAACTATGCACAGTTATTCCTAGATCCCTCTGTTCAACTGCATTCCTCAATTTGCTACCATTTACCATGTATGTCCTATTTTGATTTGTCCTGCCAAGATGTAGCACCTCACACTTATCAGCATTAAACTCCATCTGCCATCTTTCAGCCCACTCTTCGAAATGGCCTAAATCTCTCTGTAGACTTTGAAAATCTACTTCATTATCCACAACACCACCTATCTTAGTATCATCTGCATACTTACTAATCCAATTTTCCACTCCATCATCCAGATCATTGATGTACACGACAAACAACAGTGGACCCAACACAGACCCCTGAGGCAACCCACTAGTCACCGGCCTCCAACCTGACAAACAGCCATCCACCATTACTCTCTGGCATCTCCCATTCAGCCACTGTTGAATCCATCTTGCTACTCCACCATTAATACCCAACCTTTTTAATCAACCTTCCATGAGGAACCTTGTCAAAGGCCTTACTGAAGTCCATATAGACAACATCCACTGCTTTGCCCTCATCAATTTCCCTAGTAACCTCTTCGAAAAATTCAAGAAGATTAGTCAAACATGACCTTCCAGGCACAAATCCATGTTGACTGTTCCTAATCAGACCCTGTTTATCCAGATGCTTATGTATATTATCTCTAAGTATCCTTTCCATTAATTTGCCCACCACTGACATCAAACTAACAGGTCTATAATTGCTAGGTTTACTCTTAGAACCCGTTTTAAACAATGGAACAACATGTGCAGTACGCCAATCCTCCGGCACCATTCCCGTATCTAATGACATTTGAAATATTTCTGTCATAGCCCCTGCTATCTCTACACTAACTTCCCTCAATGTCCTAGGGAATATCCTGTCAGGACCTGGAGACTTATCCGTTTTCATATTTTTCAAAAGTGTCCGTACTTCCTCTTCTTTGAATCTCATAGTTTCCATTGCTACCCTACTTGTTTCCCTTACATAATTCAATATCCTTCTCTTTGGTGAATACCGAAGAAAAAAAAATTGTTCAATATCTCCCCATCTCTTTTGGCTCTGCAGATAGCTGTCCACTCTGACTCTCTAATGGACCAATTTTATTCCTTATCCTTTTGCTATTAATATAGCTGCAGAAACCCTTTGGATTTACTTTCACCGTTCTTGCCAAAGCAACCTCATATCTTCTTTAGCTTTTCAAATTTATTTCTTAAGATTTTTTTTACATTCTTTATACTCCTCAAGCACCTCATTTACTCCATGCTGCCTATAATTATTGTAGATCTCTCTCTTTTTCCGAACCGTGTCCAATTTCCCTTGAAAACCATGGCTCTTTCCAATTTTTACTATTTCCTTTCAACCGGACAGGGACATAAAGGTTCTGTACTCTTAAAATGTCACCTTTAAATGTCTTCCATTTCTCTTCTACATCCCATCATCCCATAAAACAAAATGTCCCAATTCACTCCTTTTGATTGTAAGCCAGTCGAATTGATTGTAGACTTTAGGAGAGCTCCCCCTCCCCTCACCCCACTCACCATCAACAATACCATCAACAACACCACAGTCACATCTGTGGAGTATTTTAAGTTCCTGGGAACCATCATCTCCAAGGATCTTAAGTGGGGGGGCTACCATCGACTCCACAGTCTAAAAGGCACAACAGAGGATGTACTTCCTGCGGTAGCTGAGGAAGCACAATCTACCACAGGCAATGATGGTCCAATTCTATACGGCCATCGTAGAGTCTGTCCTCACCTTCTCCATCATGGTCTGGTTTGGCTCAGCCACAAAGCATGACACCCGGAGGCTGCAGCGAATCGTCCGATCAGCTGAGAAGGTTATTGGTAAAAACCATCAACAGTGCAATAATAATAATAATAAGTCTATTGTAGTTCATAGCTTACGAGGTTGTAGTGTTTAATGCATTTTTTAATGTTATCTCCTGCAGCATAGATGGGACTTGGGAACCTGAGAACTGTAACTCTAGGAACAGCTTCTTCCCTACATATATATATATATATGAAAGTTGATTTATGTTTTGTCCTTTAAACAGATCAATATACTGATCACCATGACAACCAAGCAGATGCCTTTATCACAAGAGACATTAGCTCAGTTCAATCAAGCTCTGTCTGGAGATGGGTTGGGACCACGCCCTCGTGCAAGATCCATTTCCACCCGCAGAAGTTCTCAATCGATGGATATTCACACTGGCAAACATCATCCACATCTGAAGAACATGGATGGAAGACCACATATGCCATCCCGAAGGAGTTCCATTATAAGCTCTATGAATGTGCCGTTTTCTCACAGAGGCTCTGTGATGCTGGGCAAAAGGCATTCCATGAGTTGGATGACCTGTGGTCAGGTCAGTTTCTCTGGATTGCCTCTGTACCAACCCATCAGAGAAGTAAGGTATGAAAACACTTACAAAGCTCAGCCAGATGAAGGGAGCAAGTTTGATGCCGACAAAATCCAAAAGGTTTTGGAGGCCACACTTACAAGCTACCTGGCTGACAACAAGTACAATCCTGTAACATCTGTGCAGCTAGTGCAGAGTTTGACAGACCTCATCAGGTTGAAGGTGAAGGATATCAATGCCCCTCGATACAAGCTGGTATGCAATGTGGTATTGGGCCAGCTAAATGATCAGGGAATGCAAATTGTCAGTCGCTGTCTGTGGGACACAAACACTGACAATTATGCCACGGCCACTTACAAAAACTCTTCACTTTTTGCTGTTGCAACTGTGTATGGGTTATATTTTGAATAACTAACATACCTGAACAGACAATCCTGCTGTTATATTAACAATTTTTTTCCTACATGTGACGAAAAGCAAAGTACACCTGTACCTGGAAAAAGGATTGCTAGAAGTTCTCAATCACCAAACATGAAATTTTCAGCGGTTGCTAAATATACATGTAGGTTTACTAGAACGTCAGACTAGACTTGAACAGTGAAATTATTAGGAAAGATCAAACTGATTTGTAGTTGTTGAAATTTGAAAAATTAGTGAGATTTGATTGAAGCTTCCAAAATTTTGGTTACACAGATTGTCAAAAACTATTTCTGAAGAAGAATCCTGACCCAAAACGTTGCTTATCCAATGTCTCCAGAGATGATGCCTGGCACACTCAGTTACTCCAGCACTAAAAGCAAGATTCCAGCATCAAAGGTACCTTGTGGCTGACTATTTCTGCTAGTTGGCAAGTCTAGTGCGAAAGAACACATCTTAAAAAATCTGAACTGGCCTCTAGAAAGTGAAGTAGCAAAACCCTTTTAAACAGAGTGAGTAGGGAGCAACTGCAGATGTTGGTTGAACCAAAGACAGACACAAAAAGCTGGAGTAACGCAACAGGTCAGGCAGCATCTCAGGAGAAAAGGAATCAGTGACGTTTCAGGTCGAGAGCATGCATCAGGTGAGACCAGTTGAAATTCGGATCCTCTTCAGTTTGTATTACATCAAATGTAAACTTTAAATCTGTGATGGTGTGGAGGTCCCTGGAGATTAGGCCACTCCTTGGGTCACCAGTTGTAGTGGCCTGGACGAGGTCAGGAAAAGGATAGATGCCAGGCAGGTTCGAAAGTCCTTTAATGAAGCATGGCAAACATGCAGATCACCCCCGAGTTGGAACCGGGAAACCATGTGGGAGGACAACCGTCCCTGTCCCTCAAGAGCCGAGGGGGATGACCCAAGGAGTGGCCCAATCTCCAGGGACCGCCACAATGGATAGCTTTTGGCTTTGGTATCAGCAGACATGAAGGAAAGATGATCGGAGATCAGCCATAATCTCATTGAATGATGAAACAGGCTTGAGGGAAAAAATTATTCCTGTGCTATTTTATCACTTTGCTACTCAAGTGTTCCTGATGATGTTCAGGCAAGCGGGTGAGCATATTGATACATGGATGCTTGGTTTAAGAGGGAAAACACTGGGACAGTTAGGCACAATGTTATAAGCTGGGAAACTACCCTGGAGAAAGATGGCAAGGAGTTGAGTAAGGACTTCATTGGTAACAGGAATTAAATCTTTTGTGAAATCTAGCAGGCCGTGTTGCCACAGAGAAACTCAATAGCATTTCCTAAAGTGGATTTGCAAAGTATCTAACTAGAAATATTTCCTTCGCTCCATAGATGCTGCTGCACCCGCTGAGTTTCCCCAGCAATTTTGTGTACCTTTAACTAGAAACATTGATCATTTTTAAAAGCTTGATACAAATATAAAGACATATTATGCATCTGGCTCCAAGTAAATAGCCTTAGTGATTGGTAGTGTTTTACTTTGGAGACAATTAATTATATCTATATTTTATATATATATACATAATACATACACACTGTCTTGACTGATCGAGAGCTAGAATCTAGTTATACACTCAGGATAAGAGTTTGGAATAGTATGACTCTGGTGTATAACACATCAACGTATAAGTATCCACTGTAATGGTTTACCATTGTTGTTTTATTAAAAATAAATTTTCTCCGTTTCTATTTATTGTATGTTTCTGAACTTATCTGCTGCATTTTACAACAAATTATGCCAGGTGAAGAAGTAGGACGTTCACCTATTTTGAAACGGCAATCTCAACTATCTTCCCATCTGCATTTTTTGCAATTGAAACATATCACTGTGCTTATAAGCCTATAAAAACCACCTGTTTACAGGTTATGAACATCAAGTTCCCAACACACATGGACACCTGCAGAAATTGCAAGAATTGCCCCTTGCGTGTAGAACTAGTATGTGAACAGGTGATTAATGATCGGTATGACTCGGTGGGCTGAAGGACCTGTTTCCATGCTGTATTTCTAAACTAAACTGGCAATATACATGTCTAGCTCTTAGGGGAGATTGACCAATTTTTCAACAATTGGCGAGTTATGAAAAAAGAATATATAGTGCAGAGTTGACAGATGCTTGATCAAAGACAGACAGGAAGTATGATTCTGTAGAAAGGAAGTACACAGCTGTATTTTTTGTAAAGTTTATCATAATTGGAGAAAGGACTACAAATCACAAGTAGAAAGGACAATTTTAATTTAGAGCAATGTCAAATTGACAGCCCATTATTCCAGGAATCAGATTTGTTTTCCAGTTAAGGGAGCACAAGGAAAAAAAAAAGTCAAGTTGACTCATAACATTGGCAGCCATTTCACACCATCCCCCAAACCAAACTTCTATTAGTTCTGACATGTGAAGAGCTGGCATCAGAATAAATTAGTAGCTGATTGAATGGTGGGTGTATGGAACAAGCTGCCAGAGAAGATAGTTGAGGCAAAGACGATCCCAACATTTAAGCATTTAGGCAGGTACATGGATAGGACAGGTTTGGAGGTATATGGACCAAATGCTGGCAGGTGGGACTAGTGTAGCTGGGACATTGTTGGCAGGTGTGAGGAAGTTGGGCCGTAGCGCTTGTTCCCACACTATCATTCCAAGTCTCCCCCCCCCCCCCAGGACATTGAGGCTGTAAGTCTAAGATATTTAGGTTCCATGCCGGATTATGAAGGGTCTCAACCCAAAACGTCACCCATTCAATTTTTCCCAGAGATGCTGCCTGTCCCGCTGAGTTAATCCAGCTTTTTACTCTATCTTCGGTTTAAACCAGCACCTGCAGTTCCTTCTTACACATTAATATGAAGGAATCTGGTTAGATTTCCTCTTAAAGTCAGTGTTAGATAGCATGTTCAGGCATGACTTCAGTAATTGGCCAGCAATCTCAAAATATTTAATTCTCCAGGAAACAGCTCTGGGAGGTCATTTTAGTTATGTCTCTGCTATTACATTACATTGAGTCTTCATTTATCTTCTGTATAGCTTGAAACTAGTTATACATTCCTGCATCAGTGAACATGAACACATACTATACAACTTGTGTTGAGTGCCATTAATCCTCTAGTATACTGATACACAGAGGCAGCAGAATAACTTCTCATTTGGAACTTCTCCAAATGTGTAGATTCAGTAGAGATTGCCTGGCACTCTGCAGCAGAATTAAGATGGACACAAACATTATGGGGATTCATTACTGCATGCATGTTATCCAACTGAAGCTTTCTGAGAAAGACTGTCCGAAACATAGTTTATTAGGAAAAAACCACCCTGATTTATAGAAAGGTTTTCCTCTCAATTTGCATTGATGCCCAAATCAATACTGTGTTGACAAATACTACAAACTGAATGTGGGGGTGTCTTACATGAGACCCATGGGTAATATAAAAGAATCACAGATTGTGTGGCTGGCACAGCGGTAGAGACCCGGGTTCAATTCCGGCCTCGAGTGCTGTCTGTGCAGAGTTTGCACGCTCGCCTTGTGACCAGGTGAGTAGGCTGTGGGAAAGTAGGATAACATTGAACTAGTGTGAACGGATGATAAATGGTCAGCATGGACTCGGTGGGCCAAAGGGCCTGTTTCCATGCCGTTTCACTGGAAAACTAAAATTAAATGAATGGCACAGAAGGAAACATTTGGCCCATTACACCCATACCAGCCCAATATCCCACTTAGTCCTTAGTGTTGTACCATATGGATTTTCCAGTATTCAAGGATATAGATATATATATATTTTTTTTTTAATGTGGCTAGAATGTTTCCAATCTTTCAGGCAGTGAGTTCCAGATCCCCCAAATTAAGGTATTTTTCTCATTCCTCTAAACTTTATCCAAAATAACTTAAATAACCACACACTAATTTCTGACCTTTCTACCAAATGAAATGGATCTTTTCTGTTTACCCTTTTTAGTCATACTACAAGTAAACAGGCCCTTCAGCCCTCATCAATGCAAACTAAGATACCTTCCTAAACTAGTTCCATTTGACTGGATTACTCATCTCTCTGAACCTTTCCTAACCCTGTACCTATCTAAATGCATTTTTCAAACTTTGCAATTGTACCCAATTTCTACCACTTCCTCTGGCAGCTCATTCTATATACCCACCATAGAGTATGAAAACCTGTCTCTTCAGTGCCCTTTCAATCTTTCCCCTCTCCCCTTCAAACTATGTATCCACCTATAGACTCCATTACCCTGGGAAAACTGACCATCTACATTGCATATACTTTTACAAATCTCAATGAGGCCATCCCTCAGCTTTTATTACTCAAGAAAAAACAATCCCATTCTCTCGTTATAATTCAAGCCCTTCAGTGCTGTCAACATTGTTGTGAATTTTTTTTGCACCTTTTCTAGCCTGATAGACAATAGACAATAGGTGCAGGAGTAGGTCATTCGGCCTTTCGAGCCAGCACCGCCATTCAATGTGATCATTCTCTCAGCATATGACAATCCCGGGAATTAACCTTGTAAACCTACGCTGCACTCCCTCAATAGCAAGAATGTCCATCCTCAAATTAGGGGACCAAAACTGCACACAATACTCCAGGTGTGGTCTCGCTAGGGCTCTATACAACTGCAGAAGGACCTCTTTGCTCCTATATTCGATTCCTCTTGTTATAAAGGCCAACATTCCATTCGCTTCTTCACTGCTGTACCTGCATGCTTACTTTAATAGACTGATGTACTAGGACCTCCTGATCCCATTGTACTTCCCCTTTTCCCAACTTGACACCATTTAGATAGTAATCTGCCTTCCTGTTTTTGCTAGCAAAGTGGGTAACCTCACATTTATCCGCATTAAACTTAATCTTCCATGTATCTGCCCACTCCTCCAACCTGTCCAAGTCACCCTGCATTCTCATAGCATCCTCCTCACAGTTCACACTGCCACCCAGCTTTGTCATCTGCAAATTTGCTAATGTTACTTTGAATCCCTTCATCCAAATCATTGATGTATATTGTAAATAGTTGCATTCCCAGCACCCAGCACTGCCTGCCATTCTGAAAGGGACCCGTTAATCCCTACTCTTTGTTTCCTGTCTGCCAACTACTTCTCTATCCATGTCAGCACTCTACCCCCACTACCATGTACCCTAATTTTGCCCACTAATCTCCTATGTGGGACCTTTCTTTCTAAGTGTGGCCCCACCAATATCTTGTACAACTGAAATATGACAAGCCAACTTAAACTCAATACCCCTTCAAATATAGGCAAGTGTGCAGTACACTTTCATCCCATCTACCCGTGTTGCCATTTTGATTCCAATTGATTTGTTTGAGGATAGGTGCACTCTACAGATGCATTATGCTTTGCGCAATCATACTTTAATGATTGTCATTCTAAACAAGTCAAATTTTCTGATAGGAACCAAACTGAGCAGTTATCTTACATGTGGATTCTCAAACAAACAAAATAACAATCACTAGATTAACAAAAACATGATTAGGTTGAAGAGCCCCTCGTCATCCATTGCAGAATTTAAGGGGTCAAATGCAATGGTGCACCATTATTTTTGCTATCTGCAGTTTTAACTTCTACTGAAATCATTGTTCCAAATGTGGAGCAGCACCACCTTACTAATGCTCATCAGCTTTAGTGCTCTAATCCTGATATTCAAGTTGCCTTCCTTCCTGACTTTAGCACAGAGTCCTACATTTCTGTTTAACTTGCAAGTCAGCCAGGCAGAATGAGCACACAATGACATTAAGCCAGGCTCAATGATATCCAATTGAAAATGGTAGAGCCCTGGCACTTAAATATTACACCATTGCAAGGAGAGATAATAGGAATGCAAACAAAAGCAGAACGCGTTGCATTCAGCATGTTAGATAACATCTATGGAGAGCCCAGAAATAGACCATTTATCAAAACAGATATGATTGACCAACATTCTGGAAATATTCATGCAGAAATTACATCAGCATTAATTAACATGGTTTCTGAATTGATCCCAGTGGAAATTTACTTAATTGTGGAAGTTTGATATTGACAGTGCACAAAAGAAAAAATTAACACAATACAAGACTTTTTTTTTTTTTTTTTAAATGGCTTATGTAGATACATTATTCATAGTAAGAATAATTAAGCTTGAAATAACTTTGCAATTCACTCTAGATATTCACTGCAATGGGTAATTAAGGCATATAACGTAACACAAAACTAAGCTGCTATTCAGACCAAATTATACCAGTGTGGATAATAAACTGCCTGTGATAAAATCCTAAATGAAACAAATACAAGTATCTGGTGTGCAAATATAAAGTAATTAAATATTACCATAATGTCCAAAGGTTTGAAACATTGCTTTCTAAATAGTCACTAAACAAGTTTCCTATTTACATTATATCACAGGGGTTGGAACTTGATATCATTGCCAACTTCTAAATGGCACTGTGAATAAAGCTGCTGCCTCACTGCTCCGTGATCCATGTTCAAGTGTGGAGTTTGTACATTCTCCATGGCTGCATCGGTTTCACAGGTTTTGTGTCATGCCCCAAAATGATGCAGATTGGTAGATCAGTTAGCCAGCAGAAATTAATCCCAATGTGTAGAATCTGAAAGGGGCCAAGTTTTTAAATGGCACCTGCTCTGCCCTAGACTTCAAGAAATTGGGAGTGGTAAACACAGCACAGTACATGAAGCAAACCAGCCACCTCCGACCCCGCAAAAATAAAATGTATTGACATGTCAATGCCTCAGGAAACCAGCCAACATAAAGGACCACTCACCCCAGTTGTTCTCTCTTCTCCTGTTAGGCAGAAGATAATGGCTTGAATGTATATGCCACTAGGCTCAAGAACAGCTTGTTCCCTGCTGTTATGGGCCTGGTAAGGATGCTTTCCAAATCTCCTAAACTAACTCATGGTGACCCTGGCACTTCAATGGCACTTTGTCTAACTATTACAATTCTGCACCGTTTCTTTTGCACTACCTTGATGCACTTGCAAATTGCATTTGCCTAGATAGTTGCAATTGCATTTGCAAAAACACATTTTCACTATATCTTGGTCCGTGACATGAAACAAATACCAAATGCTCGACAAGGAAATACCTTTGTTCTCCCCCATCCCAATTGTGCAAAAAGATGCCAGTGGTTCAAATGGTATTTCAGTCACTTAATTCTAAGTGACTAAAAGACTGGACCTTGTACAAACTAAGACTTGCTATTGAGGGAGTTCAGCGTAGGTTCAAGGTTAATTCCCGGGATGGTGGGACTGTCATATGCTGAGAGAATGGAGCGGCTGGGCTTGTATATTCTGGAATTTAGAAGGATGAGAGGATATCTTATTGAAACATAAGATTAGGGGTTTGGACACGCTAGAGGCAGGAAACATGTTCCTGATGTTGAGGAGTCCAGAACCAGGGGCCACAGTTTAAGAATAATGGGCAAGTCATTTAGAACAGAGATGAGGAAACACTTTTTCACAGAGAGTTGGGAGTCTGTGGAATTCTCTGCTTCAGAGGGCAGTCGAGGCCAGTTCTCTGGATACTTTCAAGAGAGAGCTAGATAGGGCTCTTGAAGATAGCAGAATCAGGGGATATTGGGAGAAGGCAGGAACGGGGTACTGATTGTGGATGATCAGCCATGATCACAATGAATGGTGATGCTGACTTGAAGGGCCGAATGGCCTACTCCTGCACCTATTGTCCATTGGAAGCATCTGGAAAATTGTAAATTTAACAAACCAATTTGGTGCATTAAAAGGTTATTGGAGATTGTCAAACTGAAAGTTTCCCCTGAGAGTTAGAACTAGAGTTTTAGGATTTTCCCACTGCTAGTCCTAAGCCTTCAGTGCTTTAACCACTGAAGTGGCAGCAGACACATGGCTAGGTAGGGTGCAAAGGTAAATTCTTGCTCAGCCATTTTACCCACTGCAATCCATTACAAAATAAACTGTCCATTTACCTTTAGGCATGGGTCTTTCCCTCTCCCCCCCACACACACACACAATCTGCATCAAGCAAAGAGAACACTAGTGATTTACATGAAGCTTTATTTTGATAAAAAATATTGTACACTCAGAATTCCTCAGCATTCTGGTATCCTTAAAAATGGCAAAGAAATAAATAATAAATACAAAAATAAATTAGGCACACTGAATACTTGCATAAACATAAATAAGACCAAATTTATTAAATACTAAGGAATCTAGAGCCATCACACCTAAAGGTGCAGATAAATAGGAATCTCGATTTTGGATTAACACTTCAGTTGTACCAGTTGAAATGCAACTTTTCCCCACTAATATTCCCCTCTCAAACCAATGACTACAAAATGGCTTTCTTGATACTCAAGTTTCAGACTCAGCCAACCATCTACCAATTTGGAGCAAGACTTTGTCATGCCATTTGGGAAGAGCAAAATATTCTCCAGATCAACCCACATCAGAAGGCAGTCTTGTTTCCAACAAACATATGTTCAATCCCCAAGATCTGGCTTTAAATACAAGTTTAATGTCTGGTCCTCTATATTACAGTTTCTAGGGTAACAAAATAGTCTGTCCACAAATGCACTTATGTCCTTTGATTGACTCAGAATTCATAATACGCCAAGGCAGTTTAACATTTGGCAATAAAGGCCTGAATTGTTGCACAACTGAACATCTAGAACAAGATGTTAAACAACAAGCTGCAAATAATCCAATATTGCTCAAATGCTCCCAATGTAGAGAGATCACAGTGGAAAATTTGTTTCCAATCAATAGCAGGCAGTGGAAAAAGATGTTCCATCTCAGAACAACCACCATAAATACAGACCCAGCAATTGTAACATGTCAGAATTTCGATTTGGAACAAGCTAAAGTAATGTGTCAGTGAACTTTGCCTGTACTCCTTTAAACAGGGACCTAGGCAAAATTAGAGTTTGCATTGATTAGTTTATAACATGCCTAACGCCAAGTCTGAATTATAAGCAGCTAAACGCTTAGCTTATTTGAACGTGCAAACGTCAATCCTGGCAAAATCGGATATAATGACCAGCAACATTTGCTCAATTATAAATGCAAACTTACATCAGTTCTTGCATTACAAACAGTCTAAGTTCAAGATTTTTCTGACATCAACCTGGCAAGATTGGAAGTGCATTTATTAACCATCAAATTGGATCATCCTTTGGGCCTAGGCAAAAGCAGTCATTCTCAGGAACGACGAGGATGTTATAACTATTTGAACATGTGCATTTTCACGTGTCAAATTAGCCATCACGTCTAGTTTTCTGGACCAACTTAAGCCTCAATGCCAAAGTTTCAAATTTTTAGGGTGGTAACAATTTATCCTTATTAATATAAACTAAAGTCAAAAACATTTGTCATCCCAGAAACCGTCAAGTACCAAAGGAGAGGAGAAACAAACAAGTTTGATAACTGTTGTGTTCACATCCAGTTTGAATAGTGATACTCCTTAAAAAAAAATTTAAAAATAAAAATCATGAACAAAACTACCAAGAGCAAGATTTTAGGTTCTATACCATAGTCTCCCCCACCACCCAAAACAGCAGCAAATTTTAGCCAAACACTGGCTAATTTCATAGTGATGTTCAATCAGCTCAGTCTCTTGCACCCGGTTTAAAAACTCCATAGTAGAAGCTTGTGGCCCTCTCCTGAAGGTTTCAAATCACATTTAAATATCAGTCTTCTGTTGCTGTAGCAGTTTCAAAGTGTAGGCTAGACGATGGTGGAGCTCTTGTGAACATCCCAGTTCCATTATGGTGCTCAGTTTGTATGTGCAGGCAACACGGTCCTTGTTGATGTATGTAAGCAGGTAAGACTGATCAGCTTTGCAGAGAATGAGCTTCGTATGATCCTGATAAAAGTTCACCTGAGAAAGAGAAAGGAGAAAGTTTAGCACCTTTGTTTCAAGAGAAGGGGCGACAGTGCTCGAGTTGCTGCCCTACAGTGCCAGACACCCAGGATAGATCCTGATTATCTATGTACAGTTTGTATGTTCATCCTGTGATTGCATGGGGTTTTCACCGGGTGCTCTGGTTTCCTCCCACATCCAAAAGATGTGCAGATATGGAGGTTAATTGGCTTCTGTTGATTGCAAAATTGTCCCTACTGTATGTAGGATAGAAACATAGAAAATAGGTGCAGGAGTAGGCCATTCGGCCCTTCGAGCCTGCACCGCCATTCAATATGATCATGGCTGATCATCCAACTCAGTATCCTGTACCTGCCTTCTCTCCATATCCCCTGATCCCTTTAGCCACAAGGGCCACATCTAACTCCCTCTTAAATATAGCCAATGAACTGGCCTCAACTACCTTCTGTGGCAGAGAATTCCAGAGATTCACCACTCTCTGTGTGAAAAATGTTTTCCTCATCTCGGTCCTAAAAGATTTCCTCCTTATCCTTAAACTGTGACCCCTTGTTCTGGACTTCTGGATAGGGTTAGTATGTGGGGATTGCTGGTCTGTGCAGATATGGTGGGCCGAAGGCTTTCTTGCTCATAAAAGTCCATAATGAACAATGATCTACGATCGAGATACTAGAGTAGAACCATGCACAGGACTAGAAAGCAAAAGTGGGAAAAGTAACAGTATCTGGCAAGTAACAGTATTGACCACATTTACCTGTAAAGTGCCATTGTTGAACAACATCAATAAGGAATGATCAGTTTTCACCCACTGCAACAGGAACAAAGATGGATCTTGACAATCTTCAAGGAATGTCCTGGGCAAGTCACCTCCCTGCAACAGAGAAAAAAAAACTTTCAGAAATCTATTCTTAATGTTTCAAGTGCTCAACTATAATAATTCAAAAACTACTCGGGTTCAGGGATCAAGCAAGCTTTTTTTTTTTTTTTTTTTTTTTTTTTTTTTTAACACTATGGTTGGAGAAAATTTAAATTCACCCATTGCATCCAATGTTAACAGCTCTACAATTCTCAAAGTATTGAAGTGTGAAAAGCTAAGGGTGAAATGAAATTTGTTGCATGACTTACATCCATTAGATTGTCCTCCATATAGTTGGCAAAATAACTGACAATTATCATCTGTTTGGTCAGCCACTCTGGGATTGCAGTGGCAGGGAAGGAATAGTGTTGGTTGTTATTGAGGTAATAATACACATTTCTGTTGAAAGAATTGGATAGAAGTTTAGTCTGGGAACATACCCTGGTTTACATCACATGAATAAGAGATAAACACAACTGCGTAAAAACAATTTTTCTAGTCTAAGAAAATTGATGCCTTTGTTACTGTTTTAGAACAAAGTTGCATGCAGATCTAAACTCAACAGGGAGGGTCTGATGTCAGTATGTTTATAGCAAACATTGGTCATGTATTGGACATGTCTACCTTAATGCAGAAGTGCCCATTTTCAATCTCCTCTGGGAGAGGTGGCCAACTCAGATCTGATGACCTGGTTTTAAGCTTAACCTTGTGTAGCTCTCCCTGCAATTGCGTGGGATATTCAGCAATATTGATGATCCAGCAGTTTCAGAACTTTGTTAGTTTAGAGATACAATGCAGGAGCAGGCCATTCGGCCCACCAAGTCCGTGCCGACCAGCGATCCCTGCACACTAGCACTTTCCTACACACGAGACAATTTACAACCTTTGCCGAAGCCAATTAACTTATAAACCTGTATGTCCTTGGAGTGTGGGAGGAAACCAGAGCACCCAGGGAAAAAACCCACGTGGTCAAAGGGAGAATTTACAAACTCCGTACAGACAGCACCCATGATCAGGATCGAACCCAGATCTCTGGCACTATAATGCAGCAGAACTACCGCTACACCACTGTGGCATTGTACTTGTGAAATAACACTCAAATCTATGCCCATTGCAGTATATATTTATTTTAAGTGGTTTTATGTGGCGCCTTTGAGGAATGTAATCCCTGCACCAAACGCAAGATGTGGACAATGAATGAATCAGTTACCGGTCTATCAAGATTTCTCATTCACATGTTGCATTATTTGATTTAGTGTGTTAGTTGTTAAACAGGCTTTAGTAAATTAATTATTCTGTAGGCGAGGGACAGAGTAGTTAGGACGAAGGAATGCAAGAGGACAGGCTATAGAGAAACTGTAGAATGGAAGCAACTGTTCAAAGACTATAATCTCAGATTCACAAAAGTAGTCTATTTGGAAGATTCTCATTTGCTGAAAAAAACTCACCTTCTGTCAGCGGAGATACTCATATGGGTTCCATCATTGAACAGGACACCTATGCTGCGATTGGACAATTGATATCCAAAGCCGTATTTATTGGAGTAGTCAACCCATTTGGTGACCCACAAAAAAGGTTTGGACCGATGGAGGCCTTGTCCTATTGGGTTCTTTCTAGCTGTTTAAAAGAAACAGAACAATATTTACTCACTCTATTATACACAGATTAAAATATTTAGATTTTAGAGGTACAGTTTGGAAACGGGTCCTACGGCCCACCGAGTCTGTACTGACCAGCAATCACCCCGTACACCAGCACAATCCTACACTAGGCACAATTTACAGAAGTCAATTAACCTACAAACCAGCAAGTCTTAGGAGTGTGGGTGGAAATCAAGCAGCCGGAGAAAACCCACAATTACAGAGAGAACTTAAACTCCGTACAGACAGCACCCATAGTCAGGATCAAACATGTGTCCCTGGTGCTGGTGCTGCACTACCATCAGGGGCAGAATTTAAGTTATCTTTAAAGACACTGGGCACATTTCTGCTTCAGGTCATTGCCAGCACTGCCACGCATACAACAGCACCAGAGAGACTGATGCAACTCCAAAATTGCCATATGGAAATACGTAACTCGATTCAGTTTATATCCACAGGCTGTGCTGTTTTAGAACCTCCCAATGGCGTCTGGCAAAAATCAGTTTGAAAATTAAATGTTCATGAAATATTATGAAAACATTAAACGTATACATTAGTCTTGCTGCAAGGCATCTTTAAAATATTATGCTGTGTTCAAGGTTTAGAGATAACAATGACCAAATATTATGGATTTTTAAATTAAAGGATTAATATGTCTACTTCAAATCTTTAAGTGTTTTAAGTGGGTTTATAGCTGAGAATTTTTGTTTGGCTGCCGAGTCACTTTAACAAGATTGTTTAGTGCCATTTCAATGGGATATAATCAAGTTCATATAGAAGATAGACACAAAATGCTGGAGTAACTCAGCCAGACAGGCAGCATCTCTGGAGAGAAGGAATGGGTGACGTTTCAGGTAGAGACCATTCTTCAGACTCCCGTTTCGGGTCAAGACCCTCCTTCACACTGAAGGGTCTCGACCCAAAACCTCACCCATTCCTTCTCTCCAGAGATGCAACCTACCTCGCCGAGTTACACTAGCATCCTGCGTCTATCTTCAGTTTAAACCAGCATCTGCAGTTCCTTCCTACACAATGAAGTTCATATAATTGGACATGTTTCTAACCACATTCAGTGCACAGGAATTAAACCCCACAGATTTTAGATCGCTCAGCTTTGCACAATCCCTTTAACATCTCATCTGCAAGAAGGCACCATATGCCTGAAGAATCCCTTTTGTATTGTACAGTCAAATATGCCATATTACAGATGAGATATTCTAGGGTGGTTATAAAAATGATCCATTGGCTTTTGCAAGAATGAACCAGTTCTTCAACTAACATTCAATTCATTCAGGCTGAGAAAACAGCCTGGTTGATCACATCATTATTGTATATACATTATCCAGTACATTTATAAAAAATGAAAATTGTCAATTGCTTCAGACTCCACAAACATGACCAAGCTTTCTCATTCGGAGAACTAACAAGATCCATGGAAAACCGTGGAAGTTCAAAACAGGACTAAGATTCAAATATGAAGATTGATTTCTCACTCATGACCCTGCACCTCCACTTAAATTCAAAATCTAAATACCATAGAGACATGTACCTGATGGCATAGCTGTAAGACAACTTTTGAGAACACAGGTAGCAGCGTCTGTCATTTGCTGAGCTGCGGGTCCCTCGTCAGCAGCTGTAAAAATATAAAGTATGCAAATTTTGAGAATAGTGTTCAATTTACAATCCAGCTGGCAGCTCTGACCATCATTGGTATCACAGGACATTTGGCAAGAATCAGGCAGCTTTAAGGAATTAATTATTTTGACTGCTGCCATGGAAGAAAATCTCAGATTGTTAATGGTAGAATGATTAAGATGTGATCAAAATGAGGTTAAATAAAAGTTGCTAGGTTGAGATTCAAAGACAAGGATTTGAAATCAAGGGCAAGTAAAAAGAGATTATTGCATTGGGTGCCACAATACTATGAAAGGTCAGAACACAAGTGAAAATTGGGCACTTTGCAAGTTAAGATGGAGGCAAGAGTTTTTGCAGGACCCAGTGCAAGATAATTTTGTAACAATAACAATACAAGCTAGTAAAAAAATGTGGAAAATCTAATAATGACAACTCTACGGTAATCTAGAGAAACAGATGCAAGACTGGTCCCACTACCTGAAGAATAAGTGAATAATGTTGGAATAAAATATTCTCGTCAGACCCCGACATAGATGCAGAGAGGATGTGCTGGCCAGGGAAACTAGATGTAGGGGTTAAAGGCTCGGTATCAAGCAAACATATTAGATTAAAAAAAAAATTTAAACAAATTAGCGGTCAGGAATCTTCAGAATTCATCACGCAGGCAACTAAAGTAGCTCCATCACCATGTTGAAGATGGATTGACATTTGGATGTTAAGGGCATCAAAGAATATGGTGTTAGCACAGGAAAATGGTGCCAAGAGAATATATTTTTCTTATCTTACAACCAGTACAATAGGCAAAGTGTTAAAGAGGCCTACATCTGCTTTAATATTCTAATGCAGCACAAGACTTTGTCCCAGCTATACAGTTTCAGATTATGTTCCAATTCAAAGTCAATGACATTTGTGTTTAAAATATCCATAGAAGTGATCCAACTCACAATTGGCACTGGATCCTTTACATGGCTCGTTAACGGTTTTTGATTGCGTAGCAATTTTCTCCTTCCGAAGAGAGTTTGTCATGTGTCCAGAAGGAAGTGTAAGCTAAAGAGAATAGATGGATAAAAATATTAGGGTACATCAGAAGGAAAAAAGATTATGGCAAAAGGAAATTAGTTCTTGATGTACTGCTGTGCTTCATTGCCATGTTTAAATGTAATTAGTGGGATAAAAGCTAGATCTGAAAAATGAACACAGCAATACCTACAAAGCTACAGTTTCCCTAGACTTACATATAGATTAGATACTGTTCAAAGCACAAACTGTTTGCAATACAATGATTAGCAAAAGTAGGTTACGTGCACATCCTGGAAACCAAGAAACAAACATTTCACCTCTCACTTTGCATGCACTTGTTGTTCACCGCTCATTCTGACTCTAGTAGAACAGAATGGTCAGTATTAATATGTACAGGGCCACTTTTGCAACAGCCCATTTGATATTTTGTCTTTAACTCTTCAATCCTTATAATAGAAATATTGATGGCCTGCATTATGTCATGCAAGTACAACAATCTTCCATTTCACATCTTCAAATTGAAAACATGTCAATGAACGTGTCAAGTTTGGGGGTGGAGGGATTCAAATGAGTGCAAGGCACTCAATTTGAGGCATGGGAGAGTTTATGTTAATTCAATCCATTATGTTTTACTATTTTATTCCAAGGTAATTAAGGAGACCAGCTACTGTAACCACTAACAATTACAAAAACGAGTATATTTGCTCAAGGGAGGAAAGGAAATTAAGTTTCCATAGTGTAAGGATTGTGGGCCTGTATTCAGTGCAGAAAGAGCATGCAATTATTAAAACTTAACACCACTTGAAACACTCAGCAGGCAGCACCCAAGGAGAAAACAGCGTTTTCATGTCAATGGTCTTTCAGCGTTTATGAAGTGGGCTATGGACACTGACTGGGTTAAAGGAGGATAGGAAAAACAATGGAAAACATTCATACAAGATGAGAAAGTGGAGTATTCTCAATGTTATAGCTACCTCAGATAATTTTTCAGTCTTGTAGCTTGTCTGCCTATGGATGGAGGCCTTCATAAAATCAGCAGCAAGTTTAGAGATCTCATCCTTCTCCATACCTGTAGTCAAAAGAAATGGAACATTTAGAGAACAGCTACACCAGCAGATCTTAAGAGCAAGAGCAAAACTGCAGGAGATTAGTTGTCTGATAATGCCTCCGCAAAACCATTTTTACTTTGCTTTCAGGAAGAGGTCACACTATTTTTAGATCTTCTAGATGGAAAAACGTTTGCTGGCTTACTAATTTGTATGCAACTCACATCAAATCTGATAAGGGATCAGAGCGGCCAAGGATTGAAGGTCACATTCAGCATGTACATTTTTCAATTGTTTTAGAAGTGACAGTAATTCTAACTCCCAGGTTAAGCATCAGCATTTGGCAAATAAATTCAATGAACCTGGAATAGCATTCAAATACATGTAAAGAAAAGTAATAAAAAGCTTTCTGCTCGATGGAGAACTGCATTACCATCAAAATGCATATCAAGTCCCATCTCCCGATTCCTATACTGTTCAGATTTCCATTGATCTTGGCCTCAAATATATTGGCTAGCTGAGCATCCATAGCCCTCTGGGGAGGTAGGAAAATTAAGTCGGTGCTCTACATTCAGACCACTGCATCAATGCCCTAGATGCCTAGGCTACAGCCCCCATTTCCACCCTTTTTCTGGAATTAAGCCTCTCAACCTAACACAATGCTGAAAGTGGTTTGCGATCAACTTATATTCTTAAAACAACTGAAAGCTCCGATGGCAATAGGGGAGTGATCCAGTATAAAGAAAGTTCTACACAACAGACTTGAAGGTTACTTG
This sequence comes from Amblyraja radiata, assembly GCF_010909765.2. Lineage (NCBI taxonomy): Eukaryota > Metazoa > Chordata > Chondrichthyes > Rajiformes > Rajidae > Amblyraja > Amblyraja radiata. The sequence continues at coordinate 47,705,456 of NC_045965.1, forward strand.
GACATCGGGTACATTAAAGATAAGTAACTAACCGATTGCTTTCTTTTTCCCAAAGAACGCTTCTGTAAACTTTTGGAAGAAGTTTTTTGTTGGAGTTGGGCCGTTGAGCTCAGGTGGCGTTGTACAGCTGCTTGGGTGAAGCACATCAGGTGTAAAACCCTGAAAAGCAGAGGCACATTATTTACTCATGCAGAAATAAATCATCTTAAGCAGATTAGAATGGATACCCTATCTGATTCAAAAAGATACGTCTATACACTTTACTGGTAAAAGATGTATTATTTTTGTAAAATACTTAAACAAATATCTATTTGGCAAAAGACCAACTGTCTTTAAAAAAAAAAAAACACTACACAGAAGCAGACATTGTGGCTTGTGGAGTTAAAGTTTGATTGTTACTTCAAATGACAGTGGGTACTCCCATGACAAGTTAGACAACCATTGAAATATTCCACAGATTCACTTTCAAATGCTTCATTAGGTTTAAAATTATTCAATTTAATATTTTTAATCAATTCTTGTTCCTACCAGCAACACCAAAAGCATTCCAAATCTCACTTCACACAGCCATGCTAAACCAGGTGCATTCTTACTTTTGCAAAAAAGTCATGATTCAAAATTGCGTCTAGTGTGGGCCGCTGTTCTGGACTCTTCTTCAAGATGCTACCAATAAGGTCCTTTGCAGCAACAGAGAAGGTCGAAGGCATGGAGTACTCAGCTGCTCGGATACATCTGTAAGTGTCTTTCAGGTCAGCAGTCTCAAAAGGTGGCCGGCCAAACAACATTGTGTACCTGAAATAGACAACATTATCCTTGACAATCTCATAGAGAACAAAATCTTTTAAGTACTTGCAAAATTATATCATACCCTCTATATGCAGGCATGTTTTGTACATACAAGTAGGCCTGGTTTTGGCTCAGCCCATCATTAACCAAGTGCTGAACATTTAAACAGCAACCCAACTGTTCAATGGTGCAAGACATGTAACAATGTGATGCAAACTGCAATTTTTGACAAGTTCCTTCAAAAAGCAAATGTAACAGTTACATATGTCTCCCTTTCCCCCCTTCTCTCTTCCCCCCCCCCCCCGCAAAAAAAACCCCACTGGTTTGCAAAGTTAATTTCTCTTCAAGGACAAATTGGCAAAAGGCAGCAACATTAGCGTGTTCCTTTAATATGAACCATTGCACAGACTCGGAAATGCACCTATGCAAATTCAGATAAGTTATTCCACAAGTGACGTTATTATGACCAGAAAGATTTGGCTTGCTGAACCTTCAGTGGCACGTTGACATTTTAACTGAACGACAATGCAAGCAGCAAAATTATTGCAGAGGAAGTAGTGGTTTGAGTGTTGATGCAAATAAACATGCTGACTCTGAAAACTGATCAAAATCTTCATTAAAAAGTCAGCTTTACAATGGTTTGTCACTTATCCCATGGATATCAGTGCATTAAGAACTTACATTACGCAGCCTAAGGACCAGATGTCAGCCTCGGGTCCGTGACCTTGTTTATTTAGTACCTCTGGTGCCAAGTAGTTTGGAGTACCACAGATGGTCCTAAAAAGAAAATTAAAATCAGCTCAAAGGAATTCCTAATAAATTCAAACTCTGGTCTTAAAAAGTCAGGAATTCTCAGTAGCTAAACCTCCCTATACTATTGAACAGTTCTTGGTCTGAAAGCAGCCATGGTCAGAACTGTGTTCCATTAAATCCAAATTCATTACAACAAATTTTGACAATTAAGAAATTTCAATTCCCCCATCCTATTTTCCCTTTTACAATCTGTAGAATAGCACAATAGCAGATCAATAAGTTACCCAAGAACTACTTTGAGAGATCACTAAAGACAGTATACAAAAGCAAACTTTCTTCTATCAGTTTGCCCGAATTCAGTTCCATCCCCAATATGTGTGCATAACAATCATACCTTTTCCTCTGATCAACAGGTAGCAGCTTAGTTGCCAGGCCAAAGTCACCAACTTTTACTTCCATGTTACCATTTACAAAAAAGTTGCCTGTTGAAGGAAAAATGTGAAAATGACTCAAAGGTTTCATTTCATTGCATTGAAGACAAAATACAAGATCTTCTGGCCAAAGACAAGAGTTTCCCCATAGAGAATGGGAATGATGCCATTTTAGAAAGCTCTTTAGACGTCCCACTCCCCAGTTTCAAACTTTGTACCCCATGGGTTATGCTTAATGGAATGAGACTCTACTGTCCAGAGCCCGACTTCTACCAATATCGTTTCTGGACCTTTACCATGACAGTCAGGGAGAGGATATCATTTTCATAGATTACTCTATAAAGTGCAAAATGCAGACATTTCAACTGGATTTTTGAATCCAATCAAATGCATAAATATTATCATTGTGACAATTATCTTGTTAATACTCCTTGGTTTCGGTCCCTATAGAAAATAGATCCCTTCACATTCATCCTGTCAAAGATCTAAATTTGTACTTAATCTCCAATCCATAAACTCCACTCCTAAAAACCTAGACATTTTCAACCTTTAAACTCTGCCAGCCATCTTTTCCCCAATCAAATCCAGTGTGTGTAATGCAGAACCAGAAGCCACTTGCAGCAACATTGATCTGCTAAGTTACTCCAGCACTGTCATTTTTGTAAACCAGCATCTGCAGTTCCTTGCAGCTACAGAAATACACTCTGCATAAGCACTCAGAATGTAATTGAGAACCAAGGATCTTCATTGATAAGTGCCCCACGTCCTAAACAAGCCAATAACCGTAGCACAATTTAAAGTTGCTGCATTGGCCTCTCCTCAGTGGAAGTCATCCTCGGCCCAAGCCACGAAAATAGTCCATGCAAATAGAGCAACTGGAGCTTTAGAGCAAGCAGCTGCAAGTTACACCAACTCAATGTTGAAGTCAACCCCTCATCCTCAGAATGACTTCAGTTCCTCTCAAATGATCAAGCAGAATCTGGTCCATAGATTTAGTCACATTGCACTGCTTCAAACAGCTTAGTCAGGTACAAGCTGGCATGCTACTGCACTTGAAGTGTGCTCAAGTAGAGAATTGAACCCTAACCACACACTCTCCCCAATATTCAGAAATGAACACTCCCACCGTCAATCATTCTATTTTTTCTCTCCCTAATCAGGAAGAGGAAATTGCAGCGTTTTATCTTTATAATCTAACACAAGACAAAACAAGCCAACAGCAAATGCAGGAACTTGCAGTGACACAAGCTCATCCACACTCCTATGCATTAACATCTTCAAAGATGATACTAACCTAGTTTGAGGTCTCTGTGAAGAATATCCCGAACATGGAGATATCGGAGACCCAGTATAATCTGTCTGAGGTAATAGCGGACTTCAGGCTCCGTTAACGTTTTTCTTGCTTTCAAGATGTGAGCTAATGACTGAATAACACAAAAGCAAGTTGAGCAACAGTTGCAACTTTACAGGGACTTCATATTTTCAGACATGCAAGAGACGTAAACTTAAAGCAAATGGTTGTTACGTTTGTTCTTAACATCCTGTCCTTTGGGCTGCTAAATAAATCAACTTTAATACATGGCATTCAACAAAAAGATTTCAAAATGCAAGCAATTCTAATCACACATAGATCTACCCTCAAAGTAGAGTACTAGACAACAATCATCTAACCTTGCTTAATGATTGGCTGAAAATTAAACTCACCTTATGACTGCAGTGTTCTAGAAAGATATAAATATTTTCATCATCTTCAAAACTATGGTAGAATTTCACTATGTATTTATGGGATAGGGATTTGTGGAATTCAATTTCTTTTTCAATCTGAAAAATAAGGAAGGTTCCAGTAAACCAAGGCAAAGCCAATATACAAACCAAAAACACCCTACACAACCCCATTTCCTTTGGACCCATAGATAAATCATGTTACACTACCAAGATAGTGGTTTATTAGTTTGAAATACAGAAGCTTCATGGAGAAAGCTGCTGGCTGCACCATGACAAGCAGATGGACGACCATCTTAGAATGGTTATTTAGATACTGCACAGAACATTAGCCGACCAGCCAGTATTTCTTAGCTGCCAGAATGTGCAAATTTACTCTTTAAAGATAACCACAGATGTATGGCAGAGGCGGCATTAAAATAGGGAATTGACTGAATTTAGTTCTTACCTTATCTTTTTGATGAGGCTTTGATACTCTGGAATGTGGAATAACTTTAACTGCATATATTTTGTTACTGGCGAGATCAGTCATTTCATAACATCTTGCAAATCCACCCTAAAGAAAATTTGATACAAAATTATAATACTTGCAACCACCTTTTCACAACTATTTTATAACTTTAATGAAATCAAATAACCCATGTATATTTGCAAAGATGCATCTACATATTAAGCTGCCATAACAATTGCTCTAGGCTATCCGCCTCAAGTTAACAATGTCTATTCAATCTTCATACAATGCATTGCTTCATTTCCAATTAGACCACTTAAGATAATCGTTAAGCAACAGGGGGAAAAAACAAAAAGTCTTGCAGGTGTGGAAAACCCAAAATAAAGTGCTGGTAATACTCAGTTTTGATGAACAGCTTTTAACTGAAACATTTACTGTTTTTCTCATATGGTCTGACCCACAAAGTATTTCCAGCAGAGTTTTTTTAATAAGATGGATTTTTTTTAATTGAATTTGAAAGCTGCAGACTACTAAAGTTTAAAATAATATTTCTAAGTCAATTAACATGTCAGATTTGAAAGAGACTGAAATGTTATTCACCCCAGTTTACGCAGGAATCTTCCCACATGTCTCTTAAGCTATTGAGTGCAAGAATGCTCACTTAGATTTGCTTCAAATCAATATGGGAGTCAGTGTTGAAACATTGATGCCAGAAATCATATTTAAAATTACTTTACCAAACAGGTTCAACAACAACACCCAACTGCTTAATATTTGCACAAGCGTCTAACACAAACAAAGAGATAGCTGGTGCTTTGTGTAGACCAAACATTGTATTCTAATTGTGTAAGAATGAACTGCAGATGCTGGTTTAAACCGAAGGTAGACACAAAATGCTGGAGTAACTCAGCGGGACAGGCAGCATCTCTGGAGAGAAGGAATGGGTGACATTTCGGGTCGAGAGCCTTCTTCAGACACTAACGAGCAGCTTGCGTGCAGACATATATCGTCCTTCAGGACAAGTGCCATTTGCCTGGTGGCGAGGTTTTCCCATCGTGACAATTGAACATATGTGGGGGGGGGGAGACACAGAATGGAACACGTGCATGCATGCAGCCCAGTGATGGGGGAATCCATCAAAGTTACAGGGCAGACCACACGCCAACCAACTCCATCAAAAAGAAGACAGCCGAGTTTTCAAATGTAAAGTGAGTTAAGAAGATTTCACAAGCAGAATAGCGGTTCTCGTGGTTGCCCCGGAATATTGCAACACCGTCAGTACTTTGATCGGTGTTCCGATGACACACGAGTTCATGCAGCGGAAAAAATAAACTAGTTTCCGGATATTTTGGGACGTGTTATTTATATACTACATTTCATATTGTGCAATGCTGGATCATGATCAAACAACTATCTCCCCATTCGAGATATTTAAAAAAAGGAAATTCGTGGTTTCTTCAAACTCTGCAATTAACAGCTCGCCTATAGAATCCTGGGCATGACAATACTTCAGAGAAGTTCCCAGACCTCATCTACTGCATACAAGGGCGTTATATCAGTGAAGTTAGGAATAGGCAAGTTCATCCGTTACACCAAGAAATATGTAATTGTTCCCTTTCATATTCGGTGCATGATAAATAAACTATTGAATTATTTACAATACAAAGAGTATATAGTTAAATAATTGGTCAGCCCCATTATACTGGTCAAATTGCGAGTGATTAGGAGTGCAGCATTAGGTTGCTCTATTCCCATACTCAAGGTCTGATTGAGGGAGCATGCAGATTCGGCACACGTGGCAACGCCAATTCACTGATGCAACTCCGCCTCAATTGTAGGTATTTCGTGCCAATTTTTATTTTTTTTGTCTTTAAAACGCGCCCGGAATCCGAACGATGTTCGATTTGAGATGATTCTCAACACTGAAAAATCAGGGCTGGTGACTCTGCACCAAGATCATTAATGTGGTAGCAGTTGAGGTTATAGGCGACAATGATTCTACCTTCAACGGCGGAGACGAGAGGCGGTCTGTATCAAAGATACTCTCTCTCAGCTCCTACATTGGAGACCTCCGGCGGGGAAAAGATGCCCTTTCACTGGGAAATCGCCCCGCCCCCTCAATCCACTCCGATCTCAAGACTATTCCTTCTCCATTATTAAAAAGGGCATATCAGACAAAGCTCCCGACAATTAATTGTTAAACACCAGATTTGACTAGTTGTCACATATTCGTCAAATGTCGGTTAAAAAGGATTCCATATGTATCCTGCAACATTAGTACCATTCGTAGAAAATCCCACTGACCCCGGGCGGTTCCACAATTGAATGGCTTCCTATAGTCACCCGCTCTGGTGAGGTTACCATGATAGAAATGGAAAAACCGTCTTAAATCACTCGAGCCCGTTTTAGATACGCAGACTGTGAATGACTATTGTACAGTCAGAGCTTGCGAGTGTTAACGCTTAGACACAAAGCTGGAGCAACTCAGCGGGTCAGACAGCATCTCTGGAGAAAAGGAATAGGTGACATTTCGGGTCGAGACCCTTCTTCAGACTCAATGTTTTACAGAAATAAAAGCTTGCATTTACTTTCAACACAATAGCATCAGATTCTTCTTTAAATGTTAAGACTTGTCTTTTAAAAAACCCCATTAAAAGACCTTCAAAGTCGTTTCTTAATTCAATTCAGTTCAACAAGCAGTTATCATTTCATCCTTAACCCAGGCAAGGTTTAGCAAATCTTAAAACCTCAGAAAAGGCGAGGCCGCATTTAAATAGAACGCAACCCTTAACATTCTCAATCCTTCTGTTGGATTAGACACTAAATCCTCCACTGCAGCAGCCCAGCCTACATTTTCCTCAAGCAAGCTGCTATTTTTTAAAAATATAGCTAGCTGTACCTTTCCAAGAAGCCGCCCTCGACAATAACATTTGCCGTTCTTTGGCGCCGTGACCGTCCGGCACAACTCTGTCTTGTCCCGGCCGGCTTTAGGACGCAGACAGCCATCGTCTGGCGATTTCTGGACTTCCGAACTCATCGTCTCAGTGTCTGTGTAATAGAATAAATCCTCTCGGTGTCTGTGCAATAGGATTAAATCCACTCAGCGCTGCCTAGTGTCGGATTGGAGACACGTGGCTGGGGAATCCCTCCTGCGCTCTTATAGCGCTCGGCTTCGCTCCCCTGACGTCACAGAGGGATGCCCCACCCGTGGGCGGGGCTGGAATGTTTCACCGCGATCCCATTGGCCGCGTCTCCGTTCCCTCCCCTATCATTGGCTGAAGTGCTGGATCTATTTGCATGTTGAGCGCGCCTTTGCGTCGTCTCCCGGATTGCTATTGGCGGCGAAATATCACCAAGCAAACATTCGCCTGCAAGTGAAATGGAAGAAATTGAACTTTCCGCATGCAATCCTGTCCAGGTCAAGGAAGGGTGATTTTGTTTTGTTTTTCACCATTCTTAGGTATTAACCCCCCACCACCACCATCCCCGACTAACAGTCGTGCACATCAACAGCACTGAAAATGTTAATGCCCTAAATTCATCTTGACGGTTCATTCCTGTAACAAATCAGGAAACCTTAGATATGTCTGAAGAAGGGTCTCGACCCGAAACGTCACCCATTCCTTCGCTCCAGAGATGCTGCCTGCCCGCTGAGTCACGGTAGCATTTTGTGTCTATCTTCAGTGTAAACCAGCATCTGCAGTTCTTTACGACACATCAGGAAACCTTAACTGTGTGACTTTAAAAAGTTATTCGTCGACTCTTTCTCTCCCTCCCCCCATTACTAATAGATGGCCCCATTTCACTGTCAACTAGCATCTGCAGTTCTTTGTATCCCCATTTCATTGTGTTTTGGTGAGCCTGTTTTGGAAATAGCAAATTATCCCAGAAGCCGTTTTCATGGAAATATGCATTGATTGCAACTGACGTCTTCATGAGGCAGTTATCAGGTCAATCAGCCCCTGCTGTTTATCTCCTGTTAGATTTGCCTGAGGTTGGCCACTCCATGCCGAAATGCCAGAGATCAGTGTGGAAACAGGCCTATCGACCCAACTTGCCCACATCGACCAACATGTCCCATCCACAGTAGTCCCACATTTCTGCATTTGGCCCATATCCCTCTAAACCTATCCTATCCATGTACAAGTCTAAATGTTTCTTAAATGTTGCCATTGTACTTTCCTCAACTACCTCCTCTGGCAGCTCATTCCATACACCCACCACCATTTGTGTAAAAAAGTTACCACTCAGGTTCCTATTAAATCTTTCCCCTCTCACCTCAAACCTATGTCCTTTGATTCTTGAGTCTCCTACTCTACGCGAGACTCTGTGTGTTTACCTGATCTATTCCTATTAGGATATTGTACACCAAAATGTCATGCTATAATTTTGACAATGCTTCAGACCTCACCCTTTGGTTATCTTTCAATCTGAATCGAGCATGCATACAACATTAAATAAGCCATCCGGTATACATCAGTTTACCGCAGTTCGTAGCACTTTGATCTAGGAGTTAGATAATGTTAGGCTCCTGTCCACTGTATCATATAAATGACAAATCAGCCAGGGACAAGACAATATTCTAATCCCATGTTGCCCATCAGAAGGAACAGTGAGAAGTGTCAGATGGACAGGGAATGCAAGGTACTTTTTGAATAAATTCTCATATTCATGAGCTATGGGAGCAGAATTAGGCCATTCGGCCCGTCAAGTCTACTTTGCATTTCAATCATGGCTGATTTATCTTTCCCTCAACCCCATTCTCCTGCCTTCTTCCCATAACCCCTGACACCCTTATTAATGAAGTATCTATCGATCTCCGGTGCTATGCCAACTAAAATTCCACCCTTACCTAATGAAACAAAAAGTTGGACAATTGTCATTCACCCTTTACACCACCAGTGTATATGCAAAGTAGTCTAATGTGTTTTTTTAAACATAGTTATGCAGTTACGATTTCTGTAGTATTATGTTATGTAATATTATGTTATGTAGTATGTCGTTACGAGCTAGGAACAAGGCAAAATGCTATTTCTTTGGTTGACAACTGATCTCCTCAAATGTACATCTTTTCCAGTTTTGTTGCCGCCTTCCTATCCCTTCCTGAGAAACTCACATTTAGTCCAGTTTATATATTTAAATCTGGAAATGATGACATGGCTGGCAAGGAGACTATTTGTTGCTTATTTCTGATTGTTCTTGAACTAAATGGTTGCTTGGTCATTTCAAGGGCAGTTAATAGTCAATAACATCACCATATTGCTTCAATTCTAATAGAATGCTTCAGGATTCTATCATTAAATATATCTGACATTCAAAGCAATAGCCAAACCATTTCAGGCATGCATTTGGTTATTGTACTGAATCAGATGCTCACTATCCTCCTGGTGAACAGATCAATGCAAGTTGTCTAGTGCTGCAGAGCCCTCTATTGGTTGTTATTTTACTCCCTTGGGGAAACCTAATCACAAAGTTAGCATTTTGCTTTTCAAGCACTTTGCCAGTGGCAAATAATAAAACAAATTAAAACAAAGCAATATATATATATGTTAAAAAGTTAGAGCTCAAATGATTATAAAAACAGGTGTCTCTTACACATTATAGAATTTAGTTTAGTGATACAGCGTGGAAACAGGCCCTTCGAACCACCGTGTCCACGCCGACCATCGATCACCCGTACAATAGTTCACAAAGCCAATTAACCTACAACCTGCACATCTTTGGAATGTGAGAGGAATGTGATTTCTTACATGGATATAATTCAAGTTATTGTAGTAAAAGTATTGAGTGAAGGATATTTTTTCTGAAGGAAAATGACTGGAAATGTTAAAGGACATTACAAACATCTAGCTTCCAATAATGAGGTTAACTTGAGATGGACAGGGATCCTTGCCATGCTGCAGATGAGAATTCCTTAATAACACACTGGACAATCTGTGGCACGACCAACATGACAAAGACAATGCCTGTCTTGAACTGACCTGCACTGTATTTGCCGGTCTCAGGTAGAGCAACAGAAATAACAATACACTCTCATTCTGTCTCCACAGACGCACTTGGTGAATGCAGTGTGTCGTTCCCATTCACGATGAAAATGCAACAGCATTTTTGTTTCCCACAATGGGAGTCTCGAAGGACAGAGATTGAAACAACTGACCAAAAGATTCTGACAGGATGAGTGCGTTCTTACACTGGCAAGTTGAAATTGAATGAAAGTGATAGAATGTACATTGTGGCTTCCTGTGAAATGATCCAATGGGTGTTAAAATATTCAGAGCAAATGATTTCAAGCCAACCCACTCCAGACCAGGGAAACACAAAATCAACCTTGTAAATCAGTCAAGGTGATGGGGAATGTGTTGCCTCCTTGTAACCACTACTATTTCAAAGATGAGTATTATTTCCAAGAGCAGTATTAAAGAAATAGTTCACTGGAGGAACAGCACTTCATATTCCGCTTGGGTAGCTTACAACCCAAATATACGAACACTGAATTCTCCAATTTTAGGTAACCTCTAACAACAACCCCCTCCTCCTCTCCTTTCTCCTCCACACCCCTTTCCCCCCTCCCCTCCCCCTGTATCCCACCTGGACTCACACCAATTTCTCCCCTCCCCTTCCTTTCTCTGACTTCACAATGCACAATTCTTCAATTCTTTTGTCTCCTATCTTCTGCCTTTTCATCTTTGTCCTTTGTCCAACCATCTGCCTATCAAACTCCCTCCCCCCCACTCGCCTGTTCACCTTTTCACCTGCAATGCTTTGCCCTGCCTCTCCTCTCTTTATAGCATTCTTTCTCCACCCCTCCCCTTCACAAAATCAGTCTGAAGAAGGGTCCCGATCCAAAACATCATCTATCCCTGTTCACCATGGATGCGGCCTGACCTGTGGAATTACACCAGCACTTTGTGTCCTTTCTTTTTAAAAAATAGTTTTCCTGCTTGTTGGCATTTCATCGGGACAGAGGAAGCCATTCAGTTGATTGGGCCCATACCAGTTCTTTGAAGAAGCTATCCACAATGTTGCACCCATTTCCCCTTATCTCATGTCTGCCTTCTTTTTCAAGTAGACAGCTTAAATGTGTTGAAGATTACTCCCTATGAGGCCGCATATTCCAGACCCTAAAAGCATTCCCAAACTTATGGGATCTTGCCATGCAGAAATTAGGGAGTGCATTTCTTATATGGATGCCATGGGCTATACTAGGTAGAATCTCATAAGCTGGAAAGTATTTAAGAGAAGTTAATTCATAAAGAGAAGTTTTGCTTCTTTGTATAAAAACATTAAAATGCAATCGTAGAATGACAAAATACAACAATATATATAAAATGACATGATCATGTAAGATATTTTATATCTCTGTCTAATTAATATGTTTCTTTTCTCTGGTTATTTGGGGTCACCTGTTACTACTCTCTAGTGATGAATATATTGTTCCAGCTGTTGGCTTTCGACAGTAATTAAATGACATCTGCTGGTTGCAGACAAAAACAAACCCGCAGATTTAATTGGTTTCAAACTCTCATTAAATAATGTCAAACAGAATTTTAAACCTTGAATTGTGGAAACTGAGGGAGTAGGGTGGCATGGATTTCCAAGAAAATATATCAAACACGATTCTTGCTTAAATCTTTTCTTTAATGTTTGACCACATTACCTATGGTGGTAAAAATGTTTAAGAAGGAACTACAGATGCTGGAAAATCGAAGGTAGACAAAAATGCTGGAGAAACTCAGCGGATGAGGCAGCATCTATGGAGCGAAGGAAATAGGCGACATTTCGGGTCGAGACCCTTCTTCAGACTGATGTGAGGGGGGGGGGGGCAGGAAGAAGAAAGGAAGAGGCGGAGACAGTGAGTTGAGGGAGAGCTGGGGAGGGGAGGGGAAAGCAGGGACTAATGCCCCTGTCCCACTTAGGAAACCTGAATGGAAACCTCTGGAGACTTTGCGCCCCACCCAAGGTTTCCATGCAGTTCCCGGAGGTTTTTGTCAGTCTCCCTAATGGTCGAAAGTAGTTTCCGCTTCTTCTATGTTCCGGCGATTATTTCAAAAAATTCAAAACCGGCCGCGACTAAAAATAGGTTGCCGTTTTAAAAATCGGTAATTTTTTAGTCAAAGCCGGTTGCGATGCTAGTTGAAGGTGGTGGCCGGAGGTTGTAGGTAGTGGAAGGTAAGACCTCCCTGGTGGAATAAAACTGGGTGAAAAAAAGGTCATACCTTCCCCTCACTCTGGCCATGGAGGATGCCCAGGACAGAATGGTCGGATTCGGAATGAGAGGGGGAGTTGAAGTGTTGGGCCACCAGGAGATCAGGTTGGTTATTGTGAACCGAACTGAGGTGTTGGGCGAAGCGATCACCAAGCCTACGCTTGGTCTCACCGATGTAGAGCAGCTGACACCTAGAGCAGCGGATGCAATAGATGAGGTTGGAGGAGATGCAGGTGAACCTGTGCCGCACCTGGAAAGACTGCTTGGGTACTTGAATGGAGTCAAAGGGGGGGAGGTAAAGCGACCAGTGCAGCATTTTCTGCAGTTGCAAAGGAAAGTGCCAGGAGAGGGGGTGGTTTGGGTGGGAAGGGACGAATTGACCAGGGAGTTACGGAGGGAGCGGTCTCTGCGGAAAGCCGAATGGGGAGGAGATGGGAAGATGTGGCCAGTGGTGACAACCCCTTGGAGTTGGCGAAAATGCCGGAAGATTATCTGTTGTATGTGACAGCTGGTAGGGTGGAAGGTGAGGACAAGGAGGACTCTGCCCTTGTTACGAGTGGGGGCATGGGGAGTGAGAGCAGAGTTACGGGGTATAGAGCCTCACCCCCGTTCCCTGAAGAATGAGGACATCTCCGATGCCCTGGTGTGGAACACCTCATCCTGGGTGCAGATGCGGCGTAGATGGAGGAATTGGGAGTAGGGGATGGAGTCCTTACAGGAAGCAGGGTGGGAAGAAGTGTAGTCCAGATAGCCATGGGAGTTAGTGGGTTTATAGTGGATGTCGGTCAGGAGTCTATCACCTGCGATGGAGATAGTGAGGTCTAGAAATAGTAGAGAAATGGTCCAGGTGTATTTGAGTGCCGGATGGAAGTTAGTGGTGAAATGGATGAAGTCAGTGAGTTGTATATGTGTGCAGGAGGTAACATCAATGCAGTCATCGATGTAGCGGAGTTAGAGTTTGGGGATAGGGCCTTGGTACGCCTCGAACAAAGATTGTTTGACGTACCCTGCAAAGAGGCAGGCATAGCTAGGGCCCATGCGCGTGCCCATAGCTACGCCTTGTATTTGGAGGAAATGGGAGGAGTCAAACGAAAAGTTGTTAAGGGTAAGGACCAACTCCGCTAGGCCTAGTGGCAGAAGGCAACTCAAGCTGTGAGGAGAAGCTCAAGTTCTTGTGGTAGGGGCTCAAGTAACGGCTCTCCACAGCACCAGAGACCAAGATTCGATCCTGATTAAGGGTGAGGTCTGTGCGGATTTGTACCTTCTCCCTCTGACTGCGTGGGTTTTCTGCGGGTGCTTCGGTCTCTTCCCACATTCCCAAGATGTGCAGGTTTGTAGGTTAATTGGCTTCTGTAAATTGCCACTAGTGTGTAGGATGTGAAATGGTGTGACATAGAACTAGTGTACGGGTGATAAATGGTTGTTGTTAACTCGGTGCACTGAAGGGTCAGTTGCCATACAGTATCACTAAACTAAACCTAACTACACTTTAATGAGCAGCCTGTCCAAACATGATGAATTCAGACAGAACCACTTTTATGTTTTGAGACAAATCAATATGCCGAACAAAACTGTTGACAACCAAAACTGATTTTACTTCATGAAAGGGATCAGGAGTGAGATTGATGTAACTTTATCCAAATTATTCTAAGTGCTGGTGAGTGGCAAAGGTCTGAAGATGACCAGAAGAATCCATGGGCAGAGGTCCAGAAAATGTGAAATAGAGAATCAGATCAGGAATGGCCTGCTGACAACCAGCGTTCCATTCATTTTGGCCTTACAGTAATCCAGTGAATCATGTTGTATTGTTGCAAACAGTGTGGAATGACTGCTGACAGAATTAAATCTGCAGCATATTTTACTATCTCTTTCCTAGGCATTGTTAGGACATTGAGACTATGCAACTAACTCAAAACCATGAAAACCGACATGCAGAGATAATGTTCCTCTAAAGTGCACCATATAAGTTAAAATACTTGTGAAACACAGGTGGAATGTCCTTTTTTGTCCTCATTGTATTAGCAATTCTGTACAAACAAAAACAGAATGTAATAAAAAAAAGTCAAATATTGCATTCAAAAGAGAGCATAATATTTGTCCTCTTGGCTGCCTTTCAGAAATCCTTAATAATCTCAACAATGAATGTTATTGAGCCCATTTATATATTAAGTATCAATAATTTGGAAACATTTTATAATAAGGTCAACTTTTCATATTTTAGAAATTACAGCAGGATCTCCATCAGCTGGCGGAGGTATGGCTAATAGAAGGTAGACACCAAATGCTGGAGTACTTCAGCGGGACAGGCAGCATCTCTGGAGAGAAGGAATAGGTGACATTTTGGGTCAAGATCCATCACAATGGCTAATGGAGTTGAATTCAGTTAAGTGTGTCATGTTGCACATTGGGGCGGTCAAACTAGGACAGGACCTTTGTGAGTGGCAGTGCACTGGGCAGAGTTGTAGAGCAGAGGGATCTAGAAATACACGTACATAGTTTCCTGAAAGTCACATCACAGATAGATAGAGAGGTGAAGAAGGCTTTTGGCATGCTAGCCTTCATCAGAGAGGAAATTGAGTACGGAAGTTAGGGCATTATGTTACAGTTGTACAAAACATTAGCGAGGACATACTTGGAGTATTGGGTTCAATTATGGTTGCCTTGCTATAGGAAATAAGCCATTAAGCTAAGATTATGAGGATGTTGCCAGGATCTGAGGGCCTATGGTTTAGGGAACAGTTGGGCAGTGTAGGACTTTATTCCTCGAAGTGCAGGAAGCTGAGTTAATCTTATAAAGATGTACAAAATCATAAGGCGAATAGATAGGGTGAATACACAGATTATTGTTTCCAAGATAGGGGTGTCATGAACTAGAGGGCATGGGTTTAAAGACAGAGGGGAAAGATTTTATAGGAACCCGAGGAGCAACTTTTTCAAACAGAGGTTGCTGGTATATGAAATGTGCTGCCAGAGAGGGTAGTTGAGGAAGATACAATGACAACATTTAAAAGACATTTGGACAAGTTCATGGATAGGAAAGATTAAAGAGATACGGACCAAATGCAGGTAAATGGGACTAGTTTAGGTGGGGCGTTTTGGTCACCTTCGACAGGTTGTACGAAGGGCCTGTTTCCTTGCTGTATGACTCTATGAGTATGAATTATGATGGTTGGATTGAAGCAGATCAGTTTCTCCTTCCCGTTTTCTCCTTTCATACCACACATACTCCCTCCAACTTGCACAGGGCCTCAGCTTCTCTGTAAGGTATATTTATGGCTATGGTAGAGATGAGACCATCACCCATTCCCTGTTGCAAAGCCCATTTTGAGAAAGGTATGGAGAGAAATGTATTTGTATCTGTCCTGGACCAACCTTAACTGCAGCTCAAGAACAGGACAGTGTGCTGTATGGGCTGTTCCCTGAGAAACACACAGGGACAGACATTAACTCCAACTGTAGGAGGCGCTGTGGTCCACCTGAACCTTACGTTGCAGGACACAGGGAAGATCACATTTGGGGAACATTTGTCCATAACTGGACAAGACGCAAACAAGATTTATGAGGATGTTACCGGGTCTGGAGGGTTTTAGTTATAAGGAGAGGCTGAATTAGCTGGGTATATTTCCATGGAGTGTAGGAAGCTGAAGGGTGAACTTATAAAGACTTATAAAATCATCAGCGGCACTGACAAGGAGAATAGCCACAGCCTTATCGCCAGATAGGGGATTCTAAAACTAGAGGGCATAAATTTAAGATGACAGTCATAGAGTCATACAGCATGGAACCAGGCCCTTCGACCCAACTTCAGTTCAGTTTAGTTTATTGTCACGTGTACCGAGTGAAAAGCTTTTGGTGCGTACTAACCAGTCAGGGGAAAGACTATACAAGATTGCAATTGAGCCATGCACAAAGTACATATACATGATAAAGGAATTACGTTTAGTGCAAGATAAAGCCAGTAAAGTCCAATCATTGATTGTCCGAGGGTCATGCTGACAATGATGCCCCATTTATGCTAGTCCCATTACTTATGTTTAGCCCATGTCCCTCTAAACCTTTCTTATTCATGTATTGTCCAAATGTCTTTATAAATATTGTTTTTGTACCTGCCTCAACTACCTCCTCTGGCAGCATGTTTCATATCTGTATTAAAAAGTTGCTCCTCAGGTTCCTATTAATCTTTTCCCTCACGGCTTAAACCAAGTTCTTGATTTCTCTACTCCATGGAAAAGATTCTGTGCATGCACCCTATCCATTCCATTCAGAATTTAATACACCACTATAAGATCGCCCCTCCACCTCCTGTGCTCCAAGGAATAAAGTCTTGCGCTGCCCAACCTGCACCTAGCTCAGGCCCTCGAAACCTGACAACATCCTCGTAAATGTTCGCTCCACTCTTTCTAGCTTAATGACACCTTTCCTATAGCAGGGTGACCAAGCCTAATATAATACCCCATGTGTGGCCACACCAACATCTTGTAACAACGTCCCAATGTATGTACACAACTCCTTGACTGATGAAGATCCTTAGTACTCATCTTTCTACAGGGTAAAAACAGAGAAGAAATATTAATTGAGGACCTTGCCCATCTCCTGCAGCTCCATAGATAGATGACCACTTTGGTTTGTGAGGGGGCCTATTCTCTCTCTATTTATCATTTTCCCCTTAAGAAACTTTAAAAAATATTTTTGAATTCTCTTTAATCTTATCTATGTGAGCTATCTTTTTGCCCTCTTGATTTCCTTTTTAAGCATGCCTGCCAATCCCCTGGACTCCTCCATTTGTTCCCAGCTGCATATACCTGACCCATACATCCTTCTTTTTTCTGACCAGAAACACAATGTCTCCTTGGGTGGGCCAAAACTAAAACTAAAGACACATCAAAGTCCAGGTGTACTGAGGGATGTACTCAAAGAGAGAGGTAAGCTTCATGCAAAAGGCCAGTGGGATAACATATTTGTATAATGTAATCAAAGGTCCTTTGAATTCATAAGGTCAGAGCTTTAGTTGCTCATAAAGATAGGGATTGCTCCAAGTACCACTGTAATACTGCAGTGTGCAAATATATTGCCTATAAATATGTAAAACTTTGTCAATTCTTGTATGATCTTAATATAAAATGCTGTTTGGATTCCACTCCGGTTTACAATACTGACTAATTTGTCTGATGCATCATAGGACCCGTCAATGCAAATAGGAAGAAAAGGCGGGTACATATTTATTGCAAGCCTAAACATCTTCCAGGTGAGAGGTTAGGTTGACATTCGTAATGAGGGCAAGCATTAGGCAAATATAAAAAGAGAATGGGAGGGGCATTTTGGACGCCATGTTGCAGTTCTCTCTGATAGGATTGTTTACTTTAGAAGGCGAAGGCTGAGGATCCATTAACTTGTCTTCATTAACGGGTCAGTGGTGGAGAGAATAAACAACTTCAAATTCCTGGGAGTGCATATCACTGAAGATCTGTCCTGGACCCAACACATTAATGCAATCATGAAGAAAGCCCATCCATGCCTTTACTTCCTTAGAAGATTCGGTATGTTGACAAATACTCTCCTTGAATTTCTGCAGGTGTTCGGTAGAGAGCACATTGACTGGTTGCATCACAGCCTGGTTCGGCAACTCGAACACCCAGGAACAAAGGAGATTACAGAATATGGTGAACACTGCCTGGTCCATCACAGGTACTGACTTCCCCACCATCTAACGGATCTATAGAAAATAAACACAAAATGCTGGAGTAACTCAGCGGGACAGCAGCATCTCCTGAGAGAAGGAATGGATGACGTTTCAGGTCGAGACCCTTCTTCAGACCACAAAGGATCTATGGAAGACACAGTCTCAAAATGGAAGCCAGCATCATCAAGGACCCACACCACTCTGGCCATACTCTCATTTCACTCCTGGTATTGGGAAGAAGGAATAGTTATCTGAAAACTGTAATGTCGAGGTTCAGGGACAGTTTCTTCTCAACAACCATCAGGCTATTCAACACCACGAATCATAGAAACATAGAAAAATAGAAAAATAGGTGCAGGAGTAGGCCATTCGGCCCTTCGAGCCTGTACCGCCATTCAATATGATCATGGCTGATCATTCAACTCAGTATCCTGTACCTGCCTACTCTCCATACCCCCTGATCCTTTTAGCCACAAGGGCCACATCTAACTCCCTCTTAAATATAGCCAATGAACTGGCCTCAACTACCTTCTGTGGCAGAGAGTTCCAGAGATTCACCACTCTCTGTGTGAAAAATGCTTTTCTCATCTCGGTCCCAAAGGAATCCCAGCTAACCTCCACACTACAAATATCCTTGGTTGCACCAGGGACCTAGGGCTTTGTTTTGTTTTTGCACCATAATGTTTTTTTAATTTATTGAACTGTTTTTTGGTTTATTATATCATCTCTTGAGTTCTGTATGTACAAACCTGTTGTGCAGCTGCAAGTAAGAATTTCATTGTTCCATCTTGGTCTACATGTCAATATAGCACACTTGATACTTGACTCCAGGGTTCTTGCAGACTGCACTTGAGACCTGAAAGACATACAGGTTTTGTAGGTTAATTGGCTTTGGTAAAAATTGTAATTTCCCCCTAGTGTATAGTATAGTGCTAGTTCATGGGGTGAACGCTGGGCAGAAAAGCAAGTCTCCGCGTTGTATATCTAAAGTCTAAAGTAAAGATTCATCAGATGAGTGGTTTTTCCACATCAATGGTGAACCAGATGGCACAAATCATACATATTTATTTTTCTCTCTTTCAGGATAATATGCTTGAGAATCAAAGGCAGTGGGAGTTAATGGGAAGAGGTGGATGATCCTGATGACTTAATGCCCAGATCACTACTGGAATGCCTATTCCTGTGGTCAGGGACAAAGCTGAGACCTTTGATGACCCTATTTCTACCGCTATTCCTCCTTCACACAGCAAAACATTAGTGCATTATGAAGTCTGCCAGAAAGCCTTCAATGTCATTAAGAGTTCAATATCAGCTCGATACAGGGTTTTGTGCGGAAATAGTAGCCAACTCTGTTCATACACTTCTGAAACCAACTATGCTGACGCATCTGATGGCTGATGATGTAGCTTCCACTGCAGTATTAGCAGCAGGTACCCAGTGATGCAACCACGCACACTCAGACTCCTGCTACCATTCAGTGTGTGAAGGAATCTGCAATATGTCATGGAAGTGCAGAGTTCTGCAGGCCAGAGAAAGGCAGGTTAGAACAGCTAATGTTGAGATGCCTGTAGTTTGCAGTGAAATCATCTGAGGAGAGTAAAAGGCCAGAGGGAGGGCCAAGAATTCACTGAGAATTCTGCACGTGAAAGAAAGAGTCCACCATAAAAGGTGGAATGTCCCTGGCAAAAACAATGTCATACCAAACTGTATGTCTGGCCCATGTGTATGAAGCTGAGGAAGGATACATGATGGGTCAAAGAGCAAAAGGCCAAGACACAAAATAATTTATGATATTGCAGAAATTGCACATCAGGTCTCTATTCTGATGGGCTTGATCTAGCCCATCCCTGACTCCAGGATAGTCACAGAATACTGGAGTAACTCACTGGGTCAGGCAGCATCTCCGGAGAAAAGGAATAGGTGATGTTTTGGATTGAGACCCTTCTTCATACTCAGAGTCAGGGGAGAAGGAATCTAAAGGTATAAAAAGGTACATAACAAATCAGAGCTGGCACCGATGATGCAAGAAAGGCAGAGCCCACAATGGTCCATTGTTGGCTACGGAAGAGGTGTTAATGAAGGGATACAAACAGAAACTAGCAAGATGAGGGTGGGACGGAGAGAGAGGGAATGCAAGGGTTACTTGAAATTACTTGCAAGGGCCAGTAAGCGAGCGGGTAAGATCATCCCTGACCCCTCTCACCCTGGCCATGAACTCTTTGAATCACTTCCCTCTGGGAGGCGACTCTGGACTATCAAAGCCGCCACAGCCAGACATAAAAACAGCCATGAGCTGAAAATTTTTCCACGAGCAGTAGCTCTACTCAACAGCCAAAAGTCTGTAGTCTCTTTTACCTTCACATGTTTGAATTATAATGTTTGTCTGATGTATGTCGTGTTTTTACCATGTGCAAGCAAAGCACCGTCAAATTCCTTGTATGTATACATACTTGGCTAATAGATTTATTCTGACTTCTGACTGCTGAAATTAGAGAAATCAATATTCATACCGCTGGCTTGTAAACTGCCCAAGCAAAATATGAGGTGCTGTTCCTCCAATCCTGTCGCCAGGAACTCTGGCCTTCCACTTGGCCACTCCCAGAGTCTGCCATTTTCTCATCCAATCCGACTCCTGACATGTGTTTCCCAGCAAGCCCAATGAACCAAATCAATCACAGGCCAGGAGTGGAGCAGTGATTTGAACTATTGACAGAGAGTTGTGTATTGACAAAGGCCACCAACAGCTGTTAACATAAAACACTCGACAATTTACAGCAGGGTGATCTAAAAAAATACTGGTGTTTTGGTAGTTCCGGTTGTTTTCCCTATAGTGAAATATGCCTGAGGTTGTATGTGGATCACCCAACTAAACAAAATAAGAGTCATAGAATCATAAAACATAGGAACAGGCCCTTCAGCCCTACTCCTCCATACCAACCACCCATTGCCCCAGACTCGTTTGCCCACTTTAGGTCCATTTCTCTCTAAACCTTCAATCTCCAGGCACCTGTCCAAATATATTAGATCAAATTCAAATTCTTAAACTGCGGTGGTGGGATTTAAACTAGGGTTTAGGCCTTTAGGTTACTAGTCCAGCAGCTGAACCATTGCACCACTCACTGCATGGTTAATTAAATAGGACTTTTTTGCAATTTAGTCTATTTTTTTTCCAAAACTCAGCCACGTTTTTTTGAAGTTTATTCTGCAATTGAGGTACGGTTGGGGTTATCATTAGGATTGCATTACATGTCTGCCATGATTTGACTGAAAGGACACAAAGTGCTGGAGTAACTTGGCGGGTCAGGCAGCAACTCTAGAGAACATGGATAGGTGACATTTCGAGTAGGGACCCTGTTTCACACCCCATGTTGTCCTGATATGCTGCCTGACCTGCTGAGTTACTCCAGTACTTTGTGTCCATTTGTGTAAACGAGCATATGCAGTTCCTTCTTTCCACAGAAAATAGACACAAAATGCTGGAGTAACTCAGCGGGAAAGGCAGCATCTCTGGATAGAAAGAATGGGTGACGTTTTGGGTCGAGACCCTTCTTCAGGATGTGCGGGTCCTTCTCTCCAGAGATGCTGCCTGTCCTGCTGAGTTACTCTAGCATGTTATGACTAGGTAGGAGAGGAGTGTGTTATCATCATATTGATTAGGAATAGGGAAAGTTTGCAACAGGTCCTGTGTCTATCTTCAGTGTAAACCAGCATCTGCAGTTCCTTCCTACACTCCTTGTTTCCATTCTATGATTTGACTGAATTGGGAAGGCTGTTCTTGTGCCCTGGGTAACTCTATATTCCATGGCTGGGTTTCCAAGCCATCACTTGATGTTCATTGTAGGTGTGATTGAAATACATTTAGCGATATCCCTCATTTCAAACCTAGACTTTTTTAAATCTATCCCACAAATCCAACAGGACCAGTGTTATGCGACCATAGAATAACCCGGTCGGACACTAGGTGTCTCCCTAGAGCAACTGCTGTTGATGCGACGAGGAGGGGGCAGTCAAGGCTCTTTCTGGTTGTCTCAGTGAGTTGAGTGTGTTTCTTACCTGCTCACGTTCAAAGGAGTGCCAGAGAGAGGAGAGCGAGGGAACTAAAGCACTGAGCTGTCCTCACATCCTTCAACTACTTATGACCGACACACCCAAAACAACTCATCAGGAAATGCATCGGAATATATATTTAATACATAATATTGTTTTAAACCAGGATGTGAAACCTCAACCAACGGAGTAAGAACTGTTTTTTAAAGGAGACAGTTTCCTTCTACATCTGCACCAGTGGGAATGGGAGAAATCAGCAGAAGGTCTAAAGGTAAGTTTCCGAATTTACAAGGTGCGGTCGAACAACGTATAATCATGTAAATAGAGTGTAGATGTTTTGGAAAAGAGATTAACAGCGTGTGTAGAAGGTAGAAGTCCTCTCATTACAGTGGAAATAACTCTTGAAACTCGGTGTAAACACAGCTGGGCTCTGTGTTTCTTGTTTTGGTTTAGTAGTGAGTCTGTATTTCTTGCATTAGTTTAGAAGTGAGTGTGTTTCTTGTATTAGTTTAGAAGTGAGTGTGTTTCTTGCATGAGTTTAGAAGTAAGTCTGTGTTTATTGCATGAGTTTAGTAGTGAGTCTGTGTTTCTTGCATTAGTTTAGAAGTGAGTGTGTTTCTTGCATTAGTTTAGTAGTGAGATGCAGGAAACACTAATGCGAAGATTTTCACTGTGAGAGCGCGAAGCAATCAACGACAGGGAAAGTGAGTAGCCTGATAGAGTGAAGGGGAGATAGCTTGGGGGGAAAGGGTGGGCGAAGAGCTGCGAGAGAGTTGGAGGAAATCTGTACAATAAACTGGAACCAAAAGAGAGCGTTGGGTCGCGTGCTATTTTCTGAGTACCTTTCACAAGGGGACATATGCAGAACACTGGTTACTTTGACTTTCAAAGTGTAGGTCTATT
The DNA here is from genome assembly GCF_010909765.2 of Amblyraja radiata. Classification (NCBI taxonomy): domain Eukaryota; kingdom Metazoa; phylum Chordata; class Chondrichthyes; order Rajiformes; family Rajidae; genus Amblyraja; species Amblyraja radiata. The sequence goes on from NC_045965.1 coordinate 47,728,435, forward strand.
CTTAATGAGTCTCATTGAATCGATAATAATGTACTGAAAAAATTTAGCTGAGTCGGGAAATCGATAGTTTCTGGGAACATATAGTTGAGTCCAGCTTTCGCTTGGACTCCTGCCCCGAGGTTTGGCTTGGCGGCACACAGCCAGGATATTAAGTGTTTTTTTTGTAGAATAAATAATATTTTGGAAAGTTAAAAGTGGAAATAACCATGTTTACCACGTAGCCCAGGAAACGGGTTGCATTTCTGCTTTGTGTGAGCTGCAGTAATCTCCGCCCACTGTTGTGATGTGAATGGGTCGAGCGGCCTGGAAGCGAGGTGTGGGCTAGATTACCAATGTGTAAACTCTCTCAAATTACACTCAGGGGGGGGAACCACTATCATCCACATTCCGCCCTGACCCCAAGAACACTTGCTTCCCCTATCTCGGCCTTGATTATTTTACAGGGCGACCTGAAAGTCGCAGCCAAAGCGTTAATTTCAAAAATAAACTTTATTCGTAATAAAACATTTGTAAAAGAACCGTGCAAAACTATACATTCAGTATTGTTCATGTTATCCCCAGTGGTGTTAGCACCTCCCTTATTTCTAGTTTAAAACTGAGCGTTGGGGACAAGGAAGAGATGTTTTTAGAAACTAACCCGGGAGAGATTGCTGTTCATAATCCTTCTCACTTCCCCTAGCGAGATGCGTGGTGGGCACCTGCGGCGATCGCTGCCAGCAGGGTGCCTCAATCCTGTTGTTTTAAGGAACAGAAGTTAGCTTGCGTTCGCAGGAGGGGAACACACGGGACAAACATTCTTGTAGGGAAGGGAGGACGAGGAGCGCCATGCAGGCACAAAGGCGAATAACAATGTCATCAGTTTCTAATTCAATGATACGTCACATGTACCCAGGTACAGTGTAATACTTTGTTTTTGCAAACAACTCCGGTAAAATCATACAGCAGACCTCACCTAGGCAGTACACAAAGTTCATCGCCAAAGTTGCAAAAGTTCACCGAACAGTCCTATCTTCTGTAGACACAAAATGCTGGAGTAACTCAGAGGGACAGGCAGCATCTCTGGAGAGAAGGAATAGGTGTCGTTTCGGGTCGAGACCCTTCTTGAGACTCCTTATCTTCTGCACCACTGGGTCCAGCCTTCATTCTCGGCGGACCCCTACTGGGTGTTCCCTCCCCCGTTCCGACAACCCCCCCCCCCCCCCCAATGTCCCCCCCAAAGAACGTGCAAACACTGTACAGACAGCACCCGTGGTCAGGTTTGAACAAGGGTCTCTGGTGCTGTAAGGCAGCAACTCTACTTCGACTTCAACATAGTCGAAGGAAGTCTTCAACATAGTCGAAGGAAGTCTTCTATATAGTCGAAGGAGGTCTTCAACATGACATTTTTCAAACTCTCCTCAACTCTTCTAAACTCGCCAATTAGGTCGCCCAAGTGGGACAGCCCCTGAACCATACTTTCGCTAAGGAAACCATTTTTCCTTGTGACCACTCGTGTGGCTAATGAAGATACAAGAATCTCCACCAGGGCCCCAGCAATTAGGGCTTCCCATAACATCCTAGGATATACTTTGAAATGAGAAGTAATTTTATTTCTCAGCATTTTAGATTGTGAGGAGAATTGACAGGGAAGAGAGTGAGAGGATGCTTCCCCTGTTTAAGGAACTGAATCCCATTTGAGACGGAGATAGGGGTGTTCCTCCATATGATGGTTCATTAATTCTTGGACTTCTCCGCCCCAGAGAGCTGAGGAGGCTGACATAGATGCCTGCGGTATTGGAAAGACGAGGTTATGAGGATCAGTGGATTGAGGTCCTCCATAATATGGGCCATGACCTTATTAAATGGCAGAACACACGTGAGGGGCCTAATGGGTCATTCCTGCTTCTATTGTTTAAGATTTTGTTAATTGGAGTTGCTGATAAAATGCACAAAATCTTGCAATTGATCTTACTACTAGCTCATTATTTTCACTGAGGTTTCAATCAGAAGGGGGTTCTCTATGCTACGACAGGAGATGCAGTGTGAAGTTTCAACAGTGCTCTTGATAGTTCCCAGAAAACTGAACTAAGTTCTCCCAATTTTAAATTCTTACTAGGCGTTAGCTAGAGTGGAAAAATCCTAATGTCCTGGAGAGGCTGCAGATGCTGGAATCTGGAGCAAAAAAAACAAGCTGCTGTAAAAATGCAGTGGGTCGAGCAGCATCTGTCAGCGGAGAGGCCTTAATGCCCGATCTTGACCCGAAACATTGACAATTCCTCTCCGCCCCCACACACACACTTGCTGCTCAACCCAATGAGTTCCTTCAATGGTCTGTTTTTTTTTTTAAAGTCATGAAGCACTATCTTCATTTGACTTTTGAAATTTTGTTGGATGATATAAATCATTTTCTACTAATGACTAATGTAATGGGCATGTTATATCCCATGACAGATAATTAGGGCGGTACAATGGCACAGCAGTAGAGTTACTGCTTTACAGTGCCAGAGACCAGGTTCAATCCTAATTACAGGTGCTGCCTGTACGGAATTTGTACGTACTCCCTGTGATCACATGGGTTTTCTCAAGTTGCTGCGGCTTCTTCCCACATCCCAAAGACGTACAATTTTGTGGGTTAATTGGCTTCTGGGGTAATTGGCTTCTGTAGATTGCCTCTAGTGTGTAAGCTAACATATAACTAATGTACGGGTGATTGTTGGTCGGTGTGGACTCGATGGGCCTGTTTCTATGCTGTATCTCAAATCTAAACTAATTCCTTATGTTCTTTGTGTCGACACATGTAAACCACCAAGAGTGCACAAGAATTGTGGCTGTTGAGTGGAAGTTCATTCAGAAGAAGCAAGGCAGACACATGAATTATGGATCGAGACAAGGAACTGCAGATGCTGATTTACAAAAAAGAGATAAAGTGCTGGAGTAATTCAGTTTGTCAGGCAGCATCTCTGGAGAAAATGGACAGGTGACATTGCAAATCGGGGTTCTTTCTTTCTGGAGCAGCGGGAGAGACAGAGTGAGGGCCTGCTGATGGCAGTCAGTGTAGAACGCAGGGCACTGGAAGGAGAACTGTTACGAGAAGCGGTGGATTGACCCGAAGGGTCCCGTTCCGATATGTCACCTATCCATGTTCTCCGGAGATGCTGCCTGACCCGCTGAGTTACTCCAGCACTTTGTGTCCTCTTGTGCATTAACCAGCATCTGTATTTGTTTGTTTCTACAGTAAGCAGTGAAGCTGTCCATGTTACATACAAACTTTACCCATCAAATTTGGAATTGAACACTTCTGATATTTGCTTGGGATTCCAGTGCAGAAGTTTAGCGACTGACGTGCAGAAGACTTGTCCATAATCAGTAGAAATGAAAGGGATCTAAAGATTAAGCTTTCTTGCCCATTAAAATGTCCAGAACAATGGTCTACTATCGAGATACTGGAGTAGAACCACGCACAGGACTAGAATTCAAAAATGGGGATAGTAATGGCATATGGCAGGCAACAAGAGTAATGAAATTTAGCATATTAGCAACTTTATAGGTACTGCCAATCTAAACACTCAATTGAATCAGCTGCTCAGTATTGTAGTTACCCAAAGTCCAAGTAAAATGTAAATCACAAAGTATGTTGTAACAAAAACTCAATCAACATTTATATTTATCATCCTTCCTCTGTTAATATATAAGAAGGCCAATTTGTTTACAATAGACCAGGCACAGGTGACACAGCCCGATTTCACCACATACCATTTGAGTACAATTATCAACCTTGCCTAAATGTGGTTACACTCTCACCTCTGAATCAGAGAGTTGTGGATTCAAGCCACACCCCTGAGAAATGTAGCAGTACAGGCAGGAGCATTGAACTGTGGCCCTGTTTTTACTCCAAGGTGAATGGCTGTCAAAGATTCTAGGAGACTGTTTGGCAAATAAAAGGAGAATTTCCCAGTGTCCTAACCAATTATATAGAAACAATGAACTGCAGATGCTGGTTTATTTTTTTTTTAAAAGACAAAGTGCTGGAGTATCACAGGGATCTGTCAGCCTGCAGAATATGGATAGGCGACATTTCAGGTCAGGACCCTTCTTTGCCTGAGGAAACATCCTGACCTAAAACTTTTCCTATCCATGTTGTCCAGAGATTCTGCCCGACTCGCTGAATTACTTTGTGAGCACTTTGTGTCCGACAAATTATTATCATTCAATGACCCCAACAAAAACATATGCATTCAATCAGTAAAATCACCTCTCTGACAATTTATTGCATTGTTGTTTGAGGGACTGTGCACATATATTGGTTACTGTATTAATTCTATATGTAAAGAGCGAAAGAAACTAGCTGCAGAGTAGTTTTGAGATGGTGTGAGGCTGTGATATCCAAGTTATTTTTCTGTTGGACATCATCTACCTTATCTCTTTTTAAATGTCAGGTTTTCGCTTGCAGGTGACAGCTAGATTGATAGCCCTGTTGGAATATAACTAGGCAAGATAAGCAAAGAATGTTTTAGACATTTGTTGATGCTGACAGTAAATTGGTTGTAGGCTGACGGGTAACATTTTGCAGACTGTAAAATCCGGCTATCTGTTTAATAAATCTGCCTCTGCTTGTTGGAGCTTAGAGAAAATAAGCTTGATTCTAAGAACCATGTGTGATTCTTAAGGGGCTTGATAAGATAAAACGCCTTCTGGAGATACGAATGAACTATTCTGATCAAGGATGAGATGAAATAACATTGGCGTGATGCAGCAATTCTTTGGGAATCCTCCAAGGCTAGAGACTGACTACATTTAATAGAGATCAATAAGTTGGTGGATATTAAGGAATCATGGAATAGGGGGTTAGCGTAGGAAAGTTATACTGAGACAACAGATCCAAGATGATCTAACTGAATGCTGGAGCAAGCATGAGGGACTGAATAGCCTGCTCCTGCTTCTATTTCTTACATCTTTATGTTAGAAAGTCTTTAGTTTAACAATGTTGTCAAAAGCAGCAACATTCTTCTGCAAAAAAAAAGAACACAAAGTGCTGGAGTAATTCAGTGGGTCAGGAAGCATCTCTGGCGAACATGGATAAGTGACATTTCACATTGGACGCTTCCTCAGATCTGAAACATCACCTATCCATGTTCTCTAGAGATGTAGCCTGACCCGTTGAGTTACTCCAGCACTTTATGTCTTTTTTTGTAAAACAGCATCTGCAGTTCCTTGTGTCTACTTTGAGTTTAGATTAGAGAGACAGGGCAGAAACAGGCCCTTCAGCCCACTGAGTCCATGCCAACCAGCAATCCCTGCACATTAACACTAGGGACAATTTACACACACACCAAGCCAATTAACCTACATCCCTGTACAATAGACAATAGGTGCAGGAGTGGGCTATTCACCCATTTGAGCCAGCACCATTCACTGTGATCATGGCTGATCATCCACAATCAGTACCCCGTTCCTGCCTTCTCCCATGTCCCTTGACCCTGCTATCTTTAAGAGCTCTATCTAACTCTCTCTTGAAAGCATCCAGAGAATTGGCCTCTACTGCCTTCTGAAACAGAGAATTCCACAGAATATCTGGCCGAAAAAGTTTTTCCTCATCTCCGTTCTAAATGCCAACCCCTTATTCTTAAACTGTGGCCCCTGGTTCTGGACTCCCCCATCATCGGGAACATTTTTCTGAAAGATAACAAAAAAAGGAATGTACGTCTTTGGAGTGTGGGAGGAAACCGAAGAGATCGTACGAACTCCGTACAGACAACACCCATAGTCAGGATCGAACCTGGGTCCTCTGTGGTAGGGAGTTGGTGGATATGTGTTAGAGAATAGGTTACAGTGAAAATAAGTGTGGCAATAGAATGGATGTAATTGCTCTGAGAGCTGCCATTGACCCGATAGACTAAATGGCATCTTTGTATGTCAATAAAAAAAAATGAAAATCTATAATATTAAAACAAGCCGAGGAAAGTTGAACAGAGCACTAAAGAGAGATAGAACATAGAACAATACAGCACAGGCCCTTTGGCCCACAATGTCTGTGTCAAACTTGATGCCAAGTAATATTAATCTCCTCTGCCTGCAATTAGGACCAGGTCCTCTGAACGCCATCTTAGTTTTTGTCTAAGAAATAACGGAGAGAACTAAAAGAGTAAAATTAAATATAATTAGAACGGTGAAAAATATGGGCCATAAATATACAGTACTGTATATTATCTACCACTCCCTCTTTAAGCCTGCATTTAAAATAACATCGAAATGAGTTTAACATAAAATAATTGAATGTAAATAATCATCTCAGTTAATGCAGAACTTTCTTGTTTTCTTCACTAGGTTATTCAAAAAGTTTATTACAGGAAATTCATACTTCAATGTATTTCTGGCACTCAGGAAAGGGTGTGGGTACAGATGGAATTCCTAATGGGAGCTGAGATAAGGAAACTTTTATTCAATATGCTCTTATTATCAGGGCTATTATCATACTTCTACTAAAGTCGGAACTCGCACAAAGGATTCGACAAACTTCAACAACATATTTTACCATAAAAGAATGCTTTTATTCTAGTTTCAGGAAAGTCCCAAAATAATTTATATTCTACTGAATGGCGTCAGTGTGTGTTGACAGCAAGTTTAATGGAAACAGCTTCACCTCTCTCCCTTCCCTTCCCTCTCCTTAATAAACCACTAATTAATCCGCAACAGATAATTCCAAATAATTAATGAATTGCGTGAGGAAAAAATAGACAGATTATGTCCACATTGTGGTCCATTCTGCTAAAATACATGTTTAAATATTTTTTAATAGCTGAAGTTATCTTGAGACTTTACTGTTCATGTGATTTTTTTTTTTTTATTGACTGAACTGGCAGCAATCCTCGAAAAACCTGTCATCAGCTGGGTGGGGAGGGAGGTGGTGATGGGGCAGTGGTGGGAACCATAGGGAGATCCAGTGACTGAGTGATATTTGGCAGAAGGGGGATTTCAGTTGCCTCAGCCCGAGGGGAGTGCTTCTGGAGTTCCACAGGAGAGCATCTACAGCCCAAACACTTCAGGCACCTTCACCAATGATTCTCCCAGCTGTCACTAATGAAGCTGCTAATATACAGTGGTACATACAGCTGGTTGCTCTGCTGGCTCACACCGCCAGAGTCCAGAATTCAATCCTGACCTCGGGTGCAGTCTGTGTGGAGTTTGTGTGCTCTCATAAGTTGGGTGGCATAGTGGTAGAGTTGCTGGCTTACAGTGCTTGCAGCGCCAGAGACCCGGGTTCGATCCTGGCTACGAGTGCTGGTCTGTACAGAGTTTGTACGTTCTCCCCGTGACCTGCGTGGGGTTTCTCCAAGAACTTTGGTTTTCGCCCACAATCTAAAGACGTACAGGTTTGTAGGCTAATTGGCTTGGTATAAATGTAAAATTGTCCCTGGCAGGGATCGCTGGTTGCCCCGGAATCGATGGGCCGAAGGGCTTGTTTCCGAGCTGTAACTCTAAACTAAATTAAGTTTGTAAATTCTTGGAGCAAAATTAGGCCATTCAGCCCATCCGCCAATCAATCATGGCTGATCTATGTTTACCTCTCAACCCCATCCTCCTGCCTCCGCCCCATAACCCCTGACACCCTCAGTAAGGTCCCTATGACTGCATGGGTTTCCTCTCGCATCCCAAAGACATGAAGGTTTGTAGGTTAATTGGGCTCTAATTGCCCTTCACATGTGGAGAGTGAATGCAAAAGTGGGGAATCAGAACGAAAGGACACAAAGTACTGTAGCAACTCATCAGGTCAAGTAGCATCTCTGCAGAACATGGATAGGGACATTTCAGGTCCCGAAAAATCCTTATCCATGTTTTCCAGAGATGCTGTTTGACCCGCTGAGTTACTCCAGTCCTTTGTGTCCTTTTAAGTAAGCCAGCATCTGCAGTTCCTTGTTTCTAAAACATAGAACTAGCATCAGCGGATGATCAATGGTTGACATAGAGTCGGTTCGCCGAAGGGTCTGTTTTCCATGCTGTATCTTTCAATTAATTTAATGAATACAACTACATGGCATTTCCAACATTATAATAATGTCAGCCAAAGGATAAACAGAAATAAAATTCAAGACTAGTTTGACAGCTGATGTAGACATTACAGAAGTGCCAGATGGTGATCCTTTTGTACGAGCCTGCCTTGCCATATCATTGCAAAGTCCCACTGTGTGTGTGTGTGTGTGTGTGTGTGTGTGTGTGTGTGTGTGTGTGTGTGTGTGTGTGTGTGTGTGTGTGTGTGTGTGTGTGTGTGTGTGTGTGTGTGTGTGTGTGTGTGTGTGTGTGTGTGTGTGTGTCTGTGTCTGTGTCTGTGTCTGTGTCTGTGTCTGTGTCTGTGTCTGTGTCTGTGTCTGTGTCTGTGTCTGTGTCTGTGTCTGTGTCTGTGTCTGTGTCTGTGTCTGATTTGCTGGGAGGGGTTGCCAGTCGGATGAGGCTTTGACAACCTAGGCCAAGGATTCAGCTGAGCACAGATAGCCAGGGACCACAGGCAGCAGAGTGTGGTGACCTTTTCATTAGTCATTGATAATTAGTCACGTGGCTATATCCACACCCAACATACGACTCGCCAGTTATTGTAAAGAAAATGGGCACAATCCTTCTAATCACGCAAATAGATACAAATGGTACTGTTTGGGATTATTTGGGTCATCACTCACAGTTATGGAATAGAAGGAGCTAGTTAATTCAAGCAAGAACCAGTCTTCAAAAGAAACCTGTCCACAATTTAACTTCCCCTGATGCCATCTAAACCAGCCATTGAGTGTGGGATATTCTAAAGGCTGGAGTTACTCAGCAGGTCAGGTAGCATCTCTGGAGAAAAAGGATGGGTGATGTTTCGGGTCGGGGCCCTTCTTCAGACATTCTAATTCTGTACCATTATAACTGCTCAGCGTAATGCAATGAATGAATGTTGACGTTAATCGGCCCTCATTGAAACTTTCATGATGAGATCAAGGAAGGCATTAAGTAGCCATTTATTGGATTAACACATTGTTACATATGTAACCCTACCGCTTAATGTACCATTCAGGACATATCTATTTTTTCAGTCATTAATCTGGCTGCTGTATAAAAACAGAGCCGTCCCTCTACATTGTAACAAGAGAAGTATATTTTGGGTGTCTGATGTTTTGTGCTCCAATCCCTCAGACTAGGGATTGAAAGGGGTTCTGCCATTATAAAAATGTAATTCTGCAAACTTACCCATCGACGCTGAAAATGTTAGTTACGTAGCCATTGAAACAGTAGTCAGTTGATTCATTTTGTCTTTCTGGTTAAAAATTATAAAACGTCACTGCACTGTTGAGCGTTGTGATCGGAGAAATAGCCCCAGAAGACCTGCTCGTGTTGAATAAAGACCTTTTTCATCCAGCAGCTTAGTCATGGTCACATCAGTACAATGGTCCACCAGAGATCGTTTATACTTTTTGAAATGTCATCTGCATTGTGGTACAAAGGCATACTGTGCTGTAGGTTGAAACAGGACTTGCACAACATCAAGGAACAAATGGCAATTTTTTCGTTTAACGTAAGAAATGATTGTAATTGGCACAAGTTATTGGCATGAGCAATGACAGATAAGATCAGCTGATGTCAAATACACTGTTGAAAGAGCACCATTATCAAAACCACTGACTATGGATATTAATAATTAAATAATTTTCTGCATGGATAATGAAGAGTTCAATGGTTTGATTGAACTACTTTGAAATAGAAATAATACTGCATCACACACACAAAAAAAAAATCACTTTTATGTTGGTCATGTGCACTTTACCACATCTCTCTGATGTGTCCCAAATCACTCTCTGTGGCTGTTGATGAATACAGAGAGAGATGTTCGCACACCATAGGGGAAAATAAAGGCAGAAAATTAGCCCCTCTTGCATTTGAAGTTGGGATCCTCACATGGGTTAAAATTAAATTATATATTTAAAACATTGCCTTCCCTTGTCCGGATTTCTTCTGTGCCAGATAGCATTTCATTGATGAGAAAGGGACAATACGGAGGGACATGAACAAATCTTTCAAAATGCAGCCCCAAGGCTAATGACTTCCTTAAGCTTGGAGATTAAGTAAATTGGAAATATGGAACACATTTGCTGGTCTACACAAAGACACAAAGAGCTGGAGTAACTTAGTGGGTCAGGCAGCATCTCCAGAGAACATGGATAGGTTTCATGGAACATTGAATTCTCCCTATTTTGTTAGCCCTTGCTGTCTCCTCCCCTTCCTCAGCCCTCGGGCTCCTCCTCCTCCTTTTTCCTTCCTTCTCCCCGCCACCCCCTATCAGTCTGAAGAAGGGTTTCGGCCCAAAATGTTGCCTATTTCCTTCGCTCCATAGATGCTGCTGCACCTGCTGAGTTTCTCCAGCATTTTTGTGTACCATGGATAGGTTTTGGGTTGGGACCCTTCTTCACATTGATTGAGGTGTTGGAAGGGGTGGGGGGGGGGGGGAGGGGGAGAAGCTGGGAGAGAGGAGTTTAATACGATTAATATGCAAGATGTCTCACGATATTTCACTGGAGAAGTGTCCAATAGAAAATTAACATCAAGTCGCTAAGGGGATTCATAGGGGCAGATGAACAAAAGCTCGGACCAAGAGACAGATTCCAAGAAGCATCTTAAAGGAGATAAAAATGAGGTGGGGTGGCAGCAGGATTTTAGAAAGAAAATTCCAAAGCTTATGGCCTTGGTAACATCAGGCAAGAATGAAGATTTTCTATTCAGAGATATTTAGGAAGACTGAATGGGAGTAGCTAGTGTTTTGTTGGGTTGTAGGGCTGGAGGAGGTTATAGAATTAGCAAGGTCATGAAAGGATTTGAAAAACAAGGGTGAGAATTTTAAATCTAGGCACTGCTTAACTAATTTGGGTAGGCAAGCAAGGGGATGTATCAATTGGATTTGATGCGAGTTAGAACACCAGAAGCAGTTGATTTTTGGATCTCACATCTGGTGGATGATGGAATGAGGGAGTCCGGCCAAGAATATTGTGGAATAGTTAAATGTTATCGATGGGATCAATAAAACTTAGCAGCAGATGAACTAACACGGGGATCTAGGGAGCTGCTGTTACAGAAGTGGAAATGAGGGGTGCTTACTGGTATCACAGGGGCCCATTTTCTTACGTAAGCTCAAGAAACAGCAGATGCTGGAAACTTGAGCTAAACACAAAGTGCTGAAGGAATGGACAGACAGCGATTCAGTTTGGGACCCTTCTTCATATTCAAGTCTGAAGAAGGGTCAGACCCAGAATGTCACCTGTCCATTCCCTCTGCAGGTGCTGCCTGACCCTCTTGAGTTCCTCCAGAACTTTGTGTTTTGCCTATTTTCTATGTTGATCTTGGCTTAAACAGGAGCCTAGATAGTTTTACCAAATGTCTGAAGAAGGGTCCCGACTTGTTCTCCAGAGATGCTGCTCGACTGACGGAGTTACAACAATACTTTGTGTGCTTTTAGCTTTACCAAAAGGCCAATTTTGCTGGGCCAAATGAAGATCAATGAGGGAAATTTGTTATTTTTGTTTTCTTAGGCTTAAATAAATATTTAATTGACTTAAAAATCGATTTTGAGCTCAAACAACAAATAGTCGGTATGAGCCATGGACTTAGCTGTTTAGTTTTAGTTTAGAGATACAGCGCGGAAATGGGCCCTTCGGCCCACCGGGTCCGCGCCGACCAGCGTTCCCCGCACATTAGCACTATCCTAAGGACAATTTTTACATTTACCAAGCCAAGTAACCTATATACCTGTACGTCTTTGGAGTGTGGGAGGAAAACGAAGATCTCGGAGAAAACCCACGTAGGTTATGGGGAAAACGTGCAAACTCCATACAGACAGCAACCGTAGTCAGATGGAACCCGGGTCTACGGGGCTGCATTCGCTGTAAGGCAGCAACTCTACAGCTGCACCACCGTGCCGCCCGATAAAGCTGTTTCTTTAACTGTGACATGGGTTATGGGGAGAAGGCAGGAAAATGGGATTAGGTGGCAGAGATTAGCCATGATTGAATGGTGGAGTAGACCCGATGGGCCGTACGGCCTAATTCCACTCCTGTAACTTGTGAACGTGATATTCCTGTCATTTGACCTTTTGCTGATTTGTTTCCTCAGGTTCAAAGTCATGGGAATCGCTTCAGCGGTGGATTTTACTCCTGGCATCATTTTGCAGCTATGAAGCTGTAAATGACGACTGCAAATGTGACGACGGTCTTGATTTCAGGACATTTAACTTCAGCAATGCTAGAGAACAATGTTGCTTAAACTTCACTGGTTCTTCCATCGGTGTTCTTCACTGGAATGTCTTCACTGGCCTGACAGGACTGCGGGTCCTCCACCTGTCAAGTTGTAATATATATGACATCTTATCTACGGATGAAAATCTGAGCTCCCTGGAAATCCTATACCTAGACCACAATCATTTAGAGAAACTACCTTCTCACTTCCTAGCAAATGCACCCAATCTAAAAGTCCTTCATCTGGAGGGAAACCATCTTCAAGATTTACCAGAGGACATTTTAGATGCATCAGACCAGATTCAGGAGCTGTACTTGGATTCTAATAATCTGGTTTCTATTCCTCTCACTGCCTTTAAACCAAACCTTGAAAAATTGTCTCTTTTCAATAACACTTTGCAGTGTACTTGTGCCTTGTACGATTCAGTAGCAAAATACAATGCAAGTGTCACTGGGTTGGAAAATGGGCCCAAGTGCTACACCACGAACCACCCAAAAGGCCTTCACATCATAGACATTCATCGCTCAGATATCTGCAGGTCCCATGGCCTCACTGCTCTCTTCATTTGCCTCCCATTTATCTTGATTATTGCTTTAGTATTGGGCTGCTTCTGCTGTAGAAGAAGGAGATCTGCTTTTAAAGCAATTAGGCAAGATAATCACATTTGTACCGTGGAGAAGTCGGGCTTTGCAAACATGGAGGACCATCACTACATAACAAGCAGGACCCCAGAATCAACTCCTACCCTCACAGGATACGAGAACAGCCTGCTGGCCAGAAACCAGCTGATGTTGCGCCCTTCAGCGGCATTGTTAGGCAGTAGCCGGGACTTGTACGAGGAGGTGGAGATAAGGCTCGGTGATTCTGTTGACTCCATTGTACTTGCTGACGACATTTACCTCAATATGTCCACTAATAAAGCGGAAGAAGATGATGCCATCGAGGAAGTCCACGCTCAGCCGGAATTGGTGAGCGCGGCAGAGGAGCTGCAAGAGGTAGATCGGCAAAGGCTCTACATGAATAAATCAGCAAATTACTATAATCTAGTTCCTGGTATTGAATTGGATGACTCCGACCATGGCGAATATGAAAATGTTGACTTGGCTTAACGAATTTAGGGCCATTTGTATAGGAAGCTACACAAAATATAGATCAAAACATTTGCAACGTGACAAACTACTGCACAAAGGTTGTGATGGTGGCAGAGGATCACATATATGCACTGATGAAGAAGGGAAATGGGATACTTGCTGGAAATGGAAACGCTACTGAGGGTAAAATGGAGGCTTATGTTTGGGGTTACGAAACTGGTTTAACGTAAGGAATGTCAAAGTCAAGCTCCCAGCTCGGTTACATTTAGATACCATCTGCTATCAGTTTCTGATGATGATAATCTAAACTCATTGGGGTAAATGCAGAGATTTTTTTTGAAATAAGAGATGAGAGATAAGATTCAACTTGGTCCCATGATGTCAATTGCGACTATTTTCTTTTCAAGGACAGTCCTGTATCAAAATGAGGGCCAAGTGGGAACTTGTTTTTAACTGTTTTTAAGACATACTCTTAATAGTCTAGAATATGAATCTGAAAGCAGATCACCAGTTTTACTCTACCTACCAGTAAGAAATAGGTGAGTTTAGCTCAGATCCTCCATTTTATATTCTAAATGAATTAACTTAATGGAGCATGATGTAAAATGTGCTTCCCGTTAGATACAACGCCTAAAGGGCCTGTCCCACTTGGGCGTCATTTCCGCGTCACGCAGGTAGCAGGCGAGGATGTTGAGAATCACAAAATCCTGGGACGCCGCGCGCTTCCATGTGTCACTGTCTATGTCACCACGCGTAATGCACGCCATGCGCACGTTATGACGCGCGTGTCGTGCGTCGAGATGCGTAAATTATGTTGCATAAATGACGCGCAAATGATGCCCAACTGTGGCAGGCCCTTAACTCATTCATCGAGTTAGGGTAAAATCAAAGCTTAAAAGTTTGATCAGGCTTCTCTTTCTGTGTTGAGCAATTGAGTATTAAATTCAAGTAATTAGAATGGAGAAGAGATTGGTTACCTTGTTGCTGTGCCCATATCTGATCTTTCTCAATCTTCCCCACTCTACCGGATGGACAGGGTGCGACAGCCAGCTATACGGGTTTGTTGAGATTTTTGCAATAGTCTCCTGGCAGCTCTTGGATTTGTTTTGCGTGCTTTGTGAATAAATGTTGTATTTATAGTGTATTAATATTCAGTAGTTCATCCAAGTGGCAATACGAATGGATGAACTATCAGTCATATTGGCCAGCATGGTGCTTAAAGCAGCAGGTAGATGGGCTTCAAGGCGTTGCGTGTTGTAATCTTTCCGTATTCAAAATCAACATGATGGTAACGCACACCTCTCCTACCTAGGCACAAAGTGCTGGAGTGACTCAGTGGGTCAGGCAGCATCTCTGGAGAAAAAGGGATGGGTGAGGTTTCGGGTCGGGATCCTTCTGCTTTAGAGTCTGAAGAAGGGTCCTGACCCAAAACCTCACCCATCCTCTTTCACCAGAGATGCTGCCTAACCTGCTGAGTTACTCCAGCACTTTGTGTCTATCTTCAGTATGTACCAGCATCTGCAGTCCCTTTTCAACACCCCTCCAACCTAGAACAGATGGGCAATAAGACAGAGCCCAGCTCCCAGCAACACACTCCAGTTACCACCCCTTCAACCCATGCCCAGCACCACCAAGTCAAGTCAAGTCAAGTTTATTTGTCACATACACATACGAGATGTGCAGTGAAATGAAAAGTGGCAACATCATCGGCCACAAGGCGGGGGTGGTAGCGCCACAGGCAGATCTGCACGCCTGTCGATACCACTTTCCTTCATATCCCCTGTTTTTGTTGGCTGCAATCTCACTGTAGCATGCCAGCAGTAGACACTCCTAGAATCCACTCAGTGCCCTGACTGAGGGATTCTCCACGGAGCAACGCTTCCACCATCTTATAAAAGATATCTCCTGCATCTTGTCATAGACACCCAGCACGGAATCCTGCCACAGGCTGTCTTAAGCTCTGGAAATTCACTGGAGATTTCCCTGCAGACCAGATGAGCCTTGTCCTGTAGTGGAGTTATGGCAACATCTGCAACTCCCTCCCCAACCCTCCTAGAACCTCCTCGAAAAAGTATAATCCAGTCTGAAAATCCGTAAAAAGGCTCAACACTCCTGAACCCAAACCTGTCCGCACCAAGCATCCCAAGCATCCCAAGAGGATTACTGTGATAAACATGGCGCGGCAGTAAGGTTGCTGCCTTACAGCGCTGGAGACCTGGGTTTGATCCCGACTACAGGTGCTATCTGGATGGAGTTTGTACGTCCCCCCCCCTTGACCGCGTGGGTTTTCTCCGAGATCTTCGGTTTCCTCCCCCACTCCAAAGATGTACAGGTTTGATGGTTAATTGGCATGATGTATGTGTAAATTGACCAGAGTGTGTGTAGGGTAGTGTTAATGTGCGGGGATCGCTGGGCGGCGCGGACTCGGTGGGCCGAAGGATCTGTTTCCGCGCTGTATCTCTAAACTAAACTAAATGTAATGAGGGAGCTTTGCCATTTGTTACGCATTCTAACCAGGAGATAACAAGCTCAAATGCAACCCGACTTTCCGGTTCCTATTTAAGGTCAGTACTGATCAAATTTTAAAACTTTTTCCCCTATTCGATGGCACATTTACACTCCGAGCCACCCTTTGGAAAAACGATTTTACAGAAATCAAAACATGTGGTTAAATGAACACCTTTGCACCCGGAACAGTGTTGTGGGATGGTTGGCAAACTATCAGCTCCCTCACTGCCTCCTCAAACAACAGTGGAAAATGCCATGAAGTGTTGGATTATGATCTGGAAGAAAAAGATTGTCTATACTTATATAGAGCCCTCATAGTTTTCAATAATTAGTTCTTTGATGATTTTATATACTGATATTTCTTCATGATTTTTAAGCAAGCCAGTGTTGTAGCTTGTATTAATAGCAATAATATAATACTTTTGTGCTTTCCAATGTATTTTATGTCCTTTGGGCTTGGAAATATTATTTAATATATTAAAACAATTGGTCATAATAATGTGCCCAGTCTCAAAATTGCTGTACAAGGAGCTGGAGACTTCCTAACTATATTAACTTCAGAAAGAGGTTTAATAATATTAAATAAAATACTCTCTGTCCATACAGTAAACTCAGTCCCATGATTTGGGCGCTTCCAGAGTTAAAAGAAACATCTAAATAACTCATGGAAAGGACAGATTTGGAGGGATATGGACCAAAGGGTGGCAGGTGGGACTAGTATAGATGGGACACGTTGGCTGATGAGGGCGAGTTGGGCCAAAGGGCCTGTTTCCACGCTGTATGACTAACTATTCAGTAAACCCTCGCAATAGCAGACGACAAGGTGGGGGGAGGGGGGGGGAAGGATGGTGTACATTATCGTCGATTGTCCTCTATAACCGGGGGAGGGGGGTAAAGTTCAAACCAAGGCCGGGAGGATAGAAACATTTCATTGGGGGGGGGGGGGGGCAGGTCAAACAAGCGGTAATTCATTGGCCGGGGAGTCGTACAGCCCCCAGCCCCACTCGTACTTGCGCTGCCTTTATGCTGCTCGCTCCACTACCGCACCGGAAATACGTCAGATGGCGCTGTCTCATTGGAAACTGGCGGGAGGGGGAAGGGGGGGGGGTGGGGGGTGGCAGGGTAATGGGAGCCTCGATCCGCTATAAGCAATATCCACTATATAGAGATAGACACAAAGTGCTGGAGTAACTCAGCGGCACAGGCAGCATCTCTAGAGAGAAGGAATGGGTGACGTTTCGGGTCGAGGCCCTTATTGTGAGGGTTTATGTACTTTCATTTTGAAGTATCCTCCAATCTACTGTTTGTTTTTCAATTAAGAATGTAAACTGTGGACTTGATCCGTGCACTGTAATTTTGAGGGTCAACGTGAGAATTTATTGTTTATTTTTTGCGATGCTCCAAAGCAATAAATGTACAATAAAAACATTTTGGATATTTGGATTTGGATAGGCACATGAATAGTAAATGAGGAATATGGGTCAAACACGTGCAAATGGGACTAGCTTAGATGGGCACAACGGTCTGCACAGACAAGTTGGGCCAAAGGAATTCCGTGCAGTAGGAATCTATGATTCCATGACTCTCAGCTTAAACTTATGCCCTCTGTTTGTAGATTTCCCTCGCCTGGGGAAAAAAACTGTTCTAAGCCTTGTATAAACCCCTCATGATGTTATAAATCTTGGAAGGTCGCTCCTCAGCTTCCTACCCTCCAGGGAAATAGTCCCAACCTATCCAGCCTCTCTTTATAACTCAACTCTCCAGATTCAATAACATCTTTATAAAATTTTTTGCACCCATTCCAGTTTAGTGACATCCTTCCATCAGCTGGGGGATCAGCATTATACCCAGCACTCCCAGTGTGGCCTTACCAACATTTGGTGCAGTTGTATCATGATGTTCAGAGGCCACAAAACCTCTGTGATTGTATGACACTAAGCAGTCTGTTCATTATTTCAGTGCTGCCATGCTGCTAATGATAGGATAACGTGCAACACCAGACACTATATCATCCCAGAATGAAGAGAAACAAATCTATATTCAGCCCTTTGGGGAACAAAAACAGTGTCTTCTAATCTTAATGTTTTGGTAGATTAGATTAAAAGTAGCCCTATTAATCTACTGACTCACAAAATCATTGTTACTCTTGTCATTAAACAGTAACATTTGAAATATTGGTTTAATAGTAATGAACACCAAGCTATGTTTTACACATTTCCTTTCAGTCTTATGAGTGATTTTATTAATAGTTTTGTGACAACACCTCTCTCCTCATTCCAGTCTGGTGTTGTGCTTGGAAAATAACCTGGTATCGCTGCTGAACCGATTCCTTTGATTAAAAAAAGGGAGCCTTAGCATTTGGCATTGTCAGAATTTTACACACTTATCATTTACCTTCTCTGTTATTGATAACCTGATCAACAGTGAGACTGATCTCTGTCATGATATTGATTTTGTAATGTATAGGTGCAATGACCTTTTGAGGAGACTATTTCCTGCCTTACTCTCATGTAGCCCATGAGAGATGAGCACCTGTTGATAATAATGGTCCCCACTCTCTTGGTTGACCTGTGACGAATACAGTTGACTCGACTTGACGAGATTACAGACTATTGGGCAGAAGGCAGTCTGAAGCTGAAGGAGGCGCAAGATTCCACTTTAGAAGCTCTCTCAGAGGTTGGGGTGCACAACCATATTTAAAGTCTGCACAGCTGCAGAGTTGCTGCCTTACAACACCAGACCACCAGGTTCAATCCTGACTATGGGATCTATCTGTATAGAGTTTGTACGTTCTCCCTGTGACCGTGTGGGTTTTCTCTGGGTGCTCTGGTTTCCTCCCACACTCAAAGACGTACAGATTAATTGGCTTCTGTAAACTCTAAATTGTCCCTAGTGTTTAGTATTAGTATACTGGTCGCCGCAGATTCGATGGGCTTGTTTCCCTGCTGTATCTCTAAAGTCTCAAGTCTCAAGTCTCATGGAAACTGTGACTTGAATGATTTTGTTTTGTCCCATTATCCACCAGAAAGCCAATGATTTTTTTAAGAACTCAAAACTCAGATGCAACACAGAGGTGTTACATAAATTGAATCCTGATTTACAGTGGAAAGATTGGATAGAGTTGTGCTACATAGGGGTTGCCAGTTTTGTAAAATTGTCATAGAGTCAACAGCACAGAACCAGGTCCTTCTGCCTAACTCGCCCATGGCGACCAAAATGGCTCATCGAAGTAAGTCCCATTTGACTGCATTTGGTCCATATTTCCTCTAAACGTTTTCTATCCATGTAACTGTCCGAGTGTCTAATTAAATGTTGTAACTATCTCCCCTGACAGCTCATTCCATATACCCATATCTTCGGAGTGAAAAAGTTGCCCCTCAGGTTTCTATTAAACCTATAACCTTAAACCTGTGTCCTCTGGTTTCTTGGTTTCTTGGTCCTCCAAAATATTCCAAATGGAATTTAAACTGAAGGTGGTACCTCATGGTGGTACCCCATCTCCCCCCCCTCCCCCACACCTCTCTCCCCCTCCCCTCTCTCCTCTCCTCCCCACCCCTCTCTCTTCCCCTTCTCCTCACCCCTCTCCCTCTCCTCCTCCTCCTCCTCCCACCCCCATCCCTCTCTCCCCCACCCCCCTTCCCTCTCTCCCCCACCCCTCTTCCCTCTCTACCACACCCCCTTCCCTCTCTCCCTCCGCCCCTTTCCCCCTACCCCTCTGTCCCTCTTCCACCTCTCCTCCTACCCCTCCCTCCCCACTCTCTCCCCTCTCCCCCCCCACCCCTCTCCCCCTCCCTCCACACTCTTCCCCCTCCCTCCCCTACCCCATCTCCCTCCTCCCCTCCCTCCCCATCCATCCCTCCCCCACACCTCTCTCTCCCATCCCTCTCTCCTCCCGTACCCCACCCCTCTCTCCTCCCCCTCTCCATCTCCCTCTCCTCACTCCTCTCCCTCTCCCTGCCTGCAGTCATACACAATAATAATAATAACATCATACACAATAATATTAAATAACAAAACAAACTCTGATTTTTTTGATTCACCTGGCCTGGGTAAAATACTCTATGCATTCATCCCATTGATTTCCTTATGGTTTTGTACATCTCTGTAATATCACCCTTAGCCTCCTATGTTCCAAGGAATAAAGTCCTAGGCTGCCTAATCTCTTTTTATAGCTCAGGTCCTCGAGTCCTGGCGACATCCTCGTAAATCGTCTCTGCACCTTTTTTAGCTTAATGACATTCTTCCTATAATATGGTGACCGAAACTGAACAGAATACTCCAAATGCCACTCTCAGATAACTGTGCACCTGTACTCGTACATCTCTCTGCTCTACAACATGGCCCTACCAATGTTGAAATCTCATTCAATGGTAATCAATGTTGAAATGTCAATCTGGAACAGCAAAACACACTGTGACAACAGGAAGAGTAGACGCAAGTTCAAAAGTAATAAATGACAAAAATAAAACCATAATGTGCTGGAAATATTAAGTAGATATCCGGAAACATCAATTCCATGTTCATGATCTTTCTACACAAATGCTTATGATTACCAGCATATCCTGTTTTAAAACCAGATTTCCAACATCTGCAAAATCTTTCATTTTTATCAAAGAGTGTTGCCTTGCTGCAAATACATGGGACCTGGTAAGATTGCACATGGACTATTGTATGCATGTTTGTCGCCCTACTGTATGAAGGATATACATGGGATAAACATAGTGAAATAAAAATTTGCTTGATTGATTCCTGGGATGTAATGATTGCCCTGTGAGGCAAGTTTAAGCTGAGTAAGAAGATATTCTCTGATGTTTAAAAGGGAAAGATTTAAGATGCTGATCTCATTAACAAGCCAGACTTGATTGGGTAGCTGCAGGAATGCAAAACAAAAACATAAGAAATGTTGTGGGTAGGGCCATCTAGACCAGAGGTCACAGTCTCACGAAATGTGCTTGTCCATTCAGCAAAGAGTCCATTCATATTTTCAGCATGCTGTGGTTTTAATTTTGTGGGTAAGGGCATCTAGAACCAGAGGTCACAGTCTCAAGATAAGTGGTTATCCATTCAGCAAATTGTCCAATTGATAAACAATGCCAAAGATTCTCCTCATTGAGCAGTTCTTTATGAAGGAGGTGGTGAATCTTTGGAATTGTCCAGCATAGGGGGCTGTGAAGGATCAGTTGTTGAATTATAATCAAGATAGGGCGGTGGGGTGGCGCAGCGGTAGAGTTGTTGCCTTACAGCGCCAGGGACCCGGGATCGATTCCGACTACGGGTGCTGTCTGTCCGGAGTTTGTATGTTCTCCAGGTGACCTGCATGGGTTTTCTCCCACATTCCAAAAACGTACAGGTTTGTAGGCTAGTTGGCTTTGTGATTTGACCCTAATGTGTTAGTGTGCTGATCGGTGGGCCGAAGGGCCTGTTTCCGCACTGTATCTTTAAACTAAACTAAACTAAACGGGGATCAATAATGTTTTGGATATTAAGGAATACAGGGTGAAGGCAGGAAAGTGGCACTGAGGTAAAAGATTAGTCATAAACATTTTGAACGGTAGAACAGGCACAAGGGCTGAATGGCCTGTTCCTACTTCAATTTCTCATGTTTTTATGTCGGGCAAAGTCTTCAAGAATAATGTGGTCAGCGGAGTATTGGCATTCTGGTTGCAGTAGCAAAGATGCAAACCGCAGAATGATTAGATGGCATTGAAACTGTGTGGACACTTGGACCAAAATTAGGTTATTGAGGAACCAAGGATAAGGAAAATTGAAGCCAATTTTACGTGAAGAATGTTAAATACTTTAAAGCACAATTATAACACAAACTAATTCCTGCCTGCAAAAACGCCACCAAATAAAGAAAAATACATGGATGAGTATTCATTTAGATTACAGTTTAAAAGAAACAAAAATGCAAGATAGTAGAGGTTGTGCTTTGACCTTTCCATTGACACATAATGAATGTACAAAAAAAAGGTTGAGCAATAAAAATGTGTTTGAGATTTGGTTCTTGTGTATTGTGCTTCTTTGACTGAAAATATTAAAAATTACTTTAACACCCTGAGAGCTACTTGTAACGCTTTCTTAGTTTCCAATGGATGTAGGGGTATTATAATTATGAGTAAAACTGAGTTTATTCCCATCAAAGGTGTGAAATACCATTCTAGCTTTCTCCAGGATGCTGGCATCTCGGACCTATCGGCGTCTTTCTGATGTGGAAATTATGGCATAACTTGTGGAGTTAGAGCAGAAATTATCTTCCCTTGCAAATATGGATGAAGCAAAATGCCTTTCCGCTAATAATATTTTATATTCTAATCATGACATTCCACATATCAGTGAGTTGAGAAATATTTAGCAAAAATGAAAAACGAACGAGATAAATGAAACAATAGAAAATGAGCCACCCTACTAATTAATTTATGAATGATAGACTATCGTCTGGAGAGATGCTCATTGATGACACCTCAACTACAATTTTATATTTATTTTTTCAATTATGTATAATTATTATATGCGTATGTTTAAGGATACAGTGTGGAAACAGGCACTTCGGCCCACTGAGCCCATGCCGACCATCGATCACCCATACACTTTTTATGTGGTCCCAGTTTTGCATCCTACACACTAGGGGCAATTTACAGATGCCAATTAACCTACAAACCTGCACATCTATGGAATGTGGGAGGAAACCGGAGCACCTGGAGAAAACCCATGAGGTCACGGGGAGAACGTACAAACTCCTAATAAGATATTCTTTTTGATAGCAGAATAATTTAATTAGTCTTGTTTCAAATAGTTTTGTTATTTCCTTTTCATAATTTATTTACATTCATGGTTACTGGAAGGATAAAGCAAGCTTGAAGAAGATTCTCAACAATGAAAGGTAAGCAGGAACAGTTGCAAATATCGATTATGAAGTATAAATTTCAACTTCATGATTATGTGAATATTATGCCCAATTGCCAATGATGTGAAAAAGGTAAAATGGAAAATTACTTCAGAACATATTTTGTCATTGGGACATAACCTCTGGGTTGAAGCTCGTTCTAAAATATGAATTTTGAATTGATTTTTATATAAAGAATGGTAGACAAAAATGCTGGAGAAATTCAGCAGGGGAGGCAGCATCTATGGAGCGGAGGAAATAGGCGACGTTTCGGGTCGAGACCCTTCTTCAGACCCTTATATAAAGAATGATCAGTACAAAGAATTGATTTACAAAATAAAAGCAAAGGTCAGGGTGAAAACCCCACAAACATTTTAAGAATCAGTGCTGAAGGCTGGTAATATGAAGTATTTCTCAATAGATTCTAATGATGTTTCCTGACTTTACACAGGCCCTGGTCCCAGACTAGGTCAAATGGCCCAGGTTTTGTATTCCCTCCGCCTGTATGTGCCACATACAGACATTTTGTGCGTGTTTGCATGGCAACCTGCTCTATGTTGCTCTCCACAGAGTAACTGTGACCTGTACGAACATGACAAGCAATATGATTAGACTTTAGAGATACAGTGTGGAAACAGGCCCTCTGGCCCACCATGTCCGTGGCTTCCAGTGATCACCACGTACACTAACCAACACACACTAGGGACTTTTTTTTACAATTTACCAAAGTCAATTAACCTACAAACCTGTATGTCTTTGGAATGTGGGAGGAAACCAGAGCTCCATGATAAAACCTATGTGGTCTCAGGAAGAACGTGCCATCTCCGTACAGACAGCACCCATAGTCAGGATCGAACCCGGGTCTCTGGTGCTGTAAGCGGTGTAAGGCAGCAACTCTGCAACTGCGCCACTGTGCCGCTGATTGCCTGGAACTTCAGTTGCATTGCAATTTTGCATGCTACATGATTCACTTGCTGTGAAAAATTGATGACTAAATATAATCAAATGTGTGTAGCAGATATTGCAATTTCCATTTGCATGTAACATACACGTGAGCACTGTATTCAAAGCACACGTGGTGACATCATCATTATGTAATGGTAATCATGCAATTCACCTGGGAAATTGTTTAATGTATATATAATTAACACCCAACTGAATTGAAGACATAACTCTTGTTTCTGTCGTATCATTTCCTGTTGACTTTACAATTAGTGGAGCGCAGGAATCACAAAGTAAGTTATTTTATCCCTTCATTAATCAATCAACAATGAACTAAAGATAATGAATGATCCATTGAAATTGTTTAGTTTAGTTTCGATATACAGCGCAAAAACAGGCCCTTCAGCACAACGAGTCCACACGGACCAACAATCCCCACAAATTAACACTATCCTACACATACTAGGGACAATTTTACAATTATACCAAGCCAATTAGCCTACAAACCTGTATGTCTTTGGAGTGTTGGATGAAACTGGAGCATGTGGCAAAAACCCACACAGAATAAGGGGAGAATCTACAAACTCCGTACAGACTCATAGTCAGGATTGAACCTGGGTCTATGGCACTGTAAGGCAGCATCTCTGCCACTGCACCATCATGCCACCTGTGTTGGGTTCCTCTGCTGCTAAATATTGGGGCATTCTTGGATTTGAATACGTGGCATTGCCCAGATTGTCGTGTACCAATTATCAGTCCTGCTGTGAATTCAGCTAAGTACGTTGACTGGTATTATTATCTAACTTCTCCTCATACTTCCGACACGTGAGGATGTCACATGCACTCGTGCCTTGCCAAACTGGTTACAATGACTCGTTGCAAAGGTGTGCGCACTGTAAAACTAGAAGCAAATTGGCTCCCGGAACACACAAAGAATAGGCTGTCAGAATGTAACTGAATATGGAGCTGCAGACTAAAGTCTTAAAATGTGACAATCAATGAGAAATCAGATATGGGAAGTTAAATATATGAGATGAAATAGCATCTGTGTCTAAAAGAGGAAGTTAAAATCATCAATTCTTAAATTACTTAAAATCTCCACGAGTATTCAAGACGTGGGAGACTGAGATACATCAGATATGTTTTTCTTCGTGTCAGAGAGGTCGTTAAAGATGGAAATATTTGCATAGACAGCCCTAGTTTTACTTGATGTCTTTCATGAGTATGTGGTGAAGAAGCATTTCCTTCTAAGATAGACACAAAATGAGGGAGTAACTCAGCCAAACAGTCAGAATCTCTGGATATGAATTGCTGCCTGTCCCGCTGAGTTACTCCTGCTTTCTGTGTATATCTTTGATGTAAACCAGCATCTTCCTCAGAGGGTGGTGGAGGCCGGTTCTCTGGATACTTTCAAGAGAGAGCTAGATAGGGCTCTTAAAGATAATGGAGTCAGGGGATATGGGGTAAAGGCAAGAACGGGGTACTGATTGTGGATGATCAGCCATGATCACATTAAATGGCGGTGCTGGCTCGATGGGCCGAATGGCCTACTCCTGCACCTATTGTCTATTGTCTATTATCTGCAGTTCCTTCCTAAGCATTTCCTTCTCGTGCCTTTCATCTGCCTGTCAACTGAGTGTTGGTGAGACACTTGCCCGTTGCAGGAGCTGGTGAAATCAAACAACTATGGTTTTGTATTTAATTAAATATCTAAATGGAAAATAATTGTTGTATAAGTTTTTCCTTAGGCAACATCTATATCAGAGGTTGAGGAAAAACCTGATGGGTGTACATGAAATTATGAAAGGCATAGACAGGGGAGACAGTCAGAACCTTTCTCCTGGGGTGGAAATATCAGACTACAAGGCACGGCTTTATGGTGAGAGGGGAATAATTTAAAGGAGATGTCTGGGGCATTTTTGTTTTTACACAGAGAGTCATAGGTGCCTGGAAACTTGCGTGGGTTTTCTCCGGGTGCTCTGGCTTCCTCCCACACTCCAAAGACGTACAGGTTTGCAAGTTAATTGGCCTTGGTAAAACTGTAAATTTTCCCGAGTGTGTAGGATAGTGCCAGTGTACGAGGAGATCGTTGGTCGGTGCGGACTCGGTTGGTCGAAGGGCCTGTTTCCATGCTGTATCTCTAAAGTCTAAAGATGCTGCTTGACCCGCTGAGTTACTCCAGTGCTGTTACTTTATGTAGGTACTTTACATTATGTAGGTACTTTATTAAATTATCTAGGACCTTCTTGTTCCTAACCAATATCATTTTGCAATGAGTGACATTACTGTTCCTTCTCGCTGGCTGTATGTATCAACCCCACTAGGCAGTTGGTAAAATGATAATCATGAAGAAAACATAGAAAATATTTGCTCAAAAAATAAACCTGATCTTTGCATACAAAGTTGAAGAAGTTATATGATTTGTAATTGAGGCCTTCTTAGTTGCTTTCTGTAACAGCATGCTGATTGTACGTGATTCCTGTACAGTTAACAGTGCTTAATTATCAAATATACCAGGAAGGCAACAATGAAATTCTTACTGCAGCTTTACAGATACATTCATGCTACAACACATCAAATAGATAAACAATAATCAATAATACGATAAATCATCAGTAATACAAGGTAACCAGACCATAACAGTGCAAACCAAACTATTTACTGTAACCTAAATGAAGGCTACAGTAGTTCATTGCTGAGGGTTGTTCATTGATGAGGTAGGGTTGTGATTAGGGTTGCGTAGCATGGTTCAAAAACTTAATGGTTGATGGGATGAAGATGTTCTTGAACCTGGCGGTCACAGTTATCAGGCTTCTCTTACTTCTATCCAATGGTAGCAATGAGATGAGAGCATGGCCAGTGTGATAGAAACATATAAAATAGATGCAGGAGTAGGCCAATCGACCCTTCGAGCCAACACCACCATTCTATATGATCATGGCTGATCACCCAACATCAGTACGCCGTACCTGCTTTCTCCCCATATCCCTTGATTCTATTAGCCCAAAGAGCTATATCTAACTCTCTCTTGAGAGTTGTGGGTCTTTGGTGATATTAGCTGCCTTCTTGAGGCAGCGCTTCCTGTAGACCCCTAAAGATGGTGGGGAGGTCGATACCTTTGATGGACCAGTCAATGTCCACCACTTTCTGGACCAATTCATTTTAATCTCGTACCATTTAAAAAAAAACATTCTGCAATTCTGTTTTACCAAAGTGGACAATCTTACATTTTTCTACATTATATTCAATCTGCCATATCCTTCCTCGTTCAATTAAGCTGTCCATATCCTTCCAAAGCCTCTCTGCATCTTCCCCTGAACAAACTAAGTACCATCAGCAAACCTGGACATGCTACAATTATGCTCTCATTAAAACAATTGATATAGATTGTGAACAGTTGGGGCACAAGACCGATACCTGCAGCACTCCACTGGTCTACTCTGTTTTCTTTCTACTTACCAAACCTTAATCCTTCTTTCCCCAGTCATAAATTCATTTTTTTCCCATTTATTTATTCTGCCAATTACCACCTCAAAAACCATGCACAGATCTTTCAAAGAGTGAATTCACTATCATTAATTAATGCTGAATCGCCCAATGCTATTATTACTTTCCAGATTTCCTCCACTTAGTGACATTCCACACCAGATTCTAATTCAGTAAATAGATTGCAACTTTTCCCTTACTACTGATATCAGGCTCACTGGTGCTGTAGTCCCTTGATATGATCAGCCATGATCATATTGAATGGCGGTGCAGGCTCAAAGGGCCGAATGGCCTACTCCTGCACCTATTTTCTATGTTTCTATGATATCTCTCTCCCTTCTTTCTTAAATAGTGAGACTAAATTGCTGCCTTCCCGTGTCTATGGGTGGACAAGAGGATGGGGACTGGACTTTGTGCCTTCCCCCACAGTGGGAATCACTGTGGGGGGATGTTTTGGTGTTGAATTTCTTTATGAATACTGTGTTGTATTTTTATTAGTGTGCTGCATGGACATCAGAATTTCCCCTGAATAAGGGGATTAATAAAGTATCTATCTATCTATCTATCTATCTATCTATCTATCTATCTATCTATCTATCTATCTATCTATCTATCTATCTATCTATCTATCTATCTATCTATCTATCTATCTATCTATCTATCTATCTATCTATCTATCTATCTATCTATCTATCTATCTATCTATCTATCTATCTATCTATCTATCTATCTATCTATCTATCTATCTATCTATCTATCTATCTATCTGATCCAGTAAAATAAAATTGCAGATCTTTCTGAGGTGAACAAGTCTCTCTGCATTCATTCATTCTCACTTGTACTAGAAACTCTGGGGGGTTAAATCTGACATAAACAGCTCTCTGTGCACCTGCTTCTGTTCAAACAGTATCACTGTTTATTACTCTGTTACAAAATGTGGGCAAAATTATTTACTGAACTAGAATCTGGTGTGGAATGTCACTAACGTTGTGTATTCTAAATTTGAAATACTTCCAATACTCATTGTGGCCCAGATAATGTTTAAAGCATAAATAGCTTAAACTTTTATTTTGCCTGAACAGTTGGTAACAGTATACATCTCATACTTCATCACACAGGTGGGTATATGGAACAAACTGCTAGAGGAAAGTACAACAGTAATAGGCAGTTGGACAATTTCATGGATAGGAATGGTCAAGAGGGATATGAGCCAAATTTGGGCAAATGGGACCAGCTTAGATGGGTCATTGTTGTCGGTCCTGTTTCCATGCTGTATGACTTTATGACTCATACTCTCCACAGTGACTTAATTTAGAACATAAAACATAGAACAGCACAGCAAAAGAGCAAGGCCTTCAGCTCACAATGTATGTGTCGACCATGATGCCAAACTAAACTCATCCCATCTGCTCACACATGAACCACATCACTCCATTCCCTGCCTGTTCATGCGGTGGGTGTATGGAACGAGCTGCCAGGGGAGGTAGTTGAGGCAGAGGCATTTAAAATAAATGTGGACAGATATATAGATAGGAAAGGTTTACAGACCAAACTCGGACTGGTAGGGTGAGAGTAGATGGTGCATCTTGATCGGAATGTGGGAGTTGGGTAGAATGGATTTTCCATGCTCTATGCCTCTATGACTATCAAAATGGTTCTTAAATATTGCTATCACAGCTGCTTCCACCATCACTATCCAACCCACCCTCCCAATCTCCCACTGCGACACACATTGCAGGTCCCTGCCTCTCTGTGTTGTCTTTAAACTTTCCACTTTTCACCTTAAACTTATTCCCTCAAGCATTTCACATTTTCACCCCCTGGGAAAAAGACTGTGACGATCTCCCCTCACTATGGCTCTCATTATTTTATATACATCTGTCAGGACCCCATCAGCCCCTCCAGAGAAAACAATTCAAATTTGTCCAATCTCCCCTTATAACTAATACAGATCAGCCAAGACAACCCTGGTGTTCACCTTCAGAATAGAGCCATTCCAGGAAGCAAACGTGGTATCGAACCCTAACTCCTAAGACCACAGGAAATTGCTGAGGATTTGGAATACAGCCCAGTCTACCACAGAAAGCAGACTCTCTCCCAACAACGCTGTGGTCACGGTGGAGCAGCAGTAGAGTTATTTCCTTACAACGAATGCAGCGCCGGAGACCCGGGTTCGATCCCGACTACAGGTGCTGTCTGTACGGAGTTTGTACGTTCTCCCCGTGAACTGCGCGGGTTTTCTCCGAGATCTTCGGTTTCCTCCCACACTCCAAAGACATGCTGGTTTGCAGGTTAATTGGCTTGGTAAATATAAAAATTGTCCCTAGGTGGTGTAGGATAGTATTAATGTGCAGGGATCGCTGGACCCAGTGGGCCAAAGGGCCTGTCTCCGTGCTGTTTCTCTAAACTAAAACTAAACTAAACTCCATCTATACTTCACACTGCCTCGGTGAAAACAGCCAACATATTGAAATCTACTGATACTCCGGTTATTCTCTCTTCAGCCCTCTCCTATCAGGCAGAAGATACAAAATCCTGCAAGCACATTACACCAGATTCAAGAACAGCTTCTACCCCGCTGTTATCAATCTCTCAACAATCTCTCATGGGCTAAGGATGAATTCCTGATATTCTATTCTCGTCGCATCATATTTTAACTGCACTTTCTCTGTAGATGCAACACGATATATTGAACTGATTATTTTCACTTTTGTACTGCCTGATGTACTCATCTATAATACGATTTACCTAAATAGCAAGCAATGCAAACTTTTTCATTGTATCTCAGTACTCATGACAATAATAATCTGACACCAATACCAATAGGTTACTAGGTAGAAAATGATGTTCTATTATGAATGCCCAATAGTTTTAGATTCATCTACCCTGGGATAAAAAAAGTGTGAAATTTCACCTTCTCTATAGGGTCAAGGAAAGAGCATTCACGGCGCGGCCCTGTTTCCACCACCACGCACAAGAAGCACAAGAAGCGACAAGACAGACACCATTGTATGCAGATGGCGAGCAGTGTGTTCAGCTCTGGCTGAACAACTTCTAATCTTGTATGTGGACTCGACAAGAAGAAGAAGACCTTATCTATGTCCCCCATTAATTTATATTCCTCTTTAAGGTCACTCCTTAGTCCCTTGAGCTCAGGGAAAAATGTCCTAGCTTATCCAGGCTTTCCTTGTAACTCAATTCCTCTTATAATGAGCAATGTGTAGGAAGGAACTGCAGATGCTGGTTTACACTGAAGATAGACACCCAGTGGATTGAATATTGATTTCTCTCATTTAAAGTAACCCTTGCATTCCCACTCTCTCTGTCCCTCCCTCAATCCTAATAATTTTGCTGGTTTCACTGTTCGTACCCTTTCGTTATCACCCTTTGCACAGCCAACAATGGACCATTGTGGGCTCCACCTTTCCTGAGTCATCGGTGCTGGGTCTGATTAGTTCTGTACCTTTTCATACCTCTAGTTTCCCTCTCCCCTGATTCTCAGTCTGAAGAAGGGTCTTGACCCGAAACGTCACCTATTCCTTTTCTCCAGAGATGCTGCCCGATCTGCTGAGTCACTACCCTCTAATAAGGAGAAGCTAGTACAACATAATGGGATGAACTCATGAGATAAAGATTACAGAACTATCTCCATTGGAACAAGATTTGGAATATAATACGCAGCCAATTTAACATTGAGGATTATGAACCTCTGCTTTTGTTGCGTAACTTCATTGTGTTCACATGGTCACAATCGGTTCATTCAAGAGCAGCAAGACGTTATTGCATAAACACTTATTTTGTTTGACTAAACAAGAATTCCATTTGCTTCGCACAATAGCCTTCTGATAGTCAGAATTCAACAACACAGCTGCACTGAGAGCTCAGCATCTTTATTCAATGACAATCACATTGCTTCCTTATTCAAGTATAAGATTCCACAAGGCACTTCACAGATGGGTCGCCAGGCAAAATCTGACACCAATTCACATAAAGAGACACCAGGACGAGTGAGAGAAAAGCTTGTGGAAGTTTGGAGCCGAGTGATTAAGGCAGACGAAAGCAGAGCCACCAAAAGTGTCATAAAGAAAGCTGAACATATGCAGGAGGACAGAGTAGGAGAAATTAGATTCTGGGCAACCATTTTGCAGAGCACCTGCGCTCGGTCTGCAATGTCTACCTTAAACTTCTGGTTACATTCACTTTAACTCTCCTTTCCAATCCAACAACAACCTATTTGTCCCTAGACAAATGCTACCACTCTCTTCAGATTCGCTGCCTTGCACATCCATCCGCAATCACCCCTCACTGTCTCCAGGTTCCCTTCCCTTCAACTGTCAGAAGTTTAACCCCTGTACCTTCACCTCCCCACTTATCATTGTTCAGGGAACTAAATAGTCCTTCAAGGCAAGGCAGAGGTTCACCTGCACCTACTACAGTCTGGTCTACTCATTAGTTGTTTACAACGTGGCATCCTCTACATGGACAAAACCAAGCACAGACTAGCTGACCATTTTGCAAAGCACTTGCTCCTTGTCTGCAACAGCCATCATGAGCTTCTGGATGCATATCATCTTAACTCTCCTTCCTACTCTCACACTGACCTGTCTGTTCTTGGCCTCCTCCAATAGTACAGAGAGGCCAAATGCAAATTAGAAGAATAACATCACATATTCCACCTGGATAGCTTACAACCCAATGGCATGAATATAGAGTTTCCAGTTTCAGGTAATGCATGCGCTCTGTGTATGCCACCAAGTATCAAGTGTGAATGGTTAGTCTCGTTGGAGATGGCCATTGCCTCCCATTATTATGATGCAGATTTTATCTGTTACTTATCTACTCCTGTCTGAATGTATTCTATGTCTTGCTGCAAAAACTGTTTTGTTTATTTTATTTTAGTTTAATTTAGAGATACAGTGTGAAAACTGGTTCTTCCACCCACTGAGTCCGCATCGACCAGCGATCCCCGCACATTAAGACTATCCAACACACACTAGGGACAATTTACAATTATACCAAGCCAATTAACCTCCAAACCTGTACACCTTTGGAGTGTGGAAGGAAACCTGAGATCCTGGGGAAAACCAATGCAGGTCATGGAGTAGAGGTAAAGCTGCTGCCTTACAACGGCAGAGACGCGGGTTTAATCCTGACTATGCGTGCTGTCTGCACGGAGCTTGTACGTTCTACCTGTGACCGCACGAGTTTTCTCTGGGTGCTCCGGTTACCTCATTACACCTCCAGAGAAGGATAAGTAACTGGAACCAAAGACGTATAGGTTTGTAGGTTAAAAACATAGAAAAATAGGTACTGGAGTCGGCCATTCAGCCCTTCGAGCCAGCACCGCCATTCAATATGATAATCGGCCTGTTTCTGCGCTGTATCTCTAAAATCAAAAGTCTGAACTCAGTGGGTCAGATTGCAACTCAAGACATGGATAGCTGATGTTTTGAACCACCCCCCTCACCTGTATCCACCTATCGCTTGCCAGACTTTGTCCAACCCCCATCTCTCTTTCTGCTTCCCCCCCCATACAATTAGCCTGAGGAAGGGTTCCAACCTGAAACATCACCTATCCATTTCTTCTGGAGATGCTGCCTGACCTGCTGAGTTATACCAACAGTTTGTATTTTATTTTAATTAAGATTCTATCTGCTTCCTCTGTTGAAAAAGAAAAAGAATTGGTGTCCTGCCCAATGTTTTCAGTCAGTTTCATCATGCGATCAGATTGCCTGACTACAACCACATTGCCATTTGTGATGCGAATGTGCAAATTGATTAAGAATGTATCTATGTATCTATGTATCTAAGAAGGAACTGCAGATGCTGGAAAATCAAAGGTAGACAAAAGTGCTGGAGAAACTCAGCGGATGCAGCAGCATCTATGGAGCGAAGGAAATAGACAACATTTAGACCGAAACCCTTCTTCAGACTGGAAATTGATTACTGTGTTTTCTTACATTTTAATATTGATGAGATTAGTAGCACGTTTTGGGACAATCCAGGCTCAATAAAAAAGCCTACATAAATGCAAAATCTTTCAGTACATGCAACTGAAGCATGCAAAATGGATAGAGTTGAGGGATTGGATGGAGGGGAGATCTACAATGATTATTGGAGAAAGAGAGTGATTCCGAGCTTTAGCAGTATTCATTAAGGTACCAACACAGACACAAGTGGGGCATTATAAAGAGCTGCCCAAGCACATTACATAACACGATGATGCTCTCACATCTAATTAACTTTCAGGCCTCATAAACAGGGACATCACACAATTAAGGAAACCTCATGTGTGGTCAGGTGTGTTGAAAAATATATGGGGAGAACCAATTGAACGTGACAGCATTGGAAATGAAATAAAACAGAAAATACTGCCAATACTAAACAGCAAGAGCACCAGTGACAAGAGAAAAGGAATTAATGTTTCACAAGAGAATGAGAGAAACTCTAGCTCTGTTTTTCTCTTTAAAAATGTTGACAGACTTGCTGAGTAGCTCAAGGATATACAGCATCTGCTGTTTTCCATTTTATGACTCAGGAGAGGCGGTTGCTGTGAAAGGAATCCGGTTACTTATCCCTCTCTGAAGGTGTAATGATTTGTGTGCGCAAAAGTGAGTTACAGTTCATTATGCTTGGCTTTTATTCAGGTATTAAAATGCAGGTGATCACACCCAGTGCAAGATGCATGCCCAATAATGCGTGTGTGGAAAGAATTTTCATGACACATATTTGTTTTGGAAGGTACTGACTATTTCACATGCATAGAAATGGGGTAAATATTACATCATATTCCACTATTAGCTCCTAGTACCAACATTAAACACCCAAGGTTAGGTATGGCACAGGTCGTAAGCACAATAAACATTCTTCGTAGGCTAAGCTTTTGTCTCTGTGCATTGCTTGAGTGCATAAGGTGAAGTCCCAAAGCTCTCAGGTCATAAGCTCGGACTGATATGTCGTGTTTGACAACATGGAAACTTGCCCAGGTGTTTCATGGAGAAGTATTGTTTCCATATTCTGATCAACCTTGTGTGCCCACCACGAGATTATCTTGCAGGTCTTTTCAAGGTTAACCCCCTCAGACATCTGGGGCAGCAGTTAGTACTGCTGCCTCACAGCTCCAGTGACAATGTTTGATCCTGATGTTGGATGCTGCTTTTCCAGGAGTTTGCACATTCTCCCTGTGACCACATGAGCTTCCCCTGGCTGCTCCGGTCCGCCCCCCCACATCCCAAGGATGTGTGGTAGGTTAACTTGTGACGGTAAACTGCCCTCAGTGAATGGAAGTTGGTGGCATGTGAGAGAGAATAAGTTGCAAGGAAATTGAAGTACAAGAACTGTTCCAGAGCCGCTGTCTGAAAAAAGCTCTGAGAATAGCTAAGGACAAACTGCATCCCCTCCACACACACCTGGATCTCCTGCCATCAGGCAAGAGATACCGTAGCATCAAAGCCCGGACTACCAGACTGCTAAACAGCTTCCTGCCACAGGCTGTGAGGCTGCTGAACAGTCACTCTGTACTCACAGTCACCTGATTCTGCGGCTTTGCACTGACAATTTAATAACTCTGGCACTGGCCACTCAAATCAGCTGCCCTGGACATTTTATTGATTGTTTTTACGGTATTTTAATGTTGCTGTTTTACCTGCTTTTAACTATTTATACTGTTTCATCAGGGACTGGATTGTTTTTACTGTTATTGTGTGTGAAATGTTTTAAGTTTCATTTGCGATGCTCCGGTATTCTCTGGGAAACGTCTTCTCATTTTGTACTGTACAACTGTTGCTTTGCAAGATGACAATAAAGGTTGATTGGATTGATTGATTGATTGGATTGATTGGTTGATTGATTGATTGATTGGTTGATTGATTGGTTGATTGATTGATTGATTGATTGATTGATTGATTGATTGATTGATTGATTGATTGATTGATTGATTGATTGATTGATTGATTGATTGATTGATTGATTGATTGAAGGGAGAAAGTAACAAATGGGATTTATTCTATTGGGAGCAGGTGGTGACATAAAGAGTTGAATGGCCTCCTTCCCCGTCATAATAATGATGACACCAGGGATAAGCCATATGGCTCACCTCAGATCCCTGACACCAGGAATTGGTTGCTCAGGTCTTTTCTGCACTGCCTTCGAGGTGTAAATATCATTCACAGTGATCCTAACCCATGAGATAACTTCACTGTGCACAGTCATCTCCATCAGAACAGTTACCGTGCTGCGTGGCTGTTAAGAGTAGAGGTCCCTACTTAATCAGAAATGATTGCATGAAGGATCAATAAATCGAACCACACATAAATTGTGCGCACACTGACAAGTCTATCTATCATCATTCCCCTGGCAGCTCCACACATAGGTTTTTTGTGTTCAAACGCAAAATTTTCCACTCCCACATCTCAGTTACATCTGGGTTTTGAAATATTTGTTAAATTTGTGTGGTTCACAAGTTCCTAAATTGTAGGAGCACAATTAGGCCATTTGGCCAATCAAGTCAACTCCACCATTCAATCGTGGCTGATCTATCTTTCCCCCTCAACCCCATTCTCCTGCCTTCTCCCCATAACCCCTGACCCCCTTGGGGCGGCACGGTGGTGTAGCGGTAGAGAGCCAGAGACTCGGGTTCGATCCTGACTATGGGTGCTTAGACAATGGACAATACACAATAGTCAATAGGTGCAGGAGTAGGCCATTCGGCCCTTAGAGCCAGCACCGCCATTCAATGTGATCATGGCTGATCATCCACCCCGTTCCTGCCTTCTCCCCATATCCCTTGACTCTGCTAACTTTAAGAGCTCTATC
Source organism: Amblyraja radiata (assembly GCF_010909765.2). Taxonomy (NCBI): domain Eukaryota; kingdom Metazoa; phylum Chordata; class Chondrichthyes; order Rajiformes; family Rajidae; genus Amblyraja; species Amblyraja radiata. The sequence goes on from NC_045965.1 coordinate 47,764,390, forward strand.
TAGCTCACCACCGATGTCAGGCTAACTGGTCCATAATTCCCTGTTTTTTCTCTCCCGCCTTTCTTAAAAAGTGGGATAACATTAGCTACCAATCCACAGGAACTGATCCTGAATCTATAGAACATTGGAAAATGATCACCAATGTGTCCACAATTTCTAGAGCCACATCCCTAAGTACCCTGGGATGCAGACCATCAGACCCTGGGGATTTATCAACCTTCAGTCCCTTCGGTCTACCCAACACCATTTCCTGCCTAATGTGAATTTCCTTCAGTTCCTCCATCTCCCTATTCATCTGGCCACTAGTACATCAGGGAGATTGTTTGTGTCTTCCTTACTGAAGACAGATCCAAAGTACCTGTTCAACTCGTCTGCCATTTCATTGTTCCCCATAATAAATTCACCTGTTTCAGTCTTCAAGTGTCCAACTTTGTTCAACTAATTTTTTCCTCTTCACATACCTAAATAAACCTTTACTCTCCTCCTTTAAATTATTGGCTAGCTTACCTTCGTACCTTATCTTTTCTCCCCGTATCGCCTTTTTAGTTATCTTCTGTTGCTCTTTAAAAGTTTCCCAATCCTCTGGCTTCCCGCTCATCTTTGCTATGTTATACTTCTTCTCTTTTATTTTTATACAGTCCCTGACTTCCCTTGTCAGCCACGTTCGCTTTTTACTCCTCTTAGAATTTCTCTTCCTCTGTGGAATGAACTGATCCTGCACCCTCTGTCATCCCTGCTAGGGTCTCTGTCCAGTCAACTTTGGCCAGCTCCTCCCTCATGGCTCCATAGTCTCCTTTGTTCAACTGCAATACTGACACTTCCGATTTTCCCTTCTCCCTCTCAAATTGTAGATTAAAACTGATCATATTATGGTCACTACATCCTAACGGCTCCTTTACCTCGAGTTCCCTTATCAAATCTGGTTCATTACACAACACTAAATTCAGAATTGCCTTCTCCCTGGTAAGCTCTAGTACAAGCTGCTCTAAGAATCCATCTCGGAGGCACTCTACAAACTCCCTTTCTTGGGGTCCAGTACCAACCTGATTTTCCCAGTCTACCTGCATGTTGATATCTCCCATAACAACCGTAGCATTAATAAGTAATGAGTAATAAATGTACATTCATTAGCCAAGTATGTTCACATACAAGGAATTTGCCTTAATGCTCTGCTCGCAAGTAACAACATGACATACAGTAACAATTAAGAATGACACATAAAACATTAAACATCAATAATAAAACATTTCAGTTTAAACATGAATGAAATAAAATACCAGAGCAAAATGCAGCTACAGACTATTGGTCATTGAGTAGAGCTACTACTCGTGCAAAAAAGCTGTTTTTATGTCTGGCTGTGGCGGCTTTGACAGTCCAGAGTCACATTCCAGAGGGAAGTGACCTTTGCGACATGCCAATTTTAACTCTTGATTCAACTTGCACCCTATATCCAGGCTACTGTTTGGGGGCTGTAGATAACTCCCATTATGGCCCTTTTACAATTCCTCAGTTCTCTCCATACTGACTCTACATCTCCTGATTCTATATCACCCCTCGCAAGGGACTGAATTTCATTCCTTACCAACAGAGCTACCCCACCCCTTCTGCCTACCTGTCTATCTTTTCGATAGGACGTATACCCCTGAACATTTAGTTCCCAGCCCTGGCCCTCTTGCAGCCATGTCTCTGCAGTCCCGACAACATCATACTTGCTAATTTCTAACTGAGCCTCAAGCTCATCCACTTTATTTCTTATACTTCATGCATTCATATATAATACTTTTAATCCATTACTCCCCTCACCTGTCACGTCGATTCTTATTTGTTTGTTTGTATGAAGTTTGTACGTTCTCCCCGTGGCCTGCGTGGGTTTTCTCGTGGTTCTCCGGTTGCCCCCCATATTCAAAAAATGTACAGATTTGTAGGTTAATTGGCTTGGTAAAATTGTAAATTGTCCTTAGTGCATATAGGATAGTGTTAATGTATGGTGATCGCAGGCTTGGTGGGCCTGATTCTGGGCTGTATCTCTAAACTAAACTATACTAAACTATTGGAGTCAATTCAACATTTGGTTGGCAACCAACTGTAAAATTACATTCCAAGTAGGTTTAGCACAAAACTATTAATTGAATAGGTCCAGTGAACCTCTACCTGTGCTGAACTAAAGCATGTGTAGTGGGTCGGTCATGTTCCACATTATAAGTTAAAACAATGAGTAGCTTAACATGGACAGAACTAAAAGATCACAACATACCTTGGGGCTTTTGTCAGTGACGTTCTGAATGGGGAAGTAGAGACAAATTATTGACACATAACTAAAGAGATTCAAAGTCAAATGCAAACAGGAACAGATTCCAGACATGACTGGTGCCAACTTCTCCATTAGTGTGTACAGTACAAACAGGACGCCGATTTCCGGCCAATGCTCGCCTAAGAACAGTAAGCAAATGGAAAGTGAACTGCGATTTTACAACAATCAAAATTGTGCTGTCTGAAAGCTCTTCCTCAAAAGAACAATGGTTTGGATCTAGTTCAGTTAGGACAACACCAAATCACAAGTCTGATTTCACAATGGTGTTGAAGTTTTGGCAAGTATGAACAGGTTGTTCAGCACAATGCATTTAGCAAGTTTTGGTTAAGACAAACTACAGATTTTTGACAAGCATAGGCTTCTTCCTATCCCTTTTCGAACGAGTCTAATGTGTATTATGTTGAAATTGGCTTTTGATTTTTTAATTATGTATGTACATATATGTTATGTATATGTGTATGTGTGTATATGTGTATATGTATGTATGTATATATGTACATGTATATGTATGTATGTGTGTATGCATTTATGTATATATATATATGTATATATATAATTTTCCTTTTATTTATTCATTTTCATCTTTTCTTTTTTTTAATCGTTCGAAATAAAGATATCATTCATTCATTCAGATTTTTAACACTTTCTGAAATAGTCCCAGATTGTTCCGGATATTTAGAATTCCTCCACTATAAAGTGTGGCAAAATGGTCCTAACCAATACCCTGAAATGCAATTTAGTTTAGTTTAATTTAGTTTAGAGATACAGAGTGGATACAGGCCCTTCGGCCCACCGAGTCCGTGCCGACCAGTGGTCCTCACACACAAGCACTATCCTACACACACTAGGGACAATTTACAATTATACCCAACCAATTAACCTAAAACTTTAGTCAGCGTAGCCAAAGCAAATCACTACAGCCTGTGCTAGGGAAAAATAAAAATAATTGTCAGGTAACCACGCCAGTCAACATCTCCATGGAAGTGAGGTGAATGAAGTCAGAAATCTGAAATGAATGGCACTTCCCTCCACTAATTGCCTTAGTCTTTTTCTTGGAAAATCAGTGGCATGAGGACAACATAAACGATTGAGATTCCCATAAAAAAGAGAGAATGGACTAAATTGAGCTTCAGCAAGGAGATTCTGCCTCCTTTTCCACACTGGCAGTATTGAGACCGACGCCCTTTTTGTTTTATTACCTGTTGTCAGGTTACAAGCAATAACTTGACTGTAAAATGGAAATTCCATGTAAAGGAATTTCCATCTTTCAAATCAACACAACTGCCATTCCAGAACTGCAATGTGCATTTGAACAGAGTTTGTATGTTCTCCCTGTGGGTTTTCTCTGAAGATCTTTGGTTTCCTCCCACACTCGAAAGACATACAGGTTTGTAGGTCCATTTTTTTGGTATGAATGTAAATTGTCCCTAGTGCATTAGTGTGCAGGGATCACTGGTCAGTGCGGTCGGTGGTGGGCCGAAGGGCCTGTTTCAGTGCTGTATCTCTAAACTAAACTAAGCTAAACTTATATACAGGTATTACAGGGCCTATACATCAGAAAAAGTCAAAACACTAAATCTCTTCCCTGCAAGAGAGACCCGACCTTTTCCCTGTCGGGTCTCCGTTGTCGTTGGGGCCTAGCACCGGAGAGCGGCCTCCAACCAGAACGACCTGGAGGCTCCAGTCGCGGAGCCTGCGGACTACTCACCATCGTGGGGCTGGCCGGCCTCGGAGCATGGGAAACGGTGGTGGCTCGCTGCTGCGGCCCGACTCCGGAGCTCGGTGGCTCCAGCCGCAGGTCCGGTGGACTGTGATATCGGGAGCTCGCGGGTCCGGGTGGGAGACTGCTTTTCGGAGCTCCCGCAACGCAACTTCTCCCGCCCGTGTAGCGGGGTTGGAACGACCCGGAGCGGGGCCGTACATTGCACGGCGCGGCTTTAATGGCCGCGGGACATTCCAACGCCCGCCGGGGGCTCCAACTTTATGACATTTAGACCTGGAGCGGGGCCGTACATCGCCCGGCGCGGCCTAAATGGCTGTGGGGCTTACCATCGCCCGCCTGGGACTTCGACATCGGGTGAAAAATGATGCACAGGGGAGAGAAAAGACTTTGCCTTCCATCACAGTGAGGAGGAGATTCACTGTGATGGATGTTTGTGTGAATTGAATTGTTTGTGTGTCTTGTAGGAATTGTTTTGTTTGTACGGCTGTAGAAACAGAGTTTCGTTTGAGACTCACTGAGGTTCAAATGACATTGAATAAATATTGTATTGTATTGCTTTGCTTTCTCTTACCTTCTCCTGCCTTCTCCCCAAAACCTGTGACATCTATGCTAATCAAGCATCTGTCAATCTCCGCCTTAAAAATATCCATTGACTTGGCCTCCACAACCTTCTGTGGCAATCATAAACCTCGAGTAGTTTATGATTGTCCTGTGGTTGGATTTGTGGCCTCACACGTCCATTACACATTAACCACAAATTTCAAACAACAACAAAAAACGAACCCATTCCCAGCCTAGGCTGTTTTCAAGGGCACTGCTGTCAAGGCAGATCAAATAAGGACCAAACTATATTTGTCACCATGGAAGAAATATGCCAGGGACCAATAATAAAAAAAGAGAAATCTCATTATTAGTTTGCAACCAAAATTAACACATCCCGACCGTTAAGTATTAATGAAAGAAAACAGATTTCAACAACTCTGTTTCTTTCCTTGGCATCATCGCAGAACGTCTGAATGAGCCTTTAATTGAAGAAATTAGTTATATTGGAATGGGCAACCCTCAAGATTTCCTGGCATGCATGGTAGAGATATTTAGCATAAAGGCAGTAATTTCACACAATTAAATGCTGAATCACGACTAAATTCTATTAGAAATTTCCAGAAGATCGGGCTAAATTTAGCTGCATCTTCCAGGTTTCTGTGTTTAATTGTGTATATGTATTTAATATGAGTTGCTAACCAACTTACTCTAATGGTAGAGGGCAAGATAACTTCACCGCGGTTGTAAGGCAGAGTCTGTGTACAGCATTAAGGGGCAGCACAGTGACGTAAATGGAAGAGCTGCTGCCTCACAGCAGCAATGACTATGGTTTGATCCTGACCTCGGGGTCTGTCTGTGTGGAGTTTGTGACCATGTGACTTTCCTCCACAACCCAAAGACCTTTGGGGTTTCGTAGGTTAATTGGCCTCTGTGAATTGCCTCTAGTTTGTGTAGAGCGGATGAGAAAGTGGGATAACAGAACCAGTGTGACGCGTTGGCATAGACCCGATGGGCCGAAGGGCCTGTTTCCCTGATGGATCTTTCAATGATTCAGTGATTTAACGAGCATTTGTAATTCTGTGCTTGCAAAAGCCGTTAGTTAATTCTACTTGGGAAATGAATCCAAAGTTATATTCCCCATTGTTTAACAAATTAATCAGTGCCTTTGACAATGAAGGAATAGTCACCTAAATATTGGACAGAGTTGCAATCGAATATAAATGTATCTGGAGGTAATTGTGCAAATGACCACTTCCATGTTAGACCATGTCAGCTGCAAAATTCTGCTGTTCATAAGTTCATAAGCGAGAGGAGCAGAATTGGGCCATTCGGCCCATCAAGTCAACTCTGCCATTCAATCATGGTTTTCTCTCTATCTTTATAATAATGGATGGGATTTATATAGCGCCTTTCTAATACTCAAGGCGCTTTACATCGCATTATTCATTCACTCCTCAGTCACACTCGGTGGTGGTAAGCTACTTCTGTAGCCACAGCTGCCCTGGGGCAGACTGACGGAAGCGTGGCTGCCATTCTGCGCCTACGGCCCCTCCGACCACCACCAATCACTCACACACATTCACACACATTCACACACAAGCAAAGGTGGGTGAAGTGTCTTGCCCAAGGACACAACGACAGTATGCACTCCAAGCGGGTTTCGAACCGGCCACCTTCCGGTCGCCAGCCGAACACTTAGCCCATTGTGCCATCTGTCGTTTATATCTTTCCCTCTCAACCCCATCTCTTGCCTTCTCCCCATAACCCCTGACACCCATACTAATCAAGAATCTGTCAATCTCCGCCTTAAAATTATCCATTGATTTGGCCTCCGCAACCTTTGTGGCAATGAATTCCACAGATTCACCACCCCATGACTAAAGAGATTAGTTTTGCTCATTGTTGATCTTATCACAACATCAGGTGTGGCAACCCAAATTAATTAACTATTCATGCAATACCCACATCCGTCCTTACTGACATAAAGTGAACTCAAAGTTACTACATTACACATGTCAAAGAGCGAGCTCGCTCCAAACAGGAAAAGTCTGAGACATTAAATGTACACATTTCCGACAAAGGGAGACCAGACCAGGCTGCTGACTGTAGACGATGCAATCATCTTCCAAAACCCACGAAGATTGCAAGAAATTGCAGGGAAGTGTGGACGCAGCCCAGACTATCACAATAAACTAACCACCCTTGCATTGACTCCATCTACACTTCACTCTTCCTCGGCAAGGCACCCAGCATAATCAAGGACGAGTCTCATCCCTGTCTCACCTCTTCTCCCCTCCCCATGAGGCAAGATGTACCGAAGTTTGAAAACGCTCACCTCCAGATTCAGGGACAGTTGCTTCCCAGCTGTTATCAGGCAACTGAACCATCCTATCAACAACTCAAGAACCATCTACCCCATTGGAGACCTTTGGGCTATCTTTAATTGGTCTTCCTATTTAGGAAACCTGAGTTCCAGGAAAACACTACCAAAGATTTAGTGTTTAAGAAGGAACTGCAGATGCTGGAAAATAGAAGATAGAAAAAAAAAAATGCTGGAAAAACTCAGCGGGTGAGGCAGCATCTATGGAGCGAAGGAAATAGGCAACGTTTCAGGTCGAAGATGCAGAAGGGTTTCGACCCGAAACGTTGCCTATTTCCTTCGCTCCATAGATGCTGCCACACCCGCTGAGTTTCTCCAGCATTTTTGTCTGCCAAAGATTTAGGATTTAGCTCAAGTAAATGGGTTCAATATAGTCTCAAATTTAATATTTAAAAAAATCAACATTAACAACAACATATACTTCCTTAAGAAAACTAATTCCTGTCAAGTGTACTCTGCCATTCAATCATGGCTGATCTACCTCCCCTTCCTAACCCCATTCTCCTGCCTTCTCCCCATAACCTCTGACTCCTTGAGTATGATATGGACCAAACGGGAAGAATGGACTAGTGTAGATGGGGCACAGTAATCAGCATGAGCAAGTGCCAATTGGGCTGAAGTGCCTATTTCTGCCTACATTACTGTATGACTCTATGCACACCCAGTAATCCTCATAAAATATCAATATTAAGCATACTTCAGTTGATATTCCAAACTCTCTTTTCCTCACTTAATTTCTGTGTCTATTTTGGACCAACCGGTGGATTTTAATTGCTAAGGTGAGTCAGCAGCTCTGTTATTATTATATCATGTGTCTGCTTGGATTGTGGAGAACGATATATGTGCACCGTGGTCTTACTTCAGCTACAATCTTCTGTATTCCCAATATTTTTCTTGCTCTGAATGCTTTTTCCTTTCCTTTCATGAGATGGTGCCCCCTTGTGGTTGATCTAGTGGCAGCAACATTATTAAAATAACGATACGATAGAACCTAATTCATCCCTGGAGGGGAATTGGTCTGCCAACAGTCATAACACACAACAAAGTACACGATAAACTTGAAATTAAAATTAAATTAAAAGTAAAAGTGAAAAAAAGACAAAGACAAAAAGAAAAAGACAAAGACATGAGGACAAATAATATAATAGCCTTATATTTTAAGCAGAGGGAGAATAAGGAGGGAAGAGACAGATACTTTAAGACTTTTGCCTCCATCACAGTGAGGAGGTGCCTGGTGAACTCACTGGTGAACACACTAGAGAGGGACTACGCACTGTCCACGGGCACCCTGGGGATTTCCGAGACCGCTGGGCACCGCGGGGGATTGAATGCATCCTTGACATGGAGTGTAACATAGTTGTATAGTAGTTTATTTAGTATATTTGTTTGTCTTGTATTATGGTGGTGGGTTCTGTTTTGTTTTATTGTATTGCAAATATTATTTTAAATAATTGAATCAATTTTTAATTTTTTTTTTTAAATGGTGACATCCGAGACGTCATCTTCGATAAATGTGGTTTCTCCCCACCCGCTATAGTGGATGGCTCCCTCACCTGTGTCTCCTTTCTGTCTTATTCCCTCTGTCCCCCAGATGGAATAGGGATAGAGTTCCACTAGTCTTTACCTTTCACCCCTACCAGTCTTCGCATCTAACACATCGTTCTCCATCAAGAAGAGTCTCGACCCGAAACGTCACCCATTCCTTCTCTCCAGAAATGCTGCCTGACCCGCTGGGTTACTCCAGCTTTTTCTGTCATTCTCCATCACTTCCGTCACCTGTAACATGATCACACCACTAATCATATCCTCCCATCCCCACTTCGTCTGCTTTCTGTAGAGGCCACTCTCTCCGTAACTCCTTGGTTCACTCATCCTATCCCAACCAAACCATCCACTCCCAAAGTATTTTCCCCGGCAATCTCAAGAGGTATAACAACTGTCCTTGTATCTCCTCCCTCACCTCAATCCCAGTAGCCCTTCCGGGTGAGACAGAGGTTCACATGCTCCTCCTCTAACCTAATCTACTGTATCTTTCATTTTCTCAAAATCTCTTGTCATCCAAAGTTTCCTGCTAGTGTTGCCCTTCACTCTAACAGAAATATACTGACCTTGATCTCTCTCTATCTCAATTTTTAAAACCTCCCTTTACCAGCAAACAGCGCCTCCCAATCAACATTGGAAAGTTCCAGTCTGATACCTTCTGATACCTTACCCCAATTTAGGATTTCAACCATTGGACCAGTTCTATCCTTTTCCATGACTATTTTAAAACTAATGGGCCTTAAGTGCCCCCCCACTGACACTTCAGTCACATGCCCTGCCCGCTGTCCAAAGAGGAGGTCGAATTTCACCCCTTTCCTAGCATGGCCATCCACATATTGACTGAATGCTATCTGTGTGAAGTGTGCACATTCTCACTGTGATTGCTCCTGTTCCACTGGGTTCTCCGGTTCCTTAACACATACAAAAATAGTGTGGACTGTTCGGTTAATTGCCCACTGTGAATTGCCTGAGTTGTTCGATGAGTGGTAGAATTTGGGGAGGGCATGGAAGAGGTGATCTAATTGCAATGTGGGGAGACTAAAGAGTGCGAGAACAGGATGAGTGTATAAATTGGTGCGTGATAATCAATGCAGTCTTGGTGGGGTGAAGAGCCTGTTAAAGTGTTGCATCACTCTATGACTCTGAGTCAATGAGAGTTTCAATTGCACCAGGGCTGATAATGTCCAGACTAATTATTTGGCAGAATTTACTCTTCACAGGTACAAAGCTTTAGCTGCTGGTAGTTGCCCCAATTGTCCAGACCTTGGTCGTGTCAATGAATAAACCTGCACCAGGACTGAGCCACAGTGACCATTCAGGATGGGAATCCGACACAGAAGAGTATCTCGGCTGCAGAATTAATTGTGCCAGACTCAGGGTGCTTTCAATGTGATTTTAAAAGAGTCGTGTGATTTACGGCTTCTAACAATTCCTGGAGGATGAAAGGGCTGTAAATCAAGAATATTTATTGAAAAGAAAAAAAATCCAGTAAAAAAAATTGCAACATTTTTGGTGGGAAACACCATAAGAGACTTTGCAAGACATCAAAGGTCTTCAGTTTATGGCAACATTTGCACTTTAGACTCACCAAACCTGGGAAATGTTAAAGGCTAAAAATTGTTGCAGTATAAATCTAGAGATACAGTCACTTTAAGCACCTGAAATATACAATATATTAATTCTATTGGGCCACAGCAGATTTATTTTTATTTCATCTTGGTCATGAGAAAAACAATACATTTCTTTTGAAGATAGACACAAAATGCTAGAGTAACTCAAAGGGACAGGTAGCATCTCTGGAGTGAAGGAATGAGTGACGTTTCAGGTCAAGACCCTTCTTCTGAAGAAGTCATTGCTTGCCCTCTCTCTCCATCCCCTGCCCCTTCCTAGTTCTCCCACCAGTCACAGCTGGGATTTTAACAGAAGTAATGCATTGAGCTGTCGATAGCAGTATGGAAGGTCAAGATGGAACCAGAGAATGGCGACATTTTACTCGAAACTCCTCTTAGAACAACCTTTTCATGATTATCTCTCCTTATTATGTGTCCTTTCTAGTGTTGAGAATGTTATTAGTTCATGCGCTGAAAGTTTCCTGTCAATCTTCAGTAAATCAAAGGCACTCTCGGAACCAGCAATCCTTATTTGACCAAATGCTACCAGCACAACTGCAAGTACAGACAAATCAAAAAAATAATTAAAGGACATAAATACATAATTAAAAGCAAACGTGAAATAGAGTAATAATTATTTCTGAATGAAACCATCTCACCACACAGTACTTTGGAATCAATTTACAAACTGAGATTGAAGCACAAGATTAAGAGAATACAAAAACCTTTGGTTGTAAATCACGCCTTCTATTGTCCATTGACAATTTGTTGCCTCACTCAATGGCCTTAATTACTAAACATAGAGAAGAAAAATAAATCATTTAGTTAGGAATTTAATCTTCATCAAAACTTTTCTTGCCTCTCAAGAAATCCTGACGGAAAGCTTAAGATCTTTCTTCATCGATTGTCTTGGATGGCTCATTAACTCCAGATATCTGTTAGTGTTATTAATTATTATTAAACTTCATTTCGGATTCAAGATCCAGACAAGGGACAACATTACATAAAATACATTGCATATAAAAACACCATAAAATACATATAAAATCTTAGTATATCACTTATAAAAGCATCATGAATTATGTACAAAAAACACAATACATTATTTAAAATCCAGAATAAAAAAGAAAGATCAGTGTCCTACAACGAGACAGCAATACCAGTGTCTCCACAACTGGGATTGGTAGCGTGTAGTGCTAAACCTTATGTTTGACAAGACCACGATAATTACATTTTCAGTCATTAATCCTGCAAATAAATGTATACATATGATTTCTTGGGATAGCTTCTAAAGTACTGACTCCTGCAGCCACAAACGTGTTACTAGCACTACACCATCTAGGTTTCCTTAGCAGTGTTCTCATGGCATCATTTGAGGCCATCTTTAGTCTCTGCAAACTTGTCTTTCTGTAGTTTGACCACAGGTGCGCAGTATAGAGTGGTGTGCAATATGCTCTAAACAGCGACATCTTCACCACATCTGTACACGCACCAAAATTATGCAAGAGAATATTCGCCTGTACATACAGCATACGTCGTTGCCTATAAATATCCTCATCATCTGTCATTTGTTCTGTAATAAAATGCCCTAGATATTTTACCTTATTACAGACACTAAGATTATTGTCAGACAATTTAAAATCAGGAAATTTTAGACATTTATCCTCTTTGGTTCTACAGATGATAACACTCATTATATTTAATATCATGTTCCACATCATACACATGGAGATGCTCGAAGATAGTCAAAACGTCAGGTGCACTTTCTCGTGTCAAGCATCAATTGTTTGGAACTTGCTCCTCCCTGGGAGCTGCTCTGATCCCCGTCACTGGCAGACGGGCCTGGAGAAGCCAGCGACCAGCACCACAAACAGAGCCTGGCTGCCAGAAAACACCGGCACCCGGGACACAGCTCCAGCCTGAGCTGAGGCCATGGCCAGGGGAACAACAGCTGCCTCTAGTCAGCTGTGAACTCAGCTACACCTCGTCAGCCCCACTCCTTATAAACCCAGGGAGGTGCAGCCAGTGGAAGGAAGTGGGAAGAGAGGAGATGGGGGAGGGGGGAGAGAGGAGAAGGAAGAGAGGAGAGAGGGGAGAGAGGGGAGAGAAGAGAGAGGGGAGAGGGGGCTCCCTCCTTCCCTCCCTCCCTCTCCCCCATCCCCACCCCCATCCTCCCAGCTGTGTTCCCCTTTTGCAGCCTTGAGGGAAGACTGAGCTACCAGGACAAGCCTGATACTGCCAGCACCTCCTCTAGAGGCCAGAGCGAGGTGTTAGGACAACCCAAGATTGCCCATTCCCCCTCTTTGAGGCTAAGACTGAGATGTCGGAGCAAGCCCGAGATCGCCAGTGCGCGCTGACAGGTGACAAGAGACTGCTCCCCCAATGGTTCTGGATTTTACAGGAGTATAATTTGTTCACTTGCATTCATCATGAGAGGAAACCACACAATAACCTGTAAAAATTAACAATTAATTGAGAATTTAAATTGTGAACCTCAGATAGGTGCCTGTTTGATAAAAATGTGCTTGGATTTGTCAATACTTTGTGAAGTGGATGTAGAGGTGATTGTGCAAGTACTTGATGAATTATACGTGGTGATATTGGAGCAATATATCAACGTTGGGCTGATGTGCCTGGTGACACCATACTTAAAAGCAAACCCAAATCTTCTGATCCCCCTCACAGTACAAGCTGCTGTGAAGAGTTGCCCGCACTCAATAGGAGGTAAGAAATTATTGCTGCTTATTCATGCTTTCCTTGATTGTTTGTTCTTTACCACATACCCTCATGTCTTCCGAGCTAAGAAAATAGGTAATTGACCTACATTGAGCACTTTAGTAGGGAGAGTTAATTTTAGCGATACAGAGATACAACATGGAAACAGGCCTTTCAGCCCACTGAGTCTACATCGAACATTGACCACCCGTACACTAGTTCTATGTTATCCCACTTTCGTATCCTACACACCCGGGGCAATTGACTGGCTCCAATGCAACTCGACCACTGTGCCTCCCTCTGGTCTCTGTGCAGTCTCTGATAATTTGAATACACATTAAACCTGCACATCCTTGGGATGTGGGAGGAAACCGGAGCACCTGGAGAAAACCCACTAGGTCACAAGGAGAAGGTACAAATTCCACACGGACAACACCTGAGGTTAGGATTGAACCCTCTGGCACTGCGAGGCAGCAGCTCTACCCGCTGCGCCACTGTGACGCCCAGAGAGAGAAAGGGGTATAGGAAAAGGGGCATGTTTTTACTGTTTATGCACAAGATCTGGCCCCGGATAGAACTGATTACTTGCCAAGTGAGGAAATCGTAGCCCACGATGCCAGTGATTCATTGGAGATCTGAAACACATTGAATTAGGCGTACATCATAAATGTACAATTTGCAGATCCTGCAAAGAATGACCAATTCAAGCCCTTATCTTGGGAAAAATAAAATGGTTAATGTGTTGAAAATTCAGCTGCCTGAGAGAAAGAAAGGAAATAAACCAATAATATAAATATGGAATCAATCAGGTAGTTAAATAGAAAGCGAGGTTTCATTTTATGATGGTTCTCTGAAATGGGGCAGTGTGGCAGGTTCTGCAATTTGTATCGTACAAATTACTCTAAAGTGAGTAAAACAGTTGGTGTCAGTTATGGTTTGCTTATTCAGTCTTTGTAGATAAATGGTTCAGGTCAAAATTGGCCTGAATATGTTTGGTAAACCTGCACCCTGTTACAGGTGACTCTGTGGCGCAGCTGGTAGAACTATGGCTTTACAGTGCCAGAGACCTGGAGTCAATCCTGTCTGCGTGGATTTTGCACATTCTCCTTACGACATGGTGGCGCAGTGGTAGCGTTGCTGCCTTACAGCGAATGCAGCGCTGAACACCCTGGTTCGATCCTGACTATGGGTGCTGTCTGTACAGAGTTTGTACATTCTCCCCGTAACCTGCGTGGGTTTTTCTCTGAGATCTTCGGTTTCCTCCCACACTCCAAAGACGTACAGGTTTGTAGGTTAATTGGGCTTGGTAAATGTTTAAAAAAATGTCCTGAGTGGGTATAGGATTGTGTTAAGTTGCGGGGATCGCTGGTCGGCACGGACCCAGTGGACCGAAAGGGCCTGTTTCCGTGCTGTATCTCTAAACTAAACTAAGACTGACTGGGTTCCTTCCACATCCAAAAGATGTGTGGATTTGGCCTCCATAAAGTTCCTTCTAATCTGTCGAGAGTAGAAGAGAAAGTGGGATAACGTAGAACTGCCATGAACAGGTGATTGACAGTCAATGTGGACTCAGTGTTTCTCAGACTGTATCTCTAATTTAATTTAATCTAATCTAATCACTGTACAATTATGTTGAGGGAGTCCTTCCATAAAAATGCTCAATCTGCTTTTGTGAGTGATTAAAGGTTCTGAACCCAAAGTTACCTGTAGAGGTTCAAATATTTGCAACAATAAGGGAGGAGAGTCTGAAATTCATAAAATTGAATACAGGTGTCAATGTGATCCACTACATTTTGGTAGCTTATTGAAGTGTCAGTAAATCTGTTCCAAAAACTTTTTCACTCAGCTCAGTGAGTCACATGAAAAGGGTGTCAGTGAGAATGAGACCATTGATACTATTTGTGAGTTAATACTGTAGTGCCTTCCTGCTCTTTGTGCTACTCCCCACATCCCCAGAAACATACAACAGTTCCCTCTTCAAAATTCATACTCACTCCATACCTCCTCCACTGACATTGCCCCATTCCCAGGTCCTGGCCCACCTTGGCTTGGGTCTTTAAATGTACTTTCACCATTTTGCTCGGTGCCCTCTTCTCGCAAAATTCCCAACTTGAATCCTTCCATTACGCTGGTCGTGGTATGAACACCATCTCGGCTGAAATCTCGAACCAGGTCCTTTGTGACCACAACACTGCCTTTTTGCGAAAACCTGCATGGCTACTGGGAGAATGTACAAACTCCTAGGTACACAAAAAAGCTGGAGAAACTCTATGGAGCGCCCGCTGAGTTTCTCCAGCATTTTTGTGTACCTTTGATTTTCCAGCATCTGCAGTTCCTTCTTAAACACATGTACAAACGCCTTACAGGTTGCACCCAAGGTCAGGTTCGAACCCGGGTCTCTGGTGCTTGAGGAAAGCAACTCGACCACTGTGCCCATAAACGTAACCACTTCACATTAATGACCTACACTGAGGGCAAACTCCCAAGGAACCTGGTCTGACTGGCATGTGATTCCAGTCCCTTCTTATTGATTTATGAGGAGACTTAACAAAGAACATTGGGAGATCAATAAATCCAGCCAAACATTTGGCATTGAATGGCTGCGGCAAATCTCTCAATTTCTGCTGACACAGAAAACTGCAGATGTTGGTTTATAAAACAAAAACACGAAGTGCTGGAGGGTCAGACACCTCTTGAAGACATTGCTAGGTGATGTTTCTTCAGAACCCTTCGGGACCCTTCTTCATACTCATTGTAGGAAGAAAGCTGGAAAAGGCATGGGGACGGGACAAAGCCTGGCAAGTGATAGGTGGATACAGGTGAGGGACGTTTTGATTGGGAGGTGGGTGGACAATGTCCAGAATAAGAATATAAAATAAAGGCCGTGATGCTGAATATTTCTGAGGTGCTGGTGGGGCCACATTTGGAACATTGTGATCAGTTTTGGGCCCCACATCTGAGGAATGATATAACTGGCAGTGGAGAGGCTCCAGTGGAGGTTTACGAGAATGATCCCAGGGATAATTGGGTTAATGTATAGGGATCGTTTGAAGGATCTGGAATACTCACTGGAGTTTAGGATGATGGGGGATCTAATTGAAACCTACTGGATAATGTAGGCCGAGATAGAACGGACATGGAAAGGATGTTTCCAGTAATGGGATTGCCTAAAACCAGATGGCACAGCCTCAGAATAAAAGGACGCACCCTTAGAATACTGGTGAGGAGGTATTTCTTTAGCCAGAGAGTGGTTAAACTGTGGAATTCATTGCCACAGAAGGCTGTGGAGGCCAAGACCTTGAGTATTTTTAAGGCGGAGATTGATAATTTCTTGATAAGCAAGGGTGTCAACAGTTATGAGGCGCAGGCAGGAGAATGTGAGGGAAAATAGATCAGCCATGAAGTAGACTCGATGGGCCAAATGGCCTTAATTCTGCTCCTATGTCTTGTGGTCTTCTCGTTGAAAAGAAGACATAAATCTGTAAGATAAGGAGAGGAATGCAATGTGAAGCCAGAGAAAGGGATATAGATGGAAGGGGTCAGGGTGGGGTGGGGGAGGAGGGGAAAGAGGGGTGGCATAGTAGGAGAATAGGTGCTAAGTTACTCCAGCACATTGTTTTTTTTTTTCAATTTCTGCTTCTGTTCCCATGGGACATTGGCAGAATTCCCCAAGAATATATCGGAATAGTTACTTTCATTTGTCAATGCCAATACACCAGACTTGCTTCTGAATTGCCTGAAGATTAAAAAAATTCCAGGTTTTTGTCCAGATTCTGCTGCAAAGAGGAAGAATGTTGAAAGATTGGCACAGAGCCAAACGTGATGGGAAGAAAACCAGATTCCCATGACCTTTGAGGTCAAGAAACATTTTGGAAAGTAATACCATCCCACAAATCATACCAGTAGACATTTAGAAATCAATACATTTCAGAAGCGGACATATTTTGATTTATAATTCATTCCATTGGAACATAGGAGGAAAATATTGTTTTTACAAATCACGAGACCAACTGCAATTTTTCTGATTTGTGTGTCTAATAGATTTTAATCTTTCAATCTATATTTACCACTTCTCCATTCTCAGTTTAATCCACTACACATAATGAGTAGACTATCTGACTACCTGTGCTTAGCTTAAAGACTCAGCGTGGAATCAGGCCTTTATCCCACCAAGCCTGAGTGGACCAAGAATCACCTGTAATAATAATAATAATAAATTTTATTTAATGGGCGCCTTTCAAACATCTCAAGGACACCTTACATAGTATATCGGAATAACATATAATCGGAATATAACTAGTAATAAAGACATCACAGAGACACAAATTAAAAACAGGATTCAATCCAAAAACAGAAAATCAAAAACACAGTGTGAAGAGGGAGCAGCGGCAACCAAATCGTGCCAGCGTCCACTCTCTCTTCACGGCAGCCATCTTGGACACAGACCTACAAGACTACAATTAGACAAAAAAATCATCCCCCCACAGTGGATAGCACTGTGGAGGAAGGCACAATGTCCAGTCCCCACCCCATGTTCACCCCAAAGTCAGGCCTATTGAGGCCACCGCAATTGCCTCTACGGAGGCCCGATGTCCCTGGCCGTTCTCACCGGGTGGTCTTGCCCCGGCGTCGGGAGAGTCCTCTCGGCGGCTGGGCCACCTGGAACGGCCGCTTCCTGGTTGGAGCCCGCGGCTGCCGAAGCCGACAAGGCCGCGCCGGTTTGGAGCACCCAGGCTCCCGTTGATAAAGTTGGCGCCGCCTCTCCGCTCCGCAGACCCGCAGCCCGGATTTGTTGCTCTCGGCGGTCCAGCCCGCCAGAGCTCCAGCGCGTCGCTCCAGCGCGGCGACCCAGGCAAGGGATCGCCCGCTCCGCTCCAGCGCTCCAATGCTGTGCCGCCGCCGAGGCCGAGGTGCTGGGCGGTTCCCGCCAGGAAACGGCGCTCCAAGCCCGCAGGTAGGCCACGAGGACGGGTCAACGGGCAGCCCGGAGAAAAGGCTGCCACACCGACCAGGTAGGGACCTAGAAATTAAGTTTACACCTACCCCCCCACATTAAAAAGACCATATCCCCTACAAACAAAAAACAGGACTCACTAAAAACTATTTAAAAAAACGGATTTAAAACGGACGGCTGCTGGCTAGCAGCCGTTCACCAAGATGGCTCCTCCTCCTGCAGGATGGACCTGTACACCAGCTCCATCCTGCACACTAGGGACAATTTACAGAGACCAATTAACCTACCAACCCACACGTCTTTGGGATGCGTGAGGAAAACCAGCATCCAGAGAAAACCAACGCGCTCACAAGGAGAACGTACAAACTCCGTACAGGCAGCTCTGGTAGTGGGGATCGAACCCGGATCTCTGGTGCTGTGAGGCAGCAGCTCTACAGCTGCACCACCCTGCCGCCCTGTGCTAAAATACCGATCAGTTAACCTCGAAAGATTTTGTGCAATACACTCATATTATCTTTGTAAATGTTCATTTGAGACTTTTATAGAACTTTCAGATAGTTCCATCCAAGAGGCACCATGACGATTTCCTACACACTAAAAGTGGCAGATGCCCAGTTTGCTGGATTCTCCAAGCTTCTCCTGCGTTGGAAAGGGAGTATTTACAAACTGTTGTACAAGGAGCTCATTGTGTTCATCAGCTTGTACTCAGTTTTCAGTGTGATGTACAGGTAAAGGAGTATTTCAAAATACTTTATTTTTGTAACTAATCACTGAACTCCTCTTCTTGATCCCCTATCAAATCATCTCTTTCCCATTTCTGTCCAGCATTTTTAGAATCACATCCTTCTCAAAGCAACAACTGCTTCTCTCCATTCATCTTTTCTTTCCAAAATCCGAATCTATTTACAGGTCCCTCTCTCGTGCAATTCTTTATTTCAATCCTTCCCATTGGACATGTAACTCGTCCTCAGAAAAGTAACTGCCCCAACTAATGTTATGAATTACCCGTCGATACCCTTGTACATCAGTCCACAGAGGGATGGATGGATGGAGGTACATGCAGAGAGGGCAGTGCCTTGGTAGGGATAAAATAAGTTTTGTTCATTTCAAGCAGGATATATTCAACAATAATCCTCTGAAAAGATAGTCATATAGTTATACAAAATGGAAATAGGCCCTTCAGCCCACTGTCTCCATGCCGATCAAGTTGGCAATCAGTGCTAGTCTTATTTGCCTGCATTTGGCCCCATCCCTTTGAACCCATCCTGTCCAGATATCTGTCCAAATGTCTTTTCAAAATCATCATTTTAGTCACTTCCATTGCTTCCTTTGGCAGCTCTTTCCAGATTGGATCATGCTTTGAGTGAAAAGGTTGCCACTGAGGTTCTTCTTAAATCTCCCCCCTCTCATCTTAAACCTATGCCCTATAGTTTTAAAATCCTGAATCCTGAGGGAAAAAGAGTGTGGGCATTCACTATATCCATGCCCCTCGTGATTTTGTATACTTCAATAAGGTCACCCCTCAGCCTCCAACGTTCCAAAGAAAAAGGTCCCAGCCTATCCAACCTCTCCCTATAACTCAAGTCCGCAAGTCCAGGTAAAATCCCAGTGAAGCCTTTGTGCATCCTTTCCAACTTAATGACATCCGTCCTACACCAGGGCGATTGTAACTGGACATGTCAAAAGAAGAAGAGCCCCAACCCAAAACATCACCTATGCTGTTCTCTAGAGATGCTGCCTGACCCACTGAGTTACTCCAGCATTTTCAGTCCTTTTATGCCAAATGCCTTCTTCACCACTCAACGCCATGACTCGCTACTTTTGGGAAATTGTGCACCTATACTCCCAGGTCTGTCTGTTCTACAGCAACTTACAGGGCTCTGTCATTTACGTGTGAATCCTGCCCTGAGTTGGCATACCAAAGTGCAACATCTCACAACTGTCAAAGTTAAATTCCATTTGCCATTCCCTAGTTCACCTTCCCAACTGATCTAGATCCTGTTGTAAATTTAGATATCCTTCCTCACATCTGTAATTTTATTAACAATGTCAATGATATTGTCATCTAAATCGTAAATGCAAATAACAAACAACAGTGAATCCAGCACTGACCTATATGGCACTCTACTAGTAATGGGCCTCCAAACTCTCTAGCTCACCTTAGATTCCATACATAATACATGGGGCCTTGTCCAAGGCCTTGCTAAAGTCTATAGAGACAATGATCACTTCCCTCCCATCAGTAATACCTCTTAGTGCCCTCTTCAAATTCTATTGATGTTAATTAACTTAAGTCAAGTCATGTCAAGTCAATTTTATTTCTATAGCACATTTAAAAACAACTCTCGTTGACCTAAGTGCTTTACAATAGTGCAGATACTAACTTGCTACAAACAGTGGTACATAGATCAACAATACATACATAAATACACACAGCGCTCCCTCAGCGGACCTCAAGAAAGGCTTGAGAGTAGAAATAAGTTTTAAGTCTAGACTTAAAAGAGTTGATGGAGGGGCAGTTCTGATGGGAATAGGGATGTTGTTCCATAGTTTAGGTGCTGCAACCGCAAAGGCCTGGTCGCAACCGTAAAAGCACAATCTGATACTAAAGAAAGTATAAGAGTTCAAACTCAGATAAAATCACTTTTACACTTACTACTTGTATCTGATGATGTGTTTCTACTTCTGTTTCTTGTAGGTATTTCCTGTCACCTGCACAGAAGATTGTCTTCGAGAAGGTGGCTACCTATTGTGATAAGCAGACAAGTCTTATCCCAATGTCTTTTGTTTTAGGTTTGAATCTAATTTTTTTGTTTAATTCTATAAAACCATGAAGGATGGTTAGATAATAAATCAATATCAAAAACGTGCATTTATATTGTAACTTGTATTGTAAGGAATCTGTTTCCTGTTAGTTTGTGAGGATTCTACACAGAATAGGCATAGTGACTGTTATTCTTTCCTCTTGGCAGGATTAAAAAGGAAGTCCTTGGTGTCTGCCATTTCAATTGGCCCCCTGTAATAAGTCAATGTTTTGGTTCTGATTATAAATGCCCTGTTTATCTATCTAGTCCAGTTTTCTAACACGTTGCATACAATTGAATGCCAAACACAACCACATTCCTTTTTGAAGCATTAAAACCTTTCTCAAACATATAACTAAGTCACAATTTAATTGAAATTCTCACAAGAAGGTAATTTAATTCATATCCTACAAAATAACTTTGGGAACTGGCACTAATATTAAACATGTTTCTGGAGGTTAATAGCCGAAACACTTAAGATAACAACAAATCGAATGGCCAGGCAGATGTTTGGAACTTGACCAAGCAGTATTTGAACAATCCGGCATGTCATGGTCTAGTCAAAGCATGCAGGGTGAAGTGATAATATGAGAAAAGTAATCTCCCTGATGCATTTGGCATTCCTGTAGTGTCTAATCAGCCTGGTGCATTTCTGCTGTATTATGTACTCAGCATTCCATCATTTGGAATAATATAATTTTCAATTATTTATCTTCTCGTGCACATCACTCCCACCACCATCACTTCTCTCTTGTTCACCATTAGCACCCGACCTCATAGAAACATCACCCACACTTTGAGATAATGTCATGTGGTCACTCTACTGCGAAATTTCCTCTGATCCTACATTCTAAACCTTATGTTCCACTCCGCTGACTCTAAACTACCACCAGTTTTCCATTCCTTCTCTTTCTGAACTGAACGTTGATATTTTAGTCAAACCTTCTCTTGTTTCTTGAATTGTTTCCAAAATAATTTGGCCTTGCCCAATTCTCCATCTTAACCACGAGAGACTTAACCATCCCAGCACTTCTTTTTTTGGCCGCCTTTGATGTCTCCCAGTAAATATCTGCAGCTCCAAGCCTGTATATGTCTTTTCAGCATGTCAGGAATTAAGAGTTGATCTTTGTGAAGAGGGCAATATGTAAGTTGTTCACATTTATGTTTGTTTTTTACTTTAACAATGATTTGGAGGGAATATTCATGCCAATTTCTCAGATATATTAGAAAAGGGTAGTTAGGATACAATGAAAATGCAAATTAGACCAGACCACACCTGCAGAATTTTCATTTTTAAGGGAAAAGAAAACAATCATCGTGGTTAGTTCTTCCAATCCAAAGAACTTTATGGAATTTAGTTATTTTTAAGAAAAATCCCAAGTCCTTGAAAAATAGGCACCTGTATAAACAGGACATGCTCAAGTGACATGATACAAGAGTAATTCTTGTCAAGTATGGCCATTACTTGCTGGGAATTGATTGTGGCTTTTTGTTGTGAAATGAAACTATTTAATGTGCCGTCAGAATGCTTTGGTCTGAAAGTTATGGCTTCCGGGAACTTTACAAGTATATTTCCATTGTGGATTGTTTTAAGATTTTTCCAAACATCAACATAAAATAAAAGTCCACGTAAGTAGAGCTTTTAAGTCGTGCTCCAGTATAATGTCCCAACGAGCGAGAGGGGATGGGCTGATACGAGGAGAAGGCAGGAGAATGGGGTTATGAGAAAAAAATAGATCTGCCATGACTGAACAGCAGAGTGGACTTGATGGGCTGAATGGCCTGATTCTGCTCCTATGCTTTATGGTCTTATGTGGGAAGATTTCAGCTTGCACTGCCCCAACACATCACAGGGAAAATCTGAGTTTACCCAATACCCCGACCCATTCTCATTACTTATTGCTGGGTTGGAAAGAGATTGAACATGTTGTAAAAATTGGTAATGTTACCCTTATATTTAGAAGACATGCAAATGGGCATTTTATTGGTGGATGT
Source organism: Amblyraja radiata (assembly GCF_010909765.2). Classification (NCBI taxonomy): domain Eukaryota; kingdom Metazoa; phylum Chordata; class Chondrichthyes; order Rajiformes; family Rajidae; genus Amblyraja; species Amblyraja radiata. Next base: position 47,786,967 of record NC_045965.1, read on the forward strand.
TCCTCGGCTATATTTATTTTAATTAATTCACGTTTAATCGATAAAGTTTTATTATTAATGTTTATTGTTTTATGTGTCATTCCTAACTGTCACTGTATGTCATGTTGTCACTTGCGGGCAGAGCACCAAGGCAAATTCCTTGTATGTGAATACTTGGCCAATAAACTTATTCATTTAATCATTCATATTATTAATGGGTTCTGCTACGAGATTACAGATACAGAGTTGTTTCGGTGAAGGCTCTATCCTGTCCTTTGAACAGTAGGGAAACAAAAGGAACTTTACTTAATATGCAGGAAAGAACTGCAGATGCTGGTTTAAATCGAAGGTAGACACAAAATGCTGGAGTAACTCAGCGGGACAGGCAACATCTCTGGAGAGAAAGAATGGGTGAAGCTTCAGGTCGAGACCCTTCGAGACTGGACTTTATCTTGTACTAAATGTTATTCCCTTTTTCGTGTATCCATACACTTTAGATGCTTGATTGTAATCATGTATAGTCTTTACACTGACTGGTCAGCATGCAACAACAAAGCTTTTCACTGTGCCTCGATACGCGTGCAAATAAACTAAACTAAGCTTTCACATTTTATTTTTGGACACGTTTATTTGACACATCTGAGCGCGATGCCAAATGATAAATGTTGTAACATTTCATGCTTACCATAAAATGTGTAAATGTAGATGTACCAAGTTAATGTGTCACTTTTTCATATTCTTCTGCACTAATAGTAATCCATAACCTTATCCCCATCACCCACCCTGGCAGGGTTTTATGTGACACTTATAATCGGCCGTTGGTGGAACCAGTACACAAACATCCCGCTTCCTGATCGGCTGATGTGTGTGGTGTCCAGCAATGTTCATGGCGCTGATGAGAGAGGTCGGATCCTGCGACGCACACTTATCCGATACGCCAACCTGTCCGCAGTGCTTATCCTCCGCTCCATTAGCACCAGGGTCCGAAAGAGATTTCCCTCCATCGAACATGTCGTAGAAGCAGGTAATGTGACTCATATTTGAAGAGGAATATTTGGGGTGGCACGGTGGCGCAGCAGTAGAGTTGCTGCTGTACAGCGCCAGAGACCCAGGTTCGATTTTGACTATGTGTGCTGTTTGTACGGAGTTTGTACAATTCGCCCTGTGACCTGCGTGGGTTTTCGCCGGGAGCTCCGGATTCCTCCCGCACTTCAGGTGATGCGGACTCAAGGGCCTGTTTCCGCATTGTATTTATAAACTAAACTGAACTATGAATAATGAGTTGGCAGGCGCCTGAATCATTTACTGATGAATACCCATTAGCAGAATCAATAGGAACAGAGCATAAGTCTTTGAATGCATTAGTTCTGTTGGTACAACAAGGGGATTGTAAATAGGTATGTGCAACCATAAGAACCATTGTCAGTGGAATAATCAAGTACAAGACACATTAATACAGAAGCCTCTGCCTTTTAATCTGAGATGGTCATGCACACACACTTTCTAGCATGGGATGTGAGGATATTTGTTTGCCGCAATAACCCACTCATGCCACAGTGTTACGCCTTCAATCCTGATTTCTCATTAATTAAGTAAGCAAAAATCAAGCACAAACACCTGTACCAGAACCAATGCTCAGTGGATTTTTCACCCATTACGCCACTGAGATAAACTCCTCCACATGCCCAGTCTCCTAGTTCAGCCATACACAATGATTTGGTTAATATTCTGCACTTTATAGCTGGAGATGATAAACCGTGAATAATTGTTAATTATATTCTCTTCTCACTGATACTATGAAACTCCTGGATTGGTCATGTACCATTGTAAATGATCCACTCCACCCATTTAGCCATTTTGAAGTATTTTCAAATCAGCAATATTCAATAATATAAGGTATTAGATAGTTACTTGAAGACAACTGCCTGTTTGAAAAGAATAAATCTACTTGTAATTTTAAGTCTAAAACGAGTTCAAAAGGAAATTGCGTACACAAAATAATATCATTAAATAGTAATTGGCAGTTTAATTAACACATTTGACAGACAACATTAGATCAGACGGTCAGATTATCCTGATGCTGAAACTGTGTGTGTTTGAATTAGGTAGTTACAGCTAAAATAAAGAATGGGTTGGACAAACATTTGACCATAAGTGGTGCCAGCTAATGTTCATGAATTGAAAACCAGACAACATTCAATGTTATTCCTATGGGATTCTTCCATCTGATTTTTTAATGGGGAATGGAAAGTCTGTCCCTTTTGATTTTAACTTCTCAAGTACATAAATACACTCCCATGAAATAAGTTTGAGTGTAAGAGTCAGGAACTCATGGTGCAGCTTTATAGGACTTTGGTAAGGCCACATTGGGAGTGTTGCATGCAGCTCTGTTCACCCCATTGCAAGAAGGATGGGGCGGCTTTGGAGAGGGTGCAGAGGAGTTCTACCAGAATGATGCAGACTTGGCGTTTTCTCTGGAAGACTAGAGTTTGATGGGCGACCTGATAAAGTATATATAATTCTGAGAAGCATAGATCGGGTAGACAGTCAGAGCCTTATTCTCAGGATGGAAAATACTATATATACTAGAGGCATAGCAAGATGAGAGGGTAAAGTTTAAAGGAAATGTGCTAGGCAGTTTTTTTACACAGAGGATGGTGAATGCTGGTGGTGGAAGCAGATACGATAGTGACATTTAAGAGACTTTAGGATAGGCATATGGATATGGAGGTTTGGATTAGGCACAGGCAGATATGAGTTCTTGGTTCTTGGTTTCTTGGCCCTCCAAAATATTCCAAATGGAATTTAAACTGGAGGTGGTGAAGGGAGGGATTAAGCCAGAAAGGGTTATTGGGAAGAAAGAGCTACTTTAAATTTAGTTGCATCTGGTTGGGTAACTTTATTTGGGTGGAGATTATTCCATGCTTTAATCGTGCGTGGGAGAACGAATTGCTGTACACGTCTGTCTTTGTAGCTGGGATCACAAATTGGATCGAATGCCCTCGTCTGCTCCTAATTGGTTTGGGTTTGGTGTAGGTCTTGTAATCTATGTCTAGCTGACCATTTAACATTTTGTAAAAACAGGTCAAACGGTGAGCTTCACGTCTGTCTTGGAGAGGGTTCCACCCCAGAGAATTCAGATGTTTGGTGACACTCGCTTCTCTCTCATAGGTGTTAGTAACAAATCAAGCTGCCTGTCTTTGGACACGTTCGATGGAAGAAATGTTTTTATTTGTGTATGGGTCCCATGCTGCAATTGCGTAGTCCAAATGAGGTCTAACGAGGGTGAAGTATAGCTTCTCCTTGACTAGAGTTGAACAATGATGAAAGTTGCGCCTCAGAAGTTTAGGACACCTGGTCTTGGCATCATGTTTGGCACAGACATTGTGGCTGAAGGGCCTGTTCCTGTGCTGTACTGCTCTATGTTCTACGTTCTATTTGCTACTCATTCTTGTTTACAGGTTTTATGACCCATGAAGAGCTGGAGAAATTTGAAAGCCATTACTCTGACTTTAATAAGTATTGGATTCCGTGTGTGTGGTTCACGAATCTGGCAGCTCAGGCAAGGAGTGAAGGACGGATCCGTGACGATGTTGCTCTCAGACTACTGATGGATGTAAGCCTGATCCCTAGCGTACTGTAAATAAATCAGTGTGCCCTATTTACAAGAAGCGCCTGCCATTGAGTTGGAGGACATAAGAGTGTACGACAAAGCTCACAGCAAAATCCACTGCACTTAAGGAAGGGAAATTCACTCAGAGAACAACTCGTCTGAAGCATTCAAGGTTGTACAGTGGCACAGATGGTAGAGCTGCTGCCACACAGCACCAGAGACCCAGGTTCGATCCTGACCTTGGGTGCTGTCTGGGTGAAGTTTACAAGTTTTACTTGTGACCTTGAGAGTTTCCTCCAGGCACTTCAGATTCCTCCCACATCCCAAAGACATGCAGATTTTACATTAATTGCCTGTAAAGTTGCCTTTAATGTGTAGAGTATGAGGGATAACATGGAAATCGTGTGAATGGGTGATCGATGCTTGCTATGGACTCAGTGGGCTTATTAAACATTGAGGAAACTACCTACAACCAATTATAAAGCAATTACTCTCATTGAAAAAAAGAGTAATTTCTCCAGAAAACTACAATGAGTGGAGCACAGTTGGCACACGCATTATCTGCATAAAATCATTCTTAATCTCATTGAACAGCATGAAAAGCAAACCTGACTGAATGACAAATTATCCAGTGGTCTTTACTATGGAACAGAACTACCATTATTTTCAGCCTACAACACGTCGATAAAGTATAAATTAACACCAGTGTGCAGCATCACTTCAAATGGTCAAATACATTATACGTTAGACTTTAGAGATAGAAACATAGAAAATAGGTGCAGGAGTAGGCCATTCGGCCCTTCGAGCCTGCACCGCCATTCAATATGATCATGGCTGATCATCCAACTCAGTATCCTGTACCTGCCTTCTATCCATACCCCCTGATCCCTTTAGCCACAAGGGCCACATCTAACTCCCTCTTAAATATAGCCAATAAACTGGCCTCAACTACTTTCTGTGGCAGAGAATTCCACAGACTCACCACTCTCTGTGTGAATTTTATTTTCTCATCTCGGTCCTAAAAGACTTCCCCCTTATCCTTAAACTGTGACCCCTTGTTCTGGACTTCCCCAACATCGGGAACAATCTTCCTGCGTCTAGCCTGTCCAACCCCTTAAGAATTTTGTAAGTTTCTATAAGATCCCCCCCCAATCTTCAAAATTCTAGTGAGTACAAGCCGAGTCTATCCAATCCAGATACAGCGTGGAAACCCACCAAGACCGTGCCGACCAGCGATCACCACCCACACTAGCACTATCCTAAACACCAGGGACAATTTTACCAAAGTCAATTAACCTACAAAACCTGTACGTCTTTGGAGTGCGGCAGAAAACCTGGAGAATCTGGAGTGTGAACCTAGAGAAAACTCAAGCGGCCGCAGGAATAATGGACAAACTCTGCACAGACAGCACCCATAGTCAGGATCGAACCCGGGTCTCTGGTACTATAGGCAGCAACTCTACTGCTGTGCCATCATGCCGCCCCTCCTGCTCACATATTCCTCAGTGATCTTCACTACATAAATGATGATGCATCACTTAACATAATTTGTATACCTGGTATATATATACACACATACACACACATATATATGTATATATATATATTTCTATATGTAGATATATAGATAGATATGTAGATATATAGATATCTTTCCTTTCCTTTCTTGCAGGAATTAAATCTTCATCGTGCAAAATGCAGCCTGTTGTTTCACTATGACTGGATCAGCATTCCTCTCGTGTATACTCAGGTCAGTATTTTATTGAACTTCACCCCACAAAACTGAATGATGCCAACTTCAATCCACTGCTTATGCCAGGTCTGTTGATCTCTAGCATACATGGTATGCATTTTGGGTCAAGGGGAAGGTGGCAGGAAATGGCCCTGGTCTGCCAGGCTATGCTGAGGAAAATGAGCTGAGAACCACCTCAAGACGGCGAAGTCATAAAAATACTCCCAAAAGGTAGTACCTGTATTAGCAAAGGTAGTATTACAAAGGTATGTAGCAGGGGTAAGAACGGGTTCAAGCAGATGGATAGTTATTCAACTGCTGTCAATGCTCACATGCTTACTGGGAGGAAGAAATAAAAGTTTTTTTAAAGTTTACATTTATTGAGTTATTTTAGGTATAAATGCAAACAGCCTAATTTCATCCCAATGTTTAGTTTAGTTTAAGAGCTTAGAAATACAGCGTGGAAAGAGGGCCTTTGGCCTGCCGAATCTGCACCGTCCAGCAATTCCCGCACACCAACACTATCCTACACACACTAGGGACAATTTACAACTTTACCAAAGCCAATTAACCTACAAACCTGTACGTCTGTGGAATGTATGAGGAAACCGGAGCACCCGGAGGAAACCCACGTGGGTCATGGGGAGCACCATCTATACAGACAGCACCCGTAGTCAGGATCAAACCCGGGTCTCTGGCGCTGTAAGGCAGCAACTCTACCGCTGCGCCACCGTGTAAATTATCTTTTCCTCTCTTTGGGCAGGAGAGGGAACTCCTAGGTGGTGCTGGGAATCCAGTTCATTGGCATTTCACTGAAATCAGAAATTCATGATGTGGGGAATTTATCAACATCAATGTATGTCACATCTACCACTGAGTCTTTGCATAGATATAATTTACAATTTAGGACTTCCGGTGGCGACATGCTTTGTTAGCAGTCGCAAACTTTTTAGCTCCGCTGAAAAAATCGCGATTTTTCGCGTTAAAATTGGGTCTGGAGGTCGGGACCGTTTTTAAAAACTTACCGGAGTCTCATGTCGCGGTGCTGATGACGTCATCAGTAAGCGCCGTGAATTTAACGGAGGGAAAGGCATTTTAAATGAAAAAAACGTCTCCAGGTCAGAGCCCACAGAGGAAAGCTACAAAACACCTGCTGAAGACTCAGGAACACCAAGAAACTGCAAAACTGACCTCTGGAGTGGACTCTGGAATGGCTACACGATCTAAGACTGAGATGACCACAAAAGAGAAAACCGAAATGGAGGAGTTAAAGAACTCGGTAAGAGATTTGAAAAATGAGTTGAAAGCTGGAAACTTAAATTTGATGGAAAACATGCATGCATTTATTAATGCCGGTAATGAAAAAATACTTGAGTGCATTGGGGCTCTGCAAAAAAAAGTTGATGATGTGCAAGAAGAATTAACGGAGAAAATTAATAAGGTGGCAGAAGAGTCCACAAAGATGTTTGAGGCTGTGCATGAAACTGTTTCTGCAAATGTAACTGCAGTGAAAGATATAAAAGCTGTTGTGGAAGAGATGGCTGGAGAGATGCAGACGATGAAGTTAGAAATAGACAGCCTCAAGAGCCAACTTACAAAGGTTTCTGATAAATATGTTGACCTAGAAGCTCGCTCAAGACGTCAAAATATACGAATACGTGGAGTAAAAGAGGGAGCTGAGGGGGACAATGCTCGTGGGTACACTGCCAACCTAATTAAACACGTGCTCAATCTATCTGAGGCACCTGTAATTGAAGAAGCACATCGACTACCCAGAGTTAAACCAAAATCTCAAGGAGAACATGCCTACCCAAGACAGATCATAATCAAACTTCGGGATATCCCAACAATGGAAGCGCTGATGAAAAAGATCAAATACGGAGAGAACATGATGTACGGAAATGATTCTATTAAACTCCTACGGGACTACCCTCACGAGATTGTTCTGAAGAGAAGAAAGTTCTCACAGACCAGAGAAGCTCTTTACGAGGTCAAGGGTGTCAGATGTGGAGTATATTATCCGGCCAGAATGCGTATTACTTTCAGGGGAATCTCAAAAACATTTATTAACTCGGTGGAATCTCTTAAATACGCTCAAGAAATTGTGGCCAAGGCAGCAACAACTGAAGATTGATCACCAAGACGTCATGAACAAATTAATTTGCTTATCCCCCCAACAAGAATATCACAAGAAAAGTGAAATAAGCGAACAACACCAATCTTTAAAAATTACTACACGCAACAGATTTTCCAAGAGACGTGTCTAGACATTATTATCTCGCCTTGAACATTGCGGAATCTAACTCAAGGACATTCTGTGCTCAAACGAGGAAAGACTGATAACATGGGAGTGAATCTGCTGAGCTGAGAGCGAAAAACATCACATGGCTTATACAGTTTTACAAAATATTGAGAATTAATAATTAATAACTAACAATACTAATATAGAAATAGCAACTGAAACTGATAAAAATTAATAATTAATAATTAATAACTAAAAATTCTAATATAGAAATAGCAACTGAAACTGATAAAAATGTGTTGCCTGCTTTATAACGCAGACAACCGTAATTACATATGTTCCGCAGCTCGAATGGGGAGGGGAGGAGACTCGGGCACCTGGCACAGTTCCAGGAGCCTGACTTCGGTTAACCCTTTCAACGAACAAATCACTTTTAACAATACTAAAACCATTTACAAATAGTTAAGAGATAAAGAGTGAGGAATATATGTAACTTAATACATGATTAGATTTGATAAGTTGGAATGAAACATATATATATATATACTGCAACTGGGTGAAATAGAACTTATTTGGAAACGGTACCGACCCCCTAGGGTTTGGGTAATAAAGGCAGCGGGGCTAATTTTTTAACATCTACACCGGAAGCGATATAGATGTCGTACCCCACAGACGAGTGGGTCACTCACTACGGTGTCCGAAACTCAGACACCGTAAATTTATTTGATATACTTTTTTTTTTTATTATCACAATATGTCACATCTATGTGTTTTCTTTTCAAGGACAATCGCAGAGGGGAACTACCAAGGAAGTCTATATTATAAATGCTCCCAAAATAACCAGAGTCCTGAGGTATGAATGCACCATAATAAATAAGGTCATCAAAATAGGTAGAAATGTATGACGACAATCAAAAGAAAATGGGAGGAATCACACTATGCAGTTGGAATATAAGGGGTATTAACGAACCTATTAAAAGGGGCAAGATACTAGCTCAGTTGAAATCATACAACACGGATATTTCGTTTCTACAGGAAACGCATCTTAAACATCAAGATCAGACGAGACTGAGGGCGAACTGGATAGGCCAAACATTTCACTCTTCATTTACTTCCAAATCTAGAGGTACCGCTATCATTATTCGTAAAGGAATTCCATTTAAATCAAAGAATATTATTTCAGATAAGGAAGGGAGATACCTTATAGTAGCAGGAGAGATCAATAATACGCCAATTACGTTGGTAAACATATATGCGCCCAATTTTGATAATCCTCAATTTTTTAATAAAATTCTGAATATAATTGCAGAATGTACTTATCAAAATGTCATAATTGGAGGAGACTTTAACTGTGTTTTAGACCCTTATCTAGATAAATCGATGCAAAAACAAAAAGGTAATAGGAAATCTAAAACCAGTGAACTTTTACATACATATATGGAAAACACAAATATAGTAGATGTGTGGAGGATTGCAAACCCGACGGGAAGGGATTATTCGTTTTATTCAACGGTGCATAAAACATACTCACGGATAGACTATTTTCTTGTGGATACAAAATTAATTCCGCACACTATGAACCCTAAATACCACACTAATGCGATCTCAGACCACTCCCCGCTAACTTTTGTTTTAAAACTAGAAGGAATGTCTATGAATAAATCGTTCTGGAGGTTTAACTCGCAAATTTTAAAAGACCCACAAGGGAGTATATATCTAAAAAAACAGATGGACCTATTTTTTGAGATAAATGATACACCAGATATATCCCCCACGCTATTATGGGAATCCTTCAAAGCATTTATTAGAGGAGTCATTATTTCATTTCAAGCTTATCAAAATAAAAAGAATAAGAATGAACAAAGACATTTAGAAGAACAAATAAAACAATTAGATACAGATAATGCTAAAGATCCAACTATGGATAAACATAATAAAATCCTATTATTGAAATTCAAGCTAAATAAATTACTGTCAGAGAAAGTTATAACATTATTTCAAATTACAAAACAAGAACACTTCGAATTCGGGGATAAACCCCACAAACTTTTAGCACGCCAACTGAAAAAACGGGAAAAAGAGAATGCAATATTAAAGATTAAATCAGATAGAGGGGAATTATTAACATTACCCAAGGATATCAATAAAAGATTTGCTCAATTTTACCAGAATCTATACACATCTAAAACGTTAATAGACAATAATAAAATTTCAGAATTTCTAGATAACTGTAACCTACCACAATTAGAACTGAGGGAACAAGAGGAACTGGGAGCACAAATTACTTCTAAGGAGATAGAAGACACAATAAAAACACTAAAGAATGGAAAAACACCAGGACCAGATGGATTCAGTAATGAATTTTATAAATCTTTTTATGACATAGTTACTCCACGATTACAGAAAATGTATACATATGCTTTTGAGGAGCAAAGCTTACCTGAAACACTAGCAGAATCAACGATCATATTAATACTTAAAAAAGATAAAAATATAGAAGAACCAGGTTCATATAGAGCTATTGCTTTGTTAAATACGGATCAAAAAATAATAGCGAAAACACTAGCCAGTAGACTAAGCAGGTATGTTAGTAGATTAATAAATGAGGATCAAACAGGATTTATACCTAAGAGACATTCATTCAATAACTTGAGACGTTTGCTTAACATAATGCACTCACATAAATCTCACGACCAAGAGTTAGCTATCATCTCACTGGATGCAGAAAAAGCGTTTGATCAAGTAGAATGGGATTATATGATTAAAGTATTGCAAAAATTCCAATTGGGAGAGAACTTCATTGCATGGATAAAACTATTATATAACAAACCTACGGCTAGAATACTAACTAATAATATATTATCCTCGAAATTTGAACTATCAAGGGGCAATAGACAAGGTTGTTCATTATCTCCGCTGTTATTTGCTTTGGTAATTGAACCCCTTGCTGAAAAAATAAGAACACACCTGGATATTTACGGTTATAATACAAAATATTCAAATAACAAAATATCCCTATATGCCGATGATGTACTACTGTACATCACAAAACCACAAATTAGTATACCGAATATATTAAATTTAATTGAGGACTTTGGATCCTTTTCAGGATATAGAATAAATTGGAACAAAAGTGAAATTATGTCGATAAAACCAAAAGACTCAACACATCTCAGGAAATTCCCCTTTAAAATAGCTACAGAAAAATTCAAATATTTGGGAATTGAAATTACTAGAAATTACCAGGATATGTTTAAAGCCAATTATAATCCCCTACTTAAGAAATTAAATAATTTGATTAAATTCTGGAAAACACTTCCGATGTCCTTAATAGGCAGAATAAACGCTATAAAAATGATTTTCTTACCACAAATTCTATACCTATTTCAATCAATACCTATATATCTCCCAAAAAAGTTTTTCAAAAAATTGGACTCAGACATTACAAATTTCATATGGGATTATAAACCCCATAGAATACAAAGAACACACCTTAATAAACGAAAAGAGTGGGGGGGTCTAGCGCTCCCTAACTTTATGTATTATAATTGGGCAGTAAATATTAAAAATATGATTCACCTGCTGGACAATTCTGCCCAGCAGGCGGACTGGATTGTAATGGAAAAAGGGGATTGCTCCCCGAGTAATATAGGAGCGATTATCCTCTCACCAATAAATCTGAATAATAAAAATTATAATAAAAACCCAATTATACATAGCACAATTAGAACATGGAAACAAATAAAACAGAATCTAAAATTAAGAAACCTATCTCTCTCAATACCAATAGCCAATAACCCATCGTTTAAACCATCAATCATAGACAAATCATTTATACATTGGGAAAGAATGGGAATCAAAACGCTCGAAGATCTGTATGAAGTGGGAAAATTACTATCATTTCAACAACTACAACTGAAATATAATTTGAAAAATAACCAATATTTTAAATATCTTCAAATTTGTGATTATTTGAAAAAATACACAAAAGACTATCATAATATGCCTTCCGACTTACTGGATGAAGCAATGAAGACAAAGGCGGAATCAGCTAACTTAATATCGTACTTATATAATATCATTTTAAACATAGAAATACCCACAACAGATGGAATTAGAAGAGACTGGGAACAAGAATTAGCTATAAAAATTTCAAAAGAGAGCTGGGATAAACATTTACTACAGGTGCATAAATGCTCGATCAATGTACGACATACGCTTATCCAATTCAAAACATTACATAGACTATACTATTCAAAAACTAAATTAAATAAAATCTTTCCCAATGTTTCACCAATCTGTGATAAATGTCTGTGTCAAGAAGCTACCATAGCGCATTCTTTTATTTTTTGTACAAAAATCCAAAAATTCTGGCATGGAATATTTGATATTTTTTCAAAATTAATTAAAATAAAACTGGTACCAAAACCAGAATGGATCATTTTTGGGATATCGGAAGATATCCCTGAATTAAACGTGTATCAGAAGAATTTACTCAATTACGGGCTAATAATGGGAAAAAAGCTCATACTTAAATTCTGGAAAAATGCGCCCACACCAACAATAAAAATGTGGATATCAAATATGTTTGAAACATTACATCTGGAAGAGATGAGATTCCTCTTAGCAGATAAAGCAAACCAATTCCAAAAGACGTGGTCTACGTTTATGGACCTATTACAAGCATGAGGTGCAATAGTAATTTTAAATAAATAAATAAATAAATAAATGGTATCAGGACCTGGCATTGGGAGATAAAACAACAAAAACAGACTTGGTTGGTAGTCTTTCTGCGGAGTTTAATGTTATAATAGAGCGATTGTCCTTACTTTCTTTTTCTTTCTTTTCTAGGGTCTACTTTCTTACTTACTTCCTTCTCTAACTTCTTTTCTAAGGGGCTTTCTTTTCCCAACACTCTTCTGCACTTCACAACTCTTGCGCACCTTCTTTACTTTCCTTACTTCTATCTTTTTCTTAAAGCTTTAAAAAAAAAAAAAATGAAGCGGTACAAAAAATGTATTAAGATATATGTGTTGTGTGTTATTGTAATTTACCGTACTTCTAATAAAAAAAAAAAAAAAAAAAAAAAAAAAAAAAAAAATAATTTAAAATTTATTAGAAGAATTCTTTGAGGATCTATCGAAAAGGGTGGATAAAGGAGAACCTTTAGATATATCTGAATTTCCAAAAAGGCACCTGATCAGCTGCAATATAAGGGATCCTGAGGTAATATGTACGTCTAGGAGCATGTGAGGCTGGGAAAGCACATCTCGGACCCGCAGACCATCAGCATAGGAGCACCGCAAGGCTGCGTACTCTCCTCTCCCCTCTACTCTCTCTACACCAATGACTGCACCTACACTGACTCCTCTGTCAAGCTTCTCAAGTTTGCGGACGACACAACCCTGATTGGACTGATCCAGGATGGGGAGGAATCTGCCTATAGACAGGAAGTGACACAGCTGGCATCCTGGTGCCATCGAAACAACCTGGAGCTCAATGCTCTTAAGACAGTGGAAATGATTGTAGACTTTAGGAGAGCTCCCCCTCCCCCACCCCACTCACCATCAACAACACCACGGTCGCATCTGTGGAGTCTTTTAAATTCCTGGGAACCATCATCTCCAAGGACCTTAAATGGGGGGCCACCATCGACTCCACAGTCAAAAAGGCACAACAGAGGATGTACTTCCTGCGGCAGCTGAGGAAGCACAATCTGCCACAGGCAATGATGGTCCAATTCTATACGACCATCGTATAGTCTATCCTCACCTTCTCCATCATGGCCTGGTTTGGCTCAGCCACCAAGCACGACATCCAGAGGCTGTAGCGAATCATCCGATCAGCTGAGAAGGTTGTTGGCTGCAACCTTCCCTCCATTGATGAACTGTACACTGCAAGGGTCATCTCTGACCCCTCTCACCCTGGCCACAAACTCTTTGAATCACTTCCCTCTGGACTGCCAAAGCTGCCACAGCCAGACATAAAAACAGCTTTTTTCCCCCACAAGTAGTAGCTCTACTAAATAACCAAAAATCTGTAGCCTCCTTTTGCTCTGGTATTTTATTTAATTCTCATGTTTAATTGATGATGTCTTATTATTAATGTTTAATGTTTTATGTGTCATTCCTTGCGGGCGGAGCAGCAAGGCAAATTCCTTGTATGTGAATACTTGGCCAATAAACTTATTCATTCATTCATTCAATATGTTGGTAAGGATACAGGAGTGGTTACCACAGAAAGAAGAGTGTTGGGTACAAAGAACATTATTTGACTTTTACTGGGGTGTCAACAGGATTGGTGGCAGGGGCTTATCTAGTCACCACCAATATTAATGAGTGGGAGAGACAGTCAATAGACAGTCTGTAATGGAGACATAGATATCAAGAAGGGGGAGAGTTGATAAGTCTGTTTCCTGTGTTTGTTAGCCTGAGGAAGGGTCCCGACCTAATAAGTCAGTCTGAGGATGAGTCCCCACCGAAACGTCACCTATCCATGTTCTCCAGAGATGCTGCCTGACCCACTGAGTTACTTTAGCACTTTGTAACTTTTTTGCCAAGATAAATACCTAGATAAAGAAGCCACATACTGAACCACCGGGAGATCAGGTTGGTTAATGCAAACCGATCTCCCAGTGGCTCAGCACTTCAATTCGCCCTCCCATTCCGAATCCGACTTTTCTGTCCTCCATGGCCAGTGAGTCCCACCGCAAATTGGAGGAGCAGCACCTCATATTTCGCTTGGGTATGAACATTGACCTCCAATTTCAGGTAGTCCTTGCTTTCTCCCTCCTTCCCCTTCTCAGCTCTCCCACAGCCCACTGTCTCCGCCTCTTCCTTTCTTCTTCCCACTCCTCCCTCCCCCACATCAGTCTGAAGAAGGGTCTCGACCCGAAACGTCACATATTCCTTTGCTGCACACATGCTGCCTCACCCGCTAGGTTTATCCAGCATATTTGTCTACCTTCGATTTTTCCAGCATCTGCAGTTTTTTCTTAAACACTTGATCACAAGAGTAGTTCTGCAAACTAATTTTTTCTGATCTTGTGAATGGCCCACATTCCATGAGTTATGACTGTCCCTTTTGTTTCATTCACAGGTGGTCACTATTGCTGTTTATTCCTTTTTTGCTTGCTGTCTGATTGGACGCCAATTTCTTGATCCAAGGCCTGGCCACGAAGACGATAAGATAGACATCTATGTTCCTGTCTTCACCTTACTGCAGTTCTTCTTTTATGCAGGCTGGCTTAAGGTCAGGACTTTGCAATCAATTGTGTAAATTAAAAGGACAGATTAAGGGAATTTAGATGTTTATAGGGAGTTGCATGAAAATTACGCAACGGTGAATCCGCAGCCCATCTTATTACTCATTTCTAAATTTTATAAATTAAAAATTCATAAGCATGGGAGAAATTCATGGATGGATCCCAGTACCATGTCCAACTTCACATTCTAATACTGTTTATTTCATAACTGTCTGTCAGAGCCTTTGGAAGGCAAGCTGTGAAAAAACCTAAATATCTAGCAGCTTAACTTAAGAAATGCAAATCATTCAATAGAAATCCCAGTGATCAGTTATAACCAATAGTGCATGTGGACTATGTGATCTGTGCCAAACCTTCTTTTTCTCCTATGGTTATTCATACATGTAATTTTCCAATTTTTCATCAAAGCCATCTCATATGATTCTCACATCAATAAAATGGACTCTACCTATAATTTTCTCTGAGCTGCTTTCCTATCTTTCTTCCATAATCAGGTCGCAGAACAGATCATTAATCCATTTGGGGAAGATGATGATGATTTTGAAACAAACAAACTGATAGACCGCAATCTTCAGGTATGTTAATATTGTGCTTATTGCATTTTTGTGCAAAAGGCACGTGTTTTGGCGCTGCAGAAATGGCTGACAGTAGAGACAATGACGGCAGATACCTCCCTTAGTCTTCACTTGTTAATTTTAATCAATAACGTATCAAAGTGCTAGTGTTCTTTCTGACCCCAGTGCCACCTCAGAGAAAATATTGCTATTTGTTTATTATATTCACGTGTACTGAGATAGTGAAGCTTTTATTTGTGTGATAGCCAATTAAATCAGATAGTGGCATATATTAATACAATGGGGAAAGGACAAAGTGCTAGAGTAACTCAGCAGGTAGACAAAAATGCTGGAGAAACTCAGCGGGTGAGGCAGCATCTATGGAGCGAAGGAAATAGGCGACGTTTTGGGTCGAGACCCTCCTTCAGACTCAGCAGGTGATATAATAAACTCAGCTCAGGGAAAATTATAGGTAGAGTCCATTTTGTTGATGTGAGAATCATATTCGATGGCTTTAACTCAGCAGGTCAGGCAGCATCTGTGAACTCTGAAGAAGGGTCTCGACCTGAAACATCACCTGCTCATGTTCTCGAGATGCTGCAGGGTTACTCCAGCATTTTGTGTATTAACCAGCAACTGCAGTTCTTTGTTTAAACGGAGTTGAATGCAGTTACAATGGGGAATTGCCTTAAGAGTGTATCCGACATCAATGGCCCCTTCGAGCATTGACTTTGGAAAAATTAGGTTATCAGAGAAATTTAAAAGCATCACAAAGATCAGGATTTTCAAGTTTTAAATAATGATGATTAATTAAAGATTTATTTTGGGATCTGCCTTCTCTACACTCTCTTAACTTTGTCTTGTGCATATTGAAAATCTTTCAGCTTAGTAATTGTGGACAAAGTTATTTTGTGCTTCACAGGCCACAAGGATAATTCGAAGAAGCCATCTTGTATTCTTTACAAACATAGCTTTCTTTCTCATCAAATAATACCTAACATTATGCAAAAAATCATCAACATATACATGTATAAAACAGTATTGAAGACAATCAGGTCTTCCAACTGAAATGGTGAATCTGTTTTTCTTTCCACAGATATTTCCAGTATTTCCTGTTTTTATTGAATATTTCCAGTATTTTTGATTTTGACTATTTATTGGTTATGCAGGTTTCCTTTCTTTCAGTGGATGATATGTACCTGAATCTTCCAGCTTTGGAGAAGGATAAATATTGGAACAATACTGCACCTCAACCTCCTTACACCACTGCCACAGCTAGCGAGATACACAAACCATCATTTTTGGGATCTACCTTCGATATGCAGTCAGTATAAGTTCCATTCTATATCTTCATAAGTGGTGGGAGAAAACTCATTAAATTTAAGCAATGCATTCATTCACAGGATGAGCACATCATTGCCAGACCTGGCATTTATTGTCCAACCTTATTTATCTCATAAACAATTGCTTGTAGGATGGGGTGGGAAATCTGGATTCACAAATAGACCAGAGGATAGAAGGATGGCAAATTTATTTCCCCAAAAGCCAATAGTGAACTAAATGGGGATATAAGGAACTGTAAATGTTGATGGGTTGTTGTGATCCATGATGGGCATCACTGAGACAACTTAATTTAAATTCGGGAACTGTCAATATTGCGATTCAAATCTACTTTTGAGACAGACTCCTAGTTTAGTAACTATGATACAGTATTGTATTAGTTGGCATACGAGCCAAATTTATTATCCAAATATTATTTTTTCAGTTAAATACAATTTCTAAAGTAATTTACATTATTTTATGTATATTACTTGTTTATTGAATGGATTTAGTTCATTTGATGAAATACCATTGATAGCTTATCAAAATAGGAGACTTATTCATGATAACTTGTATTAATATAGCATCTAAAATATATCCCTAAGGATCGTCATGATGTTATCAAATGA
Organism: Amblyraja radiata; assembly: GCF_010909765.2. Classification (NCBI taxonomy): domain Eukaryota; kingdom Metazoa; phylum Chordata; class Chondrichthyes; order Rajiformes; family Rajidae; genus Amblyraja; species Amblyraja radiata. Next base: position 47,804,300 of record NC_045965.1, read on the forward strand.
ATGCAACTTGATTGTATTTAAGTTATCAGAAATTTGAAATATCCATTTCACTCTGGGACTAGGGTTCTGATTTAAGTCCACTTGAGTTATTTTTTTTATAATTTTACAATTAGCAGAGATCACACAAATAATCACAAGATCCAATGACGTAAAGAAATCCAAATAAGTCAATTAGATACCCATCAGAAAAATTATCAACAATTATTTCAACATCCATTATATATAATTAACTGTTCACATTTTTATTTTTTTAGCATGATCGACAGCCAGGTACAGCAAGAGTCAGAAATGGAGCTCAAAGTTCACACCCCCTTATTTAATCGCTTCCTGAATGTTGCTGCTTCACCGGCCATTAGTCTTAGAAACTTTGGCTGGGGCAGTAAACAAAATTCATTACACAGCCACATGGAAGGCAGCTCTTCAAATTGCCAGCTCAATGAAGCTGATCTGGTCATACGTATGAAGGATGAGGAGTATGAAAGAGGGGATCAAGACAGACCCACTGAACCCAGTCTTGGTTCCCTACTGAAGAGCTCAGATGATCAAAATTAGTGTGACAGCCCTCTGTGCTGTAGACAACCGTATGGAAAAAAAATGAAAGAATGTCATCTGCTTTTCTGCTTGCAAAATGTATGAACAATGAATTTTCCAGTTTCAGGTAACTCACCCCATGTTCTCCCACAGTCATCTTTCCACATAATTATCTTGTCCTTTTTTCATCTTTCCCATCCCCTTCAATCTGCCCATGATTCCTGCCCCATCAGGTTCCATTGATCATCTATCAGTCTAATTCCAACAAGTGCAAGTCATTTAAATGTAAAATATAAGTTAAAAAAACATGTGTCAGAGGTTATGGAGATATAATATCAAGGGGGGGGTGGTCAGTATTTGTGTGTAGCTGCCGCCCCCCCCCCCCCCCCTCGCGACCGCACGTTGAGGGGACGGGAACCAACGGGTCCCACTTGGTCGAGTTACACTTGGAGACAGCAAGTCCAAAGAACTCAATATCATAATATTGCAGGCTTTATGAAGTTGAAACATATGCCATTTGCAGAGAACTGAAGCAGATTAGAAGCATAGAAAGTGAAGAGATACTTAAAAGAAATCACAAGTACAAAAGTGGTCATAGAATATAATTGGACATCAAGATTAAAGAGCAAAACAATGATGTATATTAAACAAAGAGTCAAGCCCACTAGAGACCAAAGACACAATCAGTGCGTGGAGCCAAAAGATCCAGTTGAAATCTTAGGTGCCCATTTCTCGTCTTCCCTAGAAGGGGCATGGTGAATTTGAAAGGAGCAATGAGATTCTAGAATATTGATGGGTTTACAGAATGGCATTATAAATGAGTTGTATTCCAAGCTGCTATGTAGGTGACCCCCATGTTACAGTTCACATCATGACTAACACAAAACTGTCAGCTGCACATGTCACAAAGCACACACTGAACAGAAATATCTTCTTTTTACATAGATCGCATGGGTGACATTCTTATCTCAAGGTTTGCAAATTCGTTAAGGGAAAACTTCCCATGACTGCTATCATCTAGAGGATGGGGTTGTTTTCCTAGGAGAAGGCTGGGGAGATTCCCGACATATTTCTGATAGAGAGAATGTTTCTGGATAAAGAGGTTGAAAATGTTGAGTTGATATTCAAAACAGATCAGCAAATCTTATTGAGCAGTAAACTCCAGATGCCTATCCCAGCTCCAAAATTTGTACAAATTTAGAAATACAATTTTCAATGGACAAGTAGTCAGATTGTGTTTTTTTTAAATAGTGTTTATTAAGTCATTTCCAAAATATATCTCTGCAAATTATATATCACAATATCAAAATATATCACTTCATTTAAACTTTCCACAGACATAGCACGGTTGAGCCATTAATCCTCCATGTAGGCGCTGGAAGGGAAAAAAATCATGTTATTAATACAAGCCAAATTCTAATTAGTATGCTGAAGTGCATTTAATGAGAAAACTATTTTTTTGGCAATTCTCCATTCAAAACATCGACGAATGCAAGACAGAAGGAAATAGGTGATATGCACCTAGAATTCCCACAATTTGCAACCGTGTCTCGATGTGAGGGCATGTTGGACTAATTAACAAAGGCTGTCCCTGCATTGCGTTAGTTTCATTGGTGCTTAAATACCATCTGGCAACTTATTTCCATGCCTTCAGTCTACAAAAGTAGCATCATTAATTCAGTAGCAGAACTGGATAATGTTGTCATCATTAGATCAGGAAAAAGTTGATTAGCACCAAGCACTGGAGGTCTACATTCAATGCAAACTCATTGTGAATGCCATCTACCAACATCACTGATACGTACCATGGAGACTTCTGTTCAGATGGGCCACTACTTTGCCTTTCACACCCCAATCCTCTTCAACAATATCTTCAAGTCTAAGAATACAAAAGAAAACACAAATAGTACCTCAGTAGGCAAACAAGTAATGTTGCTGTCCACTTAACATCCTTCCCAAGTCTTCTTCAGATCACTAGATGTCATCACAGATATTCAGTAGCAGAACTGACAGAAATTATCATCATAAGACTAGGATCATCGACAGACTACCAATGGTAGACAAGGATTAAATTCACACAGCCATGACCCAAAACAACCATCGGTCGGCCTCCGTAGAAGTTGCTTGACCCACTGCATTCTTCCAACAGTTTGCTTTCTGCTTCAGATTTCCACTACCTGCTGCCGGGCCCATGTCCTTTGGCCATATTTGCAATTACAAACTGCATTCAGTTCTGAATAGTGAAGAAACTGGCAGGGGGCTTAGGTAGGGCAAGATGAATGGCTACTCATGTATGAAAGGAATTGTAGATGCTAGTTTTTACACCAAAGAGAATCTCCTCTCTCTCTCGCTCTAGATATTTTACAAAGCAATTCCCAAAGTAGAATTAGGAATTAAAATAAACATACCATGACCAAAACATATCCAATCCTTCAACTTCCGAGTCAATTCCACCGCTGGAGTTGGTATTACAAATCTGCAGATAGAAAATTGCATTTCAATGACCAAAAACTAGATTTTACATAAGCAGATTTTTACTTAAAAGTGGAGGAAATGTCAACTTAGTTGGTTTTATCTACAAGTGCAGCTGGAAAAATGCAACTCGTGGGTCCCAATCAAGTCAGAAGGGTCCTAACAGTCACTCACATTCTCCATAGATGCTGCCAGATCCAACATTGCGTCCCTTTTCAACCCACGAGTCTAGTTTCCCAAAGCAATGGGCAATTTAATAGTTCAATTTAAAAAAAAGACCCAATAAACAGATTTGGGTTGTAACATTTCATGCAGACTATACAACCGCATAGTGGCCAAAAACGCGCTGCAAATGTTTAGTAATGGCTAGGAAAAAAAAATCATAAGATCATAAGTGATAAGAGTAGAATTAGGCTATTCGACCCATCAATCATGGCTGATTTATCTCTCCTTCCTAACCCCATTCCTCCTGCCTTCTCCTTTATAACCTCCGACACCCGTGCTAATCATGAATAATCTCTGCCTTAAATATATCCACTAACGGCCTCCAGTCTTCTGTGGCAAATAATTGCACAAATACAACCTCACGAGCAAGATTTTGCAATAAACTAGCCTGCAACACTGTTGAATTTAAAATTACGATACAGCTTGCGAAGTAAACAACGTTGGACCTGAGCAAATACGACTTCACTCGCCCGAGCATTTGAAATTTAAATCTTGCCAATTGTGAAACATACTTTTCCCACCGAGCGCTATAAAAATTGTAACGAATGGAAACACACCGACATGCGGCTTAACAGACAACACAACTAGATGCAGCTAGAAAAAGCAACTCATGGGCCCCAATCAGTGGATTATGTTCGCTTAGAATGCCAGATCCACTTTCTATATCATTAAAATAAAGTAACTTAAAGTAAACGGGTCTCATGTCCCTTACATTAAAGGCAACGCAACCACTCACCACATGGTCGGTGTCAGGGTACAGATCTCTCTACCCGGGTGTCACATCAGAACCGCCTCCAGCAACTGCATGGTGATGCATCTTCCTCTCCGGAGCCTGAAAGAGAGGAAACAGTGAACGTGAACCCGGGCACAGGAACAGCCGTGGGGGGGGGGGGGGGGGAGTCAGTAGGACGTTGGTCAGCGAGTGCTCAGTTCTCCAAGGGATCTCTTCACAGGGTGAACTCAGAGATAATAGCATGTTGTCCTCATCGACACTCGCCGCCCGGTGATTGCTCCCCCTGGGCCCGGAGCACTGGCGCCCCACCTCGCTTACCTTGACACGTGGCCCCGGCGAGCAGCGACAAAGCCACAACTCGGAGGTCGAGGATCTCCGGCGGCAAAGGCCGAGCGCCGCCCCGGACCCTGTATATATACACCCGCGCTGACGTCACAACGTGTACCATGTGATTGGCTGGAGGCTGCCCAGGGTTGCGGGCTATGGTCGATCCCATTGGCCGCATGGGGAAGGACCAATGATCATAGAGCTGAAGAAGGGTTTCTCCATAGATGCTGCTGCACCCGCTGAGTTTCTCCAGCATTTTTGTGTACCTTCGATTTTCCAGCATCTGCAGTTCCTTCTTAAAAACACCATAGAGCGGATGGTCCACTCGGCGTAAAAGCTACAGTTACAGTTTTTTGGTTATAGAGTAGAGCTACTACTCGTGGGGAAAAAAAGCTGTTTTTATGTCTGGCTGTGGCAGTTTTGGCAGTCCGGTGTCGCCTTCCAGAGGGAAGTGATTCAAAGAGTTTGTGGCCAGGGTGAGAGGGGTCAGAGATTATCTTAACCTCTTGCTTCCTGGCCCTTGCAGTGTACAGTTCGTCAGTGGAGGGAAGGTTGCAGCCAATAACGCTGCGGGATAAATGTGGATAAATGTGAGGTTATCCATTTTGGTGGCAAAAACAGGAAAGCAGACTATTATCTAAATGGTGGCCGACTAGGAAAAGGGGAGATGCAGCGAGACCTGGGTGTCATGGTACACCAGTCATTGAAAGTGGACATGCAGGTGCAGCAGGCAGTGAAGAAAGCGAATGGTATGTTAGCTTTCATAGCAAAAGGATTTGAGTATCCAATCCAATCCAACTTTATTTGTTAAGCACTTTAAGACAACCAATGTTGACCAAAGTGCTGTACAGAAGAACAAACAAGACATCATAAACAGACAACATAACAGAACATAACATAACAGCTCACATAAGGCGCATAAATCACATATGAAGTACAACAATAAATCAAAAGACATAAAACATGAGCAAAAAACAATAACCACGCAACAAAGCAATCAAAATAAGAAACCAAACCAAGCAAATAAAGTCGACATCTTACTGGGTATCAAAGGCCACGGAGAAGAGATGGGTCTTAAGAAGAGATTTAAAAACAGACAAAGAAGAGGCCTGTTTAATGTGGAGTATTGCGTACAGTTTTGGTCTCCAAATCTGAGGAAGGACATTATTGCCATAGAGGGAGTGCAGAGAAGGTTCACCAGACTGATTCCTGGGATGTCAGGACTGTCTTATGAAGAAAGACTGGATAGACTTGGTTTATACTCTCTAGAATTTAGGAGATTGAGAGGGGATCTTATAGAAACGTACAAAATTCTTAAGGGGTTGGACAGGCTAGATGCAGGAAGATTGCTCCCGATGTTGGGGAAGTCCAGGACAAGGGGTCACAGCTTAAGGATAAGGGGGAAATCCTTTAAAACCGAGATGAGAAGAACTTTTTTCACACAGAGAGTGGTGAATCTCTGGAACTCCCTGCCACAGAGGGTAGTCGAGGCCAGTTCATTGGCTATATTTAAGAGGGAGTTAGATGTGGCCCTTGTGGCTAAGGGGATCAGAGGGTATGGAGAGAAGGCAGGTACGGGATACTGAGTTGGATGATCAGCCATGATCATATTGAATGGCGGTGCAGGCTCGAAGGGCCGAATGGCCTACTCCTGCACCTAATTTCTATGTTTCTATAACCTTCTAAGCTGATCGGATGATTCACTGCAGCCTCCGGGTGTCATAAGCCAAACCAGACTATGATGGAGAAGGTGAGGACAGACTCTACAATGGTCGTGTAGAATTGGACCATCATTGCCTGTGGCAGATTGTGCTTCCTCAGCTGCCACAGGAAGTACATCCTCTGTTGTGCCTTTTTAACTGTGGAGTCGATGGTGGCTCCGCATTAAAGGTCCTTGGAGATGATGGTTCCCAGGAACTTAAAAGACTCCACAGATGTGACTGTGGTGTTGTTGATGGTGAGCGGGGTGAGGGGAGGGGGAGCTCTCCTAAAGTCTACAATCAATTCCACTGTCTTAAGAGCATTGAACTCCAGGTTGTTGCGATGGCACCAGAATGCCAGCTGTGTCACTTGCTGTCTGTAGGCAGATTCCTCCCCATCCTGGATCAGTCCAATCAGGGTTGTGTTGTCCGCAAACTTGAGAAGCTAGACAGAGGAGTCAGTGGAGGTGCAGTCATTGGTGTAGAGAGAGTAGAGGGGAGAGTACGCAGCCTTGTGATGCTCCAAAGCTGAGCGTCTGTGGGTCCGAGATGCGCTTTCCCAGCCCCAGCCTGTCTGTCAGGAAGCTGGTGATCCATCGAGAGGGGTTCAAGCACAGTCAACTTGGAAAGTTTGGAGTGTAGTAGCTCTGGCACAATGGTGTTGAATGCAGAGCTAAAATCATCAAACAAAATCCTCACATAGGTCCCCTGGCGGTCTAGGTGCTGGAGGATGAAGTGCAGGCCCAGGTTGACTGCGTCATCCACAGATCTATTGGACCGATATGACAATAGACAATAGGTGCAGGAGTAGGCCATTCGGCCCTTCGAGCCATTCAATGTGATCATGGCTGATCATCCCCAATCAGAACCACGTTCCTGCCTTCTCCCCATATCGCCTGACTCCACTATCTTTAAGAGCCCTATCTAGCTCTCTCTTGATAGTATCCAGAGAACCGGCCTCAACCGCCCTCTGTAGCAGAGAATTCCACAGACTCACAACTCTCTGTGAGAAAAAGTGTTTCCTCGTCTCCGTTCTAAATGGCTTACGCCTTATTCTTAAACTGTGGCCCCTGGTTCTGGACTCCCCCAACATCGGGAACATGTTTCCTGCCTCTAGCGTGTCGAAACCCTTAACAATCTTATATGTTTCAATAAGATGCATTATTATTATTACTCAAGCTTTTTGTGTCCATCGTGTTTTATTGTCCTATAACATAGTACACACAAACAATAAAATAAAGTTGTTTATATATACATATACACACATTTAATAAACAAATAATAGAAACATAGAAACTAGATGCAGGAGGAGGCCATTCGGGTCTTCGAGCCAGCACCGCCATTCATTGCGATCATGGCTGATCGTCCCCAATCAATAACCCGTGCCTGCCTTCTCCCCATATCCCTTGACTCCACTCCACTCCCCTAGAGCTCTATCTAACTCTCTCTTAAATCCATCCAGTGATTTGGCCTCCACTGCCCTCTCTGGCAGGGAATTCCACAAATTCACAACTCTCTGGGTAAAATAGTTTTTTCTCACCTCAGTCTGGCTTCCCCTTTATTATAAGACTGTGGCCCCTGGTTCTGGACTCGCCCAACATTGGGAACATTTTTCCTGCATAAAACTGGTCTAGTCCTTTTATAATTTTATATGTTTCTATAAGATCCCCCCTCATCTTTCTAAACTCCAGTGAAGACAAGTCTAGTCTTTTCAATCTTTCCTCAGATGACAGTCCCGCCATCCCAGGGATCAATCTTGTGAACCTATGCTGCACAGCCTCAATCACAAGGATGTCCTTCCTCAAATTCGGAGACCAAAACCGGACACAATACTCCAGATGTGGTCTCACCAGAGCCCTATACAACTGCAGAAGAACCTCTTACTCCTTTACTGAAATCCTGTAGTTCTGAAGGCCAACATACCATTAGCTTTCTTCACTGCCTGCTGTATCTGCACGCCAACTTTCAGTGACTGGTGTACAAGGACGCCCAGGTCTCGCTGCACCTCCCCCTTGCCTAATCTAACCCGATTGAGATAATAATCTGCCCCCTTATTTGCTGACAAAATGGATAACCTCACATTTATTTATATTATACTGCACTCACTCAATCTGTCCAGGTCACCCTGCATCCTCCTAACATCCTCTTCACAGTTCACACTGCCACCCAGCCTTGTCTCATCCGCAAACTTGCTGGTGCTGCTCCTAATTCCCTCTTCCAAATCATTAATATATACGGTAAACAGTTGCGGGCCCAACACTGAGACTTGCGGCACTGCACTCACCACTGCCTGCCATTCTGAAAAGGACCCGTTCACTCCCACTTTGCTTCCTGTCTGCCAACCAATTTTCTATCCATGTCAACACCCTACCCCCAATACCATGTGCTCTAATTTTAGTCACCAGTCTCCCGTGCAGGACCTTATCAAAAGCTTTCTGAAAGTCTAGATACACTACATCCACTGGCACCCCTTCATCCATTTTACTTGTCACATTCTCAAAAAATTCCAGAAGATTAGTCAAGCATGATTTTCCTTTCATAAATCCATGTTGACTTGGACTAATCCTTTTACTGCTATCCAAATGCCCCATTATTACCTCTTTAATAATTGACCAACATCTTTCCCACCACCGAAATCAGGCTAACTGGTCTGTAATTCCCCGTTTTCTCTCTCGCCCCTTTCTTGAAAAGTGGGATAACGTTAGCTATCCTCCAATCCACAGGAACTGATCCTGAATCGATCGAACATTGGAAAATAATCACCAATGCGTCCACTATTTCAAGAGCCACCTCCCTGAGGATCCTGGGATGCAGAAAATCAGGCTCAGGGGATTTGTCACCCTTCAGTCCCATTAGCTTACCCAATACTATTTCTCTCCTAATGAAAATTAATTTCAGTTCCTCTACCCCCTTAGATCCTCTGTCCTCCAGTACATCTGGGAGATTGTTTGTGTCTTCCTTAGTGAAGACACATCCAAAGTACCTGTTCAACTCTTCTGCCATTTCCTTGTTACCCATAATAATTTCACCCATGTCTGCCTTCAAGGGACCCACATTTGACTTTGCTACTCTTTTTCCCTTAACATATCTAAAGCTTTTACTGACCTTCTTTATGTTCCTGGCCAGCTTCCCTTCGTACTTCATCTTTTCAGCCCGTATTGTTTCCTTCTGTTGTCCTATGAAAGTTTCCCAATCCTCTGGCTTCCGGCTACTCTTTGCTGTTATACATCTTTTCTTTTAATTTTATTCTATCCCTAACTTCTCTTGTCAGCCACGGTTGCCTCCTACTCCCCTTAGAATCTTTCTTCCTTTTTGGAATGAAATGATACTGCATCTTCCGGATTATGCCCAGAAATTCCTGCCATTGCTGTTCCACCGTCATTCCTGCTACGATCCCTTTCCAGTCTACCTTGACCAGCTCCTCTCATGCCTTCATAGCCCCCTTTGTTCAACTGCATCACTGACATTTCCGATTTAACCTTCTCCTTCTCAAATTGCAGGTTAAAAATAATCATATTATGATCACTACCTCCAAGTGGTTCCTTTACCTCGAGTTCTCTTATCATATCTGGTTCATTGGACAACACTAAATCCAGAATTGCCTTTTCTCTGGTCGGCTCCATTGCAAGCTGCTCTAAGAATCCATCTCGGAGGCAATCTACAAATTATCTTTCTTGGGGTCCTGAACCAACCTGATTTTCCCAGTCTACCTGCATATTGAAATCCCCCATCACCACAGTGGCATCACCTTTGTTACATGCCAGTTTTAACTCCTGCTACAACTTACACCCTACACCCGGGCTACTATTTGGAGGTCTGTAGATAACACCAATTAGTGTCATCTTGCCTTTACAATTCCTCAACTTAATCCAGTGACTCTACCTTGTCAGTCCCTATGTCTTCCTTCGCAAGGGACTGAATTCCATCCTTCACCAGCAGAGCTACCCCCCCTCCTCTGCCCACTTGCCTGTCCTTTCTATAGGATGTATAACATAGAAACATAGAAATTAGGTGCAGGAGTAGGTCATTCGGCCCTTCGAGCCTGCACCGCCATTCAATATGATCATGGCTGACCATCCAACTCAGTATCCCGTACCTGCCTTCTCTCCATACCCTCTGATCCCCTTAGCCACATCTAACTCCCTCTTAAATATAGCCAATGAACTGGCCTCGACTACCCTCTGTGGCAGAGAGTTCCAGAGATTCATCACTCTCTGTGTGAAAAAAGTTCTTCTCATCTCGGTTTTAAAGGATTTCCCCCTTATCCTTAAGCTGTGACCCCTTGTCCTGGACTTCCCCAACATCGGGAGCAATCTTCCTGCATCTAGCCTGTCCAACCTCTTAAGAATTTTATAAGTTTCTATAAGATCCCCTCTCAATCTCCTAAATTCTAGAGAGTATAAACCAAGTCTATCCAGTCTTTCTTCATAAGACAGTCCTGACATCCCAGGAATCAGTCTGGTGAACCTTCTCTGCACTCCCTCTATGGCAATAATGTCCTTCCTCAGATTTGGAGACCAAAACTGTACGCAATACTCCAGGTGTGGTCTCACCAAGACCCTGTACAACTGTAGTAGAACCTCCCTGCTCCTATACTCAAATCCTTTTGCTATGAAAGCTAACATACCATTCGCTTTCTTCACTGCCTGCTGCACCTGCATGCCTACTTTCAATGACTGGTGTACCATGACACCCAGGTCTCGCATGCATCTCCCCCTTTCCTAGTCGGCCACCATTTAGATAATAGTCTGCTTCCCTGTTTTTGCCTACCAAAATGGATAACCTCACATTTATCCACATTATACTGCATCTGCCAAACATTTGCCCACTCACCCAGCCTATCCAAGTCACCTTGCAGTCTCCTAGCATCCTCCTCACAGCTAACACTGCCCCCCAGCTTAGTGTCATCCGCAAACTTGGAGATATTGCCTTCAATTCCCTCATCCAGATCATTAATATATATTGTAAATAGCTGGGGTCCCAGCACTGAGCCTTGCGGTACCCCACTAGTCACTGCCTGCCATTGTGAAAAGGACCCGTTTACTCCTACTCTTTGCTTCCTGTTTGCCAGCCAGTTCTCCATCCACATCAATATTGAACCCCCAATGCCTCTGCAACTGGATCCTCGACTTCCTCGTCCACAGACCACAGTCTGTTCGTATTGGTGGAAATGTGTCAGCCTCAATAACAATCAGCACGGGAGCACCTCAAGGCTGCGTGCTCAGCCCCCTGCTGTACTCACTCTATACCCATGACTGCGTAGCGAACCACAGTGCGAACTCCATCATCAAGTTCGCTGACGACACCACTATTGTGGGGCGTATCACTGATGGGGATGAGTCAGAGTACAGAAGAGAGATCGAGCAACTGTCCATATGGTGCCAGCGCAATAACCTGGCCCTCAACACCAGCAAAACCAAGGAACTGATTGTGGACTTTGGAAGGAGTAGGAGGGGGACCCACAGCCCCATTTATATCAACGGGTCGATGGTTGAAAGGGTCAAGAGCTTCAAATTCCTGGGCGTGCACATCTCTGAAGATCTTTCCTGGTCCGAGAACACTAATGCAATCATCAAAAAAGCACATCAGCGCCTCTACTTCCTGAGAAGATTACGGAGAGTCGGATTGTCAAGGAAGACTCTCTCTAACTTCTACAGGTGCACAGTCGAGAGCATGCTGACCGGTTGCATCGTGGCTTGGTTCGGCAATTTGAGCGCCCTGGAAAGGAAAAGACTACAAAAAGTAGTAAACACTGCCCAGTCCATCATCGGCTCTGACCTTCCTTCCATCGAGGGGATCTATCGCAGTCGCTGCCTCAAAAAGGCTGGCAGTATCATGAAAGACCCACACCATCCTGGCCACACACTCATCTCCCTGCTACCTTCAGGTAGAAGGTACAGGAGCCTGAAGACTGCAACAACCAGGTTCAGGAATAGTTACTTCCCCTCAGCCATCAGGCTATTAAACCTGGCTCGGACAAAACTCTGATTATTACCAACCACTTTCTGTTATTTGCACTATCAGTTTATTTATTCATGTGTGTATATATTTATATCATGGTATATGGACACATTTATCTGTTTTGTAGTAAATGCCTACTATTTTCTGTGTGCTTAAGCAAAGCAAGAATTTCATTGTCCTATACAGGGACACATGACAATAAACTAACTTGAACTTGAACTTGAACTTTAAGTTTGTATACTAATCTCTTATGTGGGACCTTGTCGAAAGCCTTCTGGAAGTTCAGATACACCACATTCACTGGTTCTCCCCTATCCACTCTACTAGTTACATCCTCGAAAAATTCTATAAGACTCGTCAGACATGATTTACCTTTTGTAAATCCATGCTGACTTTGTCCAATGATTTCACCACTTTCCAAATGTGCTGCTATCCCATCTTTAATAACTGACTCTAGCATAATATTAAGTTCCCAGACCCGATCCTCCTGCAGCCACGTCTCAGTAATCCCTACAATGTCATAACTACCAACCTCTAACTGTGCCTCAAGCTCATCCACCTTACTTCTTATACTTCGCGCATTCATATACGATACCTTGCGCATCTCACCTTTCACATCGATCCCTATTACACTTGGCCATACTCTCCTATCCCTTTGTGAGCTTTCTTTCCCGTTAATTTTGGGGTCACTAACTATCCCTTTACTCTCTTTCCCTTTAACTCCATCCTTGACTATCCCATTTGACACCCACCCCCCTTATTCAGTGCAAAAAAAAACAAAAACCCTGAAATCTGTAGCTTCAGAGCTTGAAATCTATGCAGTTCAGAGGTTGTAGTGTTTAATAGCCTGATGGCAGTATGGAAGAGGCTGTTCCTGAATTGTCATCCTAACCTTATTGGTTGTATGTCCCATTGTCAACTTCCCCTCAGTCAAAGATGAAACACGTGGGCCATTCTTAGTATAAACTAGTACAATGACTAGGGTGGGGGAGGGACGGAGAGAGGGGTGCAAAGGTTACTTGACGTTAGAGAAACCAATATTTACAGTATAACGCTGGGTTGTAAGGAACCCAAGCAAAATATGAGGTGCTGTTCCTCCAATTTGCATTTGGCCCCACTCTGACAACGGAGGAGGCCCAGGACAGAAAGGTCAGTATAGGCCCAGGTGGACTTAGTGAAGGTGTTCAACGATATGATCACCCAGTCTCCGCTTGCTCTCGCAGACATATAAGAGTCCATACCTGGAACAATGTATGCTACAGGTGAGGTTGGAGGAGGTACAAGAGAACTTCTGCCCAACCTGAAAGGACGGGATCCCTGAACAAAATTGGAGGTATAGGGACAGGTATTGCATCTCCTGTGGTTACAGGGGAATGTACCTGGGGAGGGGGTGATTTGGGTGGGAATGGATGAGTTGACCAGGGAAATATGGAACAAATTCTCTGCGGAAAGTGGTGGGAGATGGGAAGATGTGACTAGTCGTGGGATCCTGTTGGAGGTGGTGAAAACGTTGTGTTATACGCAACTGGGTGAAAGGACGAGGGGGACTTTGTCCGTTATGACGGGGAGGTGAAGCAAGAGCAGAGCTGCGAGGTACCGACATGTGTGAGGGCCCCATTTATGATAGAAGGGAACCCGTTTCCTAAAGAATGAGGACTTCTTGGATGTCCAGATATGGAACACCTCATCTTGGGTGCACATACAGCATAGGAGGAATTGGGAGTAGAGGATAGTGTCTTTGCAGGAGGCAGGGTGGGGAAAAGTTGAGATCGTTGTAAATCAATAGGTTTATAATAGTTGTCACTCGATTTCACCTGTGATGGAGATGGTGAGATCAAGAGAGTGGAGCAAGGTGCCAGAGATGGTCCAACTGAATTTGAGTGCAGCATGGAAATTGGTAGTGAAGTCTGTGTTCTCCGTGGGTGCAGGAGGTAACACCGATGCAGTCATCCATGTAGCGGATAGGGCCAGTGCACGCCTGGAACAGGAATTGAGGCAGGCATAGCTGGGGCCCCATGCGAGTGAAAAACAAAGTGCTAAAGTAACTCACTGGGTCTCGCAGCATCTGTGAAGAGCAATGTACAGATGTTTCAGTTGTGGATCCTATTTAAACTAATAGTGTGGATGGGGGAAAGCATGGAAGAGAGGTAGGGATGGACAACCGACAAGTGATAGGTGGATACAGATATGGAAGGGTGTCACCTGAGACTTACGTCAAGAATTAATAGTGCACCACAGGAATAGGCCCTTCACCCATGCCTGCACATCACCTTTGGTCTCCTTCACATGTGGCTGCATCAGACAGTGTATGTGTGTGTATATATACTACTTATTTTTTTGCCTACAGTGCCCTCCATAATGTTTGGGACGAAGACCCATCATTTATTTATTTGCCTCTGTACTCCACAATTTGAGATTTGTAATAGAAAAAAATCACATGTGGTTAAAATGCACATTGTCAGATTTAATTATAGGCCATTTTTTTTGTTTCACCATGTAGAAATTACAGCTATGTTTATACATAGTTCCCCCATTTATGGTGCCCTGAAATGGGGGGACTATGTATAAACACTGCTGTGCCGTTACTAGCCTGCGTTCTATCTAATCCTGGTGTTGCGAAGGATGGGCCTGGCACCGCTGCTGCACCAGAGAGCTGGATATTGCCCACCCACCTACCCCTTCATGAAAAAAATCTTGCAGACCAACACCATTGACCACAAATCAATCACGCAATGCTAGGCTCAAAACCCTGCTGGACAAGGAACTGATGAATCTTGTGGGGCAATCAGGATTGCCCAGTTAGGTGAAATGAGTCATCGCCAGAACTCACCAACACCAAGCTTGGCTGATACCGACTGATCCTCCCAGTTAGTTCCTTTCTGCACCATCCGAGTCTTTACTCCCAATGGCATCCACAATCAGTACCCCATTTCTGCCATCTCCCAACTCCGCTATCTTTAACAACCCTATCTAGCTCTCTCTTGAAAGTATCCAGAGAACTGGCCTCCACCGCCCACTGAGGCAGAGAATTCCACTCACAACTCTGTGTGAAAAAGTGTTTCCTCATCTCCGTTCTAAATGGCTAACCCCTTATTCTTAAACTGTGGCCCCTGGCTCTGGACTCCCCCCAACATTGGGAACATGTTTCCTGCCTCTAACGTGTCCAAATCCTTAATAATTCATGTTTCAATAAGATACCCTCTCATCCTTCTAAATTCCTGCCATCCCGGGAATTAACCTTGTGAACCTCCCTCAATAGCAAGACTGTCCTTCCTCAAATATGGAGACCAAAACTGCATACAACACTCCAGGTGTGGTCTCACTAGGGCCCTGTACAACTGCAGAATGAACTCTTTCTTCCTATACTGAACTCTTGTTATGAAGGCCAACATGCCATTAGCTTTCCTCACTGCCTGGTGTACCTGTATGCTTACTTTCATTGACTGATGAACAAGGACACCCAGATCCAGAAGTTGTACTTCCCCTTTTCCCAACTTGACACCATTTAGATAATAATCTGCCTTCGTTTTTGCTACCAGTGGATAACCTTTTATCCACATTAAACTGCATCTGCTCACTCACCCAACCTGTCCAAGTCACCCTGCATTCTCATAGCATCCTCCTCACAGTTCACACTGCCACCCAGCTTTGTCATCTGAAAATTTGCTGATGTTACTTTGAATCGCTTAATCTAAATCATTGATGTATATTGTATAGCTGCGGCCCCAGCACCGAGCCTTGCGTGACCCCACTAATCACTGCCTGCAATTCTGAAAGGGTCCCTTCAATCCCGTTTCCTATCCGCCAAACAATTTTCTATCCATGTCAGCACTCTACCCCCAACACCATGTGCCCTCATTTTGCCCACTAATCTCCTTTGTGGGACCTCATCAAATGCTTTCTGAAAGTCCAGGTCCAGAAGCATGCAGGTACAGCAGGCAGTGAAGAAAGCGAATGGCATGTTGGGCTTTATAACAAGAGCAGACGAGTCCTAGTGAGACCACACCTGGAGTATTGTGTGCAGTTTTGGTCCCCTAATTTGAGGAAGGACATTCTTGCTATTGAGGGAGTGCAGCGTAGATTTACAAGGTTCATTCCGGGGATGGCGGGACTATCATATGCTGAGAGAATTAAGCAGCTGGGCTTGTACACTCTGGAATTTAGGATGAGGGAATCTTATTGAAACATATGGGATAGGGGGAAAAGGCAGGAACGGGGTACTGATTGGGGATGATCAGCCATGACCACATTGAATGGTGGTGATGGCTCAAAGGGCCGAATGGCCCACTCCTGTACCTATTGCCCATGCACACTACATCCACTGGCTCTCCCTTGTCCATTTTCCTAGTTACATCCTCAAAAAAATCCAGATTAGTCAAGCATGATTTCCCCTTCTTAATCCATGCTGACTTGGACCGATCCTGTTACTGCTATCCAAATGTGTATCATTGCAGAATGCGCGTTCACTAGGTCTGGCGGAAGATGCAAGGGGCCCAAACAGTGCATCCAATCTAGTTGCATAAGAGAGGATTCTACAGGCTGCTCCCAAGACATCATATGCTACTGGAAGATCATCAATTTGGTGAAAGACGCTCTGTGGTCTCCCAAAATTTTTTTGGTCATCCAACAGTGAGATGTATATGTTGCCAACTGGCTCAGTTCAGAGTGCAGCATATTCTGGGGGACGCAATGAAACTTGGTACAACTTGGTGGATATAGAAACATATAAAATCATAAAAGGAATGGACAAGCTAGATGCAGGAAAAATGTTCCCAATGTTGGGCGAGTCCAGAACCAGGGGCCAGTCTTAGAATAAAGGGGAGGTCATTTAAGAGGTGAGTAAATACTTTTTCACCCAGTTGTGAATTCATGGAATTCCCTGCCACAGAGGGCAATGGAGGCCAAATCACTGGATGGATTTATGAGTTAGATAGAGCTCTAGGGGCTAGTGGAATCAAGGGATATGGGGAAAGGGCAGGCACGGGTAATTGATTTGGGACGATCAGCCATGATCACAATGAATGGCGGTGCTGGCTCGAATGGCCTCCTCCTGCACCTATTTTCTAGGTTTCTGTTTCTAACC
This sequence comes from Amblyraja radiata, assembly GCF_010909765.2. Classification (NCBI taxonomy): domain Eukaryota; kingdom Metazoa; phylum Chordata; class Chondrichthyes; order Rajiformes; family Rajidae; genus Amblyraja; species Amblyraja radiata. The sequence goes on from NC_045965.1 coordinate 47,821,332, forward strand.
AACAAACAGGCTTTGTCATCCAATGGCAAGGGTGTTTGGTGTAGACAGGTGCTAAAACGACGAGTATACCACTAGCACATTTGAATGCATAGGGTCTTTATGGTGTTTTGAGATTTCATTTTGTACATATTTGAATTATACATAAAATGTATGTTTATGGCTATCGAAATTCCTTTTGAACATTACTGTATCTGTTCTCATTCTAGGCACCTACCGCTCTCCATGTGAAATACCTTGCACATTTTATTAATCTGCCTTGCCTCTCACCTTATGTGCCCTCTAGTACAGGACCATAGCTCCCTGAAAAAGGAAACACAAGTAGATAGAGCAGTAAAAAAGGTGCGCGTCATACTTGCCTCCATAGGTTAGAACATTGAGTAGAGGAATCAGGACGCCACATTGCAGCTTTATAGGACTTTGGTTAGGCTACTTTTGGACACTTATGCGCCGTTTCGATTGCCTTATTACATGGAAAGGTTTACCAGAATATTGCCTGGATTAGAGCAATTAGCTATCAGGTGACATTAGCCATAACTTAGTTTGTGTTGGCCGAAGTATGGGAGGTTGAGGGGAGACCTGACAAATGTGTGAGGTGTAGAGGGAGACAGCCAGAACCATTTTCCTCTTGGTGGAAGAGACAAAGTATTAAAGAGATGTGCGAGACGTGTTTTTTTTAAACGCAGAGCAGTGGGTGCTGCAACGCACTGCCGGGGTGGTGGCGGAGACATATATGATAGGGGCACTTGAGATTGGTACATGGATATGCAGGAAATGGTGGAACATAGATCACAAACAGGCAGTTATTAATTTAGTCCAGCACCATGTTCAACAAACTCTGAGCTAAATGGTATCACTAGTTATATTTTGCACATGTTCAGAAAGTAAACATTCTGCAAGCCACTTGAGTATTTAAAATCTGTGAATCACACGAATCTGTGATTCAAGCTATTTATGAATAATTCATAAGCAATTATTCAGTAACTTATCAACATTAAACAGACTCTAGTTTCCAGGTTCTTCTTTGCCACCCTTCTTAAATAGACACATTATCCACCCTGGTAGACAAAAATGCTGGAGAAACTCAGCGGGTGTAGCAGCATCTATGAAGCTAAGGAAATAGGCAACATTTCGGGCCGAAACCCTTCAGACTGAAGGGGTTCGCCCCGAAATGTTGCCTATTTCCTTAGCTTCATAGATGCTGCTACACCCGCTGAGTTTCTCCAGCATTTTTGACTACCTTCGATTTTCCAGCATCTGCAGTTCCTTCTTAAACACATTATCCACCCTGCAGTCTTTTGCCCCCCCCGCGAACGATAGTTTATACAGCTCAGCTGAGGCTCTCGGAATTTATATCTCTAGCTTCCCAGTATTCTTGGATACATTTGATCGGCCCCAAGAAATGTATCTATCTTCAAACATTTCAGATCCAGCACTTTGACTTTTCTCAAAACATTGCCATTAAAGTTCCCTAGCTGTCATGTTTGTCTCTGTTGAGGGCCTCAAGAGACTTCATTTCTGAAGGCCATCTTCTCTCCCTCATCACTCCTTTACCATTAATATTCTTAAAAACTCTTTGGATGCTCTTTAACGTTATTTACCAGAGCAATTATATGCTCCCTTTTGTCTGCCTAATTTCCAGAACCTTGCTCATTAATCGCCCATTCTTCTCCAAAGACACTCGATCGTAGCTGACCCATGCTTCCCTTTTCCTTAACCAGTGCCGCAATTTTCTCTCATCATCCATAGTTCCTTTGTCTTGCCTGTCTTCCAACAGGTACATGCAATAGCCTGAATTCTCACCATCATACTTTCAAAACTCAATTTTCCAGATGTCAATGCCTGCAAACAACCTACTCCAATCAACTTTTGTAAGTTCCTGTATACCATCAAAGTTGGTCTTGCCCCAATTTAAAACTAACCTGTGAAGCTTTCCTGTCCTTTCCACAACTATTTTAACATAAGACTGCGGTCACTGGTCCCAAAATGCTCACCAACTGACACCTCAGTCACTTGCCCTTCCGTATTTCACAAGAGTAGGTCAAGCATTGTCCTCTGCCTTGAAGAGCCACCCATACATTGCTCAAGGAAACTTTCCTGAACACACTTGACAAATTCCATTCTATTTAAGCCCTTAACACCAGGATGCCCCGGTCTATATTGGGAAAAATAAAAAGCCCATTGATGACAGCCTAGGTCTTGCAACTGTCTGCAATCTCCCACCATATTTGTTGCTCTAATTCCCGCTGACTATTTGGAGACCTATTGTGTAATCTCAAGGGCGAACATATCTTTTAATTTCTCAGCACCACCCACATTACCATCAATAATGTCATTCATATGGAATAGATATTGAAAGAAACTCAAAAGATTACCATGTGAAAAATATGTTTCCTGCCTTCGAAAAGGTGAAGCTACAAATAAAAGCTCAATCTTTCTGCAAACAGGAGTTTGATCTTGCACAAGAATGAGTCTTGGAATGCCACAGCAAAAGCACCAAGTCACTAGATTGTGCATAAGAATCATCCTTGTCATGGTAACTATACTCAAAGATTGCCATTAGTTTTACATAACTTTTAAGTTGCTGGAAAACACAAATTAACGTGCACTGCTTAGTCTTATGTCAACCTGTTATGGAATTAACAGAAATGGAAAAAGTTGAAAATTGTTTTATTAGTATCACATTTTCAGCAAACAATGTCTATTTGCCCTTTTTGGCTTTGATTTTCCTCAGGTAGAATTCAAGCTCTTTTCCTTCAAGAACGTAGCCATCAGCTCTGCCACACTGACCAGGTCTTGAAGCTATGCAAGCTGCAAAAAATAAATAAATCATTAAATAAATTAACTGGATTTAATCTTGATATTACATTGCTTCATATATTGTTCAGTGCTGTGAACAAGCAATATCCTTATACTAGTTTCAAATCAGGATGTGATCAGGCACCGTGTGCTGGTAAGTTGATATCAACCCACAACATTTTGGAGCCATTGCTCAGATGTCTATTCTGCACACAGAATGGATACAGACAATAGTTAGAAGCTGGGCTCACTTTACATTGTTTGCAACTTAATAAAAGGTGGGCCACTGGCGTGTTTAATGGAATGAAAGTGTCTGCAATAACAAAGGCCCTCCATGGACTGCAAATACATATTCACATCCTAGTGTTGAAGCTATGGAACAAGCCATAGCATTAACAAAGAAAAATTGTATGACATAAACAAGGGTGTCACATCCAGATCAAATATAGAAATCCCTGCTTATTCACCAGCTAACCCCCTCTATCTTTACAGGCAACTAGTTTATCCATGAGATCTCAAATCATGTTGTTTGTGTGTTACAGGCACTGATGTTGCAGTAAATAATACAAATGATTGGCCTTGAGCAAGTATGCTGTTTGACCAAATGTGGCCATGTGTGCCAAGCAGGACCCAAATACATTTTCAAGCTGCATCCAATCTGCAGCACAAATTTCATGCCCACAAAGCCATCTACTGAAAATTTAAAGACTAGCAAGTGAATTTGGCAACATTTACATTATGTGCAAAGAAATCTTCAGGTGTTTGGCAGGAATTAGACAGAGAACTACAGGCTGTTAAGGCTAACAGCAAGTTACACAAGGTAGGATGGTCAGATAGGTAGATTAAACAATTGAATACTAAATTGGCTTGATGGTTAGTGTGGTAGTGGAGGGGGGTGGAAGAATAGTGGACAGTGGAGGAGGTAATTTAAGATCACAATAGGACCTGGAACAAATAGGAAAGTGAGCCAAAGGACACCAGATGTAATTTAATTTGCGATGCGATGTGGCGCACTTTGGTAACTAGGCCAGGATTTGCACAATAAATTACAGAGACATCTGGGAGTACAAATACAGTTTCCTGAATGTGGCAACAATGATAGATGGGTAAGTGAACACGATGTTTGTCATTAAGACACAAAAAGCTGGAGTAACTCAGTGGAACAGGCAGCATCTCTATTCCTTCTCTCCAGAGATGCTGCCTGTACCACTGAGTTACTCCAGCTTTTTGGGTCTATCTTTGGTTTAAACCAGCATCTGCAGTTCCTTCTTACACATGATATTTGTCATGCTTGCCCTCATTGGTCAAGGCATTGAATACAGTTAAAACATCATGCTACAAATGTACAGGACTTTACCCAGACTGGAGCGGTTGAGTTATAAAGAAACTGGATAGGTTGGGAGTTTTTTTGTTGACTGGGCATAGAAGACTGAAAGGTGAATGTAAAATTAGGATAGTGATACACAAGGTGAGTGGCGGATCGTCTTTTATCCATGGAGTCAAAAACCAGAGGGCATAAATTCACGGTGTGTGGATAAAAAAAACAAAAATTGGAGGTAACCAATGGGGCGCCCTTTACTCAGAAGGAGGTGGGTATATGGAACGTAGAGGAAGTGGTAAAGGCAGGTACAATTAAAACTATTAGCAACTTGGCCTGCATGGACCGGTTTTCACACTGTATAATTCTATCACTCTGTATCGATGTGCAAAACCTAGGTACTTCTCTGCCAAGGGATATCATGTGATAACATTTTAAATTATTTACCAAGCAATTTCCCCTGCTGGAATTGTTCTTCTAGCAACAAGTTGATTTTTGCATTCTTTCTTCGGTCTTCATATTTCTTCTGAATTTTCTTTGACCTCTTCTTGTTCAGAATTTCTTCCTCTTCAGGTGTCTGAAATCAGCAAAGCACTCTTTTATCACAAAACTGGAATCTAACTATTGTCAGGATGGTCAAATCCCATTTTTTCAATGTAATAAATGTTGCAGTGTATCAGTTGAATATTTTAAACTATATTCCCCCTCAAAAAAACCTGCTAAGATTTCCAAAGCAAAGCCACATATCATAATCACTTTTAATCCAAATGAATAAGTAATATTGAGGGTTCATATTAGCACATTTATATTCTTTCAGGTACTCATCCCGTCGAATGAATTACATCCCACAATAATGGAAATGGAAGATTAGAAAACTTGCTTTCTTAGATCACGGCCCTAAGTAGAAATCATGATGCTGCTTTGGATGGGCTGCATTAGGAGTGTTGCCAGCAACTCTAGTCGCCCCATCATAGGAAGGATGTGGAGACTTTGGAGAGAGTGCAGACAAGTTTAACTGAATAATGCCTGGATTAGGAAGTATAAACCACAGAGAGGTTGGACTGATGGGGAAATCAAATACTAGAGGGCACAACTGTAAAGCGAGATGGGCAAAGTTTAAAGGAGATGTGCAGTGCAAGTTTTTTTTTTTTAAACAAATCACGGCGAGTGCCGGGAATACACTCCTGGTGTGGTAGTCGAGGCAGATACGATAATGGTACTTAAGACTTGGATAAGCGTATGGATATGCAGGGAAAGGGAGGGGACACAGATTATGTGCAGGCAGATGAGTTGGTCTCAACATCATGTTTGATACGCATTACGGGGGTAATGGGCCAGTTCTAGTGCTGTTCTGTTCTCTGCTCAAGGCAAAAGGGTGAAAAAGCACAAAAGTAAACTGCAATAGTTATAAGAATATAGCAATCAAAATAATTGAGGGACATACCAGCTTGGCACCCTTCTTCCGACCAAGAGGAATGGCAAAGTGAGATTCATACCACTGCCTGAAAGGAGTGCTGTCAATCTGAACAATACAGTTCTTTACTAATGTTTTTGTCCTGACCAATTCATTGTTGGAGGCATTGTACACTACATCAATGATCCTGGTCTTTCGCGTACAACCTGCAAAGTGAAAGATATTTTAGCACTGGTTTAGAAGTGATGAGAAAAAGTCTATTCCAAGTAAGGACAAGCTTGCTACAAACATCCCACAAAAGAAACTTACACTCAGAACCCCAGGAGTAGTTTCCAGCATCCAACCTCAACGCCCGATATTTTTTATTCCCACCACGGACTCTCACTGAGTGGATACGACGTGGCCCAATCTGGAGGCAGAATAAAATGTCACTAGTTTAATAGCGAAAGACAATGAAATCTCCAGAAGGCACTCATGGCAAGTAATCCTGACTCTTGGTGCAAAATACATACACCAAGTGCATGTGCACAATGCTCTGCGTGTAAAATCATGCATTATGTTTAAAGTTTTTCTTTGAAGTTATTTAAATTTAAAGGAGGATCGTTCTGGACAGATTAGCATAAAATTACCTATTCCATTGCAGAAGATGCAACCCAACATTTCTATTAAAATATTGAAAATTGCCCTTTCAAAATTCAGTGAGGAGGAAGGCAAGTCAAGCAGTGTGGTCAGAGTAACTATGACAAAGAAACACTGGTGGGCTCAAACATGACCAGAACAGTCAATACAAACCCACCTATCAAAAAGCCAAATACTCATCATTCACACTACAATAAGTTGTGAAAGACATCCAACATTTAACTGGAGGTAAATCTACGAGCAACAAAGTCACAATTAAACAAACAACTGTATCACACCTTGGTATTTGCAGGAGGACGTCCGAGTTCATACTTCCTTTTTTTATGGTATGGCTTCCTTTTACCTCCAGTCTTGCGGCGCTTATGCCAGTTATTCCGGGATATACCTGCAACAAATCATTGTTAATAAACTGCCATTCCATGTGAGCAAATCAAATAGATGGTACTCAACAGCAGGTATTCAGTTCTCCAAGGTGATTCTCTCCAATATATATTCAGTGTTTACAAGAGTTTCATCATTTATACCTGCTGAATTATAGATCAACGTTGCTGCAGTTCTGATTCTGTAATAATCAAAATCACGATCTATATAATATCTTTAATTAAGCGGCATAATCCAGATGATTCTGATATTCCTAAATCAGGACGGCCAGTGACTCGCTAGAATTTAGAAGATTGAGGGGGGATCTTATAGAAACGTACAAAATTCTTAAGGGGTTGGACAGGCTAGATGCAGGAAGATTGTTCCCGATGTTGGGGAAGTCCAGAACAAGGGGTCACAGGTTAAGGATAAGGGGGAAATCTTTTAGGACCAAGATGAGGAAAACATTTTTCACACAGAGAGTGGTGAATCTCTGGAATTCTCTGCCACAGAAGGTAGTTGAGGCCAGTTCATGGGCTATATTTAAGAGGGAGTTAGATGTGGCCCTTGTGGCTAAAGGGATCAGGGGGTATGGAGAGAAGGCAGGTACAGGATACTGTTGGATAATCAGCCATGATTATATTGAATGGCGGTGCAGGCTCGAAGGGCCGAATGGCCTACTCCTGCACCTATTTTCTATGTCTATGTTGATCCTGAATACACAGATCTTTGATCGCCCAAATGCAGCACTGAAGTGTCACCCGGTCGTTTTGATCTCACCTCAATCCCCTCCATCCAGAGCTGCAGTGCTTGCAGCCCAGCTCGCTACACTACCAGTCAGCAAACTACTGGGCAGCGGCGTGCATCTCGCAGCACAGCATCTCCTGGCCCAGAGGGCCGCCATATTGACGGCCTCCACCTACCGCCGGCGCTCCTGACATGAAACACTAAAATATCATCAGATCCCGACCGGGTTGTGCCCCAGGCAGAGCTCATCCCTCATCTGCAAGCTTACTTGAACGTAATCTGTGACATATTGACGGTCCCGACCCGACACAAGCGGCGGATTGACGCGGATTATAAACTACAGACCCCGCGGCCTCACGTACCCATTGTCAGGCGGCGGTTGGAAAGAGGACACGCAAAGCCTTCTGGGTCATAAGGCGGGTCGAAGTCTCGCGTGAATCAGACGGGAGGACACGTGACGCGGGAGAGAGACGTCACGTGACGCGGGAGAGAGACGTCACGTGACGCGGGAGAGAGACGTCACGTGACGCGGGAGAGACACGTCACGTGACGCGGGAGAGAGACGTCACGTGACGGAAGAGCGAAAGGCGTCGCGTCACGGTCCGCAAGGCAGCGGACGATGCCGGGACGTCATGAGGTCATAAGTGATGGGAGCAGAATTAGGCCAATCGGCCCATCATGGTTGATCTATTATCTGGTTCTGGTTGATTAGATCTCTAAACCCCATTCTCCTACTTCCTCCCCATAACCTCTGACACCGTTGAGTGGTTCATGGCGAAGATAGACTCAAAAAGCTGAAGTAACTCAGCGGGACAGGCAGCATATCTGGAGAGAAGGAATGGGCGACGTTTCGTCTGAAGAAGGGTCTCGACCCGAATCGTCACCCATTCCTACTCTCCAGGGATGCTGCCTAACCCACTGAGTTACTCCAGCTTTTTGTGTCTATCTTTGGTTTAAACCAGCATCTGCAGTTCATTCTTCCACATGAGTGGTTCATGGCTCTCAATGTAGGTGAATCATAGTCACACAGGTTGTTTCAGGAACCTGGTAAATTAAGTAAATTTGCTGTTCTGAACCTGGTGGTGTGTGGCTTACAGCTTGTACCTGCAGCTTGGTGGTAAGCAGTGAAAAGAGGACATTACCCGAATGGTGGGATCTTTGATGAGATGCCTCTTTCTTGAGGCAGGGCTTCGTATAGATGCTTTCAATGGAGGGATGCACCTTTGATAGACCAGTCTGCGTCCCCCAGGCTGCAGGCTCTTGCATTCCTGTGCATTGGAGTTGTATACCAAGCCATGTCAAAGTCAATTTTATTCGTCACATGCACATCACATGCAGTGAAATTAATTTGCCAGCAGCGATACTTAAAAAGAACATACAATACACAATAACATTGAACACAAACATCCACCACAGCATTCTTCGCTATGGTGGAAGGCAAAAAAGTTCAGCCAGTCCTCCTCCTTTGTTCACCCGTGGTCAGGACCATAGACCCTCTGTAGTCACCGCTACAGACGGCCCGATGTACAGGCGGTGGAGGTCCTGAATCGGCACTTTCCTACCGGAGTCCGCGGCTTCAGGATGTTATAGGTCGCAGGCCGGCAGTCGGAGCTCTTTTCCGGTAATGATGTAACTGGTCAGTATACTTGCTGGTGTACATCTGTAGAAGAGTATTCGGTAACATGCAAAATGTCTCCAAACCTAAGAAAGCAGAGGTGCTGGCATGTCTTCCACATGATGGGTCTAGGATATGACATCTGAGATGTTAACGCAGAGGAATATCTCTACTAACACTCTCCACCACAGACTTCTTCTTGCGTATGGTGTGCACAGCCTAAAGTTGTAGGACAACTTGGTCTATTTGATCTTATTTGATTGTGCACGCCAGGATGATTGCATTCGGCTGGCGACCGGAAGGTGGCCGGTTCGAATCCCGCTTGGAGTGCATACTGTCGTTGTGTCCTTGGGCAAGACACTTCACCCACCTTTACCTGTGTGTGAATGTGTGTGAGTGATTGGTGGTGGTCGGAGGGACCGAAGGCGCAGAATGGCAGCCACGCTTCCGTCAGTCTGCCGCAGGGCAGCTGTGGCTACAGAAGTAGCTTACCACCACCGAGTGTGACTGAGGAGTGAATGAATAATGTGATGTAAAGCACCTTGAGTATTAGAAAGGCGCTATATAAATCCCATCCATTATTATTATTCGTTGAAACAGGGCGGACCACGTGAAGGTTGCAATCTCCCACCTCCACCACAGACTTAATAAGGGGCATGATTTCCTGACTTCCCCTTTCTGAAGCCTACAATAAGTTAGTCTGTAACACAAGGCGTAGCTATGGGCACACGCATGGGCCCCAGCTACGCCTGCCTCTTTGTCGGGTACGTTGAACAATCCTTGTTCGAGGCGTACCAGGGCCCCATCCCCGACCTCTACCTCCGCTACATTGACGACTGCTTTGGTGCCACCTCCTGCACCCACACACAACTGACTGACTTCATCCACTTCACCACCAACTTCCATCCGGCACTCCAATACACCTGGACGATTACCGACACTTCCCTACCATTCCTTGACCTCACCATCACCATCGCAGGGGACAGACTCCTGACCGACATACATTACAAACCCACTGACTCACATGGCTATCTGGACTACACGTCTTCCCACCCTGCCCCCTGTAAAGACTCCATCCCCTACTCCCAATTCCTCCGCCTACGCCGCATCTGTTCCCAGGACGAGACATTTCATACCAGGGCATCGGAAATGTCCTCGTTCTTCAGGGAACGGGGATTCCCCTCCGCCACCATAGATGAGGCTCACACCAGGGTCTCATCCATACCCCGTAACACTGCTCTCTCTCCCCATCCCCGCACACGCAACAAGGGCAGAGTCCCTCTGGTCCTCACCTTTCACCCCACCAGCCGTAATACAACATATAATCCTCTGCCATTTCCGCCACCTCCAACGTGACCCCACCACTCGCCACATCTTCCCATCTCCCCCAATGTCTGCCTTCCGCAAAGACCGCTCCCTCCGCAACTCCCTCGTCAATTCTTCCCTCCCCTCCCGCACCACCCCCTCCCCGGGCACTTTCCGTTGCAACCGCAAGAAATGCAACACCTGTCCCTTCACCTCCCCCCTCGACTCCATTCAAGGTCCCAAGCAGTCGTTCCAGGTGCGACAAAGGTTCACCTGTATCTCCTCCAACCTCATCTACTGCATCCGCTGCTCTAGATGTCAGCTCATTTACATCGGAGACCAAGCGTAGGTTGGGCGATCGTTTCGCCGAACACCTCCGCTCAGTCCGCAATAACCTACCTGACCTCCCGGTGGCTCAGCACTTCAACTCCCCCTCCCATTCCCAATCCGACCTCTCTGTCCTGGGTCTCCTCCATTGCCAGAGTGAGCAACAGCGGAAATTGGAGGAACAGCACCTCATATTCCGTCTGGGGTCCTTGCGTCCTTATGGCATTAACATTGAATTCTCCCAATTTGGCTAGCCCGTGCTGTCTCCTCCCCTTCCTTAACCCTCTAGCTGTCTCCTCCCACCCTCCCATCCGCCCGCCCTCGGGCTCCTCCTCCTCCTCCCCTTTTCCTTCTTTCTTTCCCCACCCATCAGTCTGAAGAAGGGTTTCGGCCCGAAACGTCGCCTATTTCCTTCGCTCCATAGATGCTGCTGCACCCGCTGAGTTTCCCCAGCAATTGTGTGTACCTTCGATATTCCAGCATCTGCAGTTCCCTTTTGAACAATACGTTAGTCTTGTTGACATTGAGCGAGATGTCATTGTTGTGGCACCACTCAACGAGCTGTTTATCTTTTTCTCAATACTGACTCACCACCGGATGACCACAATGATGTCCTCAGCTAATTTATAGATGGCATTGGAACTGCTCTCCCAGTCACGGGTGTAGAGAAGTGGGCTTAGCAAACAGCTTTTTTCACCTGCACTAATTAACAATGAGGAGGTGTTGCTCTGCTGGAGGTCTGGGGATGAGGAAATCTAGGATCCAGTTGCAAAGGGAGGGACAGAGATCAGGATCAAGTTCATTGTATTTGAAGTTGTGACAATTTCCTACCATTCACAGTAGAGAATCAATTTGTGCCATTTGGATATAATGCAGGGAGCTAGGTTTAACTAGATAGGCTGGTGGTGCATGTAGTCAATTGCTTCAAAAACACATGTATAGCAGAACTGGTCATTCTGCATTGACATGATGTTGTAAATAAATGTGATATTGTCTCCTCGGTGATTTGTGCATTTGAGAGGAAAAGAAAGTTTTGAAATATTACTCTTCACTTTGCACTTTTAATGCAGAAAGTATTAATGAAGTCATTAATATAAGTAGGAAAACATAGGAAAAAAAGGAAAAGTTTGTGGAGGTGACCAAATTTGCATCAGCCTTTGGGTTGAAGACATGCTTAGGCGAAGAACCACAGGGCATTTGGAGGGAATTTCAGATAATGGAGCATCAAATGGGGAGAAGCCAAGTGACCATGGTTATGGGACAGTATGTTACAAAGGGCAGGCTGCTGCAAAGAGTAAACTATGGTCTTCTTCTGCCCTCCCAGTACCATCTGTTACTGCATCTTAGCTGATAGGATGCAGGCAGATTTCACTCAACATTCTCTTAAACCAAGGTAGTAGGCAAACTATTGGATACACAACCGAGACAGATCCTGTCTTCACTTAGGTACCTTGGAAAAGGATCCATTTATGGCCTCCTGCAAACAGCCTTTTTTTTTTATGGCCCTGGACACACATTAAAACTAAAATCCAGTAGATTACGTTTGTACATTTTACCAACTGAACTTTATTAAACAATTGTTATTGGTGATAGGCTGTAGCTGCTGGATCTGATCTGATCTGTATTTATGCCTAAAATATTCTGTCGTGCTGCAGCAAGCAAGAATTCCATTGTCCTATCTGGGACACATGACAATAAACTCTCTTGACTTGACTTGACTTGGATGATTCAAAAATCAACAGATGGGAGTATACACTAAATTTCCCGTCTACTAGTTTCACCACGTTTTGTACCTAGTGGTCAGCCTGTTTGTATAAAGACCGGCTCAAAAATAAATTGTGCTATTGGTAACTTGATAAAATGTCACATTTCCTGTCTATTAGTGTTAATCAGTTCACATGTTTGCATGCAAACTAGATTAGTTAAAAATGATACTTGCATGGTATTTCATTATCTTTATTAAATGTCAAAAAAATGTTACAGTAGGATTCCTCAATTTAACAAATTTCAGTGGATTATGCAGTCTGGAGTGGACACAGACAAAAGAAAGTTCATATTTGACTTTCCATCATGCGTACCAATCATTTGAAAGACTAAAAAACCTTAATTCAGTTCTTTGCCAGACAGTTTTTCATTAAAAAAGGTGGCATATTTCAGAATTGTGATTCTATTGATTTCTCTCCTTCTACTCCATTTTTGAATATACAGAATATGAAAATTGTTGTAAGTGAATTAAGCAGATTTATGATGGTTTGCTTTGTACTGAGGGTTGAACAATATCAGAAATAAGTTTGCAGTGGTTAACTTTGGTTCTTCCAGACTCCAAATTGTACAATTCTTGGCAATACAATAGAAGAATCACAATGTTCTACAGCCAATTTATAAAATTTTAGTTAACCAAAAAAACCTAAAACCATTTTAGCAGGCTAAGAGACATCGCAAATTTTAAAAGGAGATAATGGTAGTATTCTATCTACACACTAAATAGACTTTTAATTATAAACATGCTGAAAACACAAGTCAGTCATTGGTCATTAAACCCAAACAAGCAGGTTATCCTTCTGGAGCCTTACGAAATATTTAACAGGTCTTGCGTGTATTAAACACTTTCACAACTCATGAAATATTCTGCTAAATTTTGAGTCAGGGAATGAAAACAAATGTGCCCCAGTGTAGTCATATTAACATCAAGACACAAAGAGCTATGGAAACAGGTGCAGTTCCACTCTCATACTTAAATACAAGTTTTCTACCTTTAAATAAGTTCACTTTCTCATACGCAATGGAAGGATGAGAGAAATCAATGCATTCTGAAAAAACTAATCATCATAACTGACTAAACATCATAACTGCATCACTATCTATGTATGCAAACTTGCACTTTTAGTTATGCATCACAAAGCAAGTTCAAGTATATTATATACTAGATATAAATCTGTACATTTTCCAAAAGAAAACATCTAAGAAAGTCATATAGACAAAAGTTTTAGAAAGACGATTGCGAGGACACAAACATTAAAGAGGAACACGTACAAAATTTGCAGCCCCTGGGTGAATGAAAGTTGAATCTAGTGACCACAAGTTACAATCCAAACACTTGAACAGCTCAAGATTCCCAAAATGCAGGCTGTGGCATCAACCTTTAATTTTAGCAGCTTGCTCTTCCTTCTGCAAAGCTTGTCGCAAGGCTTTCAAGCTTTCTGCAATTAAAAAGACAAATATTTTAATATATAGAGACCAAGACAAGTTTGATGTTCAGATAAACAACATTGATCACTTCATGAAACGGAGTCGCAATACTTGAATACTCAGGTCTGATTTTGCACTCCCATTAAGCAATATCTTAAACACAAAAAGATAACTGAGAGCAAATATTGCTATATTAGTCAATGCTCCAAAGTAAATTAAGTGCATTATTCTTTATTTTGATAAAAAATCAAAAAATACACATGCAATTTTTATAAGATAGCAAACATTACTAGTATAAATACCATCTCAGAATGCGGAAAATGTCAACTTTAATTCATTTTGTGGGTTTGAGATCATTGCTGTATAGATTACTTGCTGTTACGGGATTGAGCATCTTTTTCATAGTTCGTCGAGGTTCAATGACTACACTGATAAACATTTGTTCATATTAAGATGGAGGGTTAAAACTAGATTGGCCAGGTGGGATTCAAAGCTGCAGTGAGGCAGAGAGGTTGGAACTTGATACAGAATTATATACTTAAGAAAGTCTGTTGAGTTCAATTGCATTTAATTGTAAGTTCATAATTTCTAGGTGCAGAATAAGGCAATTCAGCCCATCAAGTCTCCTCCGCCATTCAATCATGGCTGATTCGGCTCTCAACCCAATCCCCTGCCTTCTCCCCATAACCCTTGACACCCTAATGGGCCTGTCCACTTAGGCGATTATTTGGGCGACTACAGACGACTACTGCAAAAGTTTTGTCGTAGGTTGACGTAGGTGTTGTTGTAGGTTGTTGCCAGGTGTCGTAGGTAAATTCCATTAAACAAGTCCCTGGCAGTCGCCTAAAGAGTCACCTAAGTGGGGCAAACCCATAAATGTCTTAATTTCTCATGTTGAAAAATTAGTGGCGACCAGAATTTTAACACCGTGGAGAGTAGCGAGAATTCTCGTGACGTAGGTGCAGTGGTAGTGGGTTGCCAGGAGGTCGTAGGTTGTCGCTGTTGCTGACCGGTGAATTTCATTGGCTCATTGGGGGAAAAAAACTTAAACAATAGTTTTCAGAACCGACCAGCAATGTTAATGTCCGCCGAGCTTCACAGGCGTGTTTCTCTGGCTTCTTAAAAGTTGTTTCCACTCCTTCTCTCCACCCCATCTCCCCCACTCTTTTAAAGGACTTAAGTGACCCTTCCCGTACACTGTGCTTTGACCGTCTTAATTACAGCACCCCCCCCCGCTTGCCCTGTCCCCCAGCTGGTGAAGGAAGTTAGGGGTGTGTGTGTGTGTGTGTGTGTGGCGCTGTGTGTGGCTGTGTGTGTGTGTGTGTGTGTGTGTGTGTGTCTGTGTGTGTGTCTGTGTCTGTCACCTGCTACGATTTGACAGTCGCCTGAAAAATTGCCTAAGAGGGACAGGCCCATTAGTAATCAAAACTGTCAATTTCCACCTTAACAATATCCTCCACAACTGCCTGTGACAATGAATTCCAGATTCACCACCACCTGACGAGAAATTCCTTCTCATCTCCATTCTAAAGGCACGTCCTTTTATTCTGAGCCTATGGACTCTGGTTCTAGAGTCTAGACTAGCGAAAACATCCTCTCCACATTCACTCAATCTAGGCTTTCATTTCAATACAAGAGGCCTGATGGGCAAGGTATATAAACTTGGCATGAATAGGTACGTGGGACTGGGCCATTATATCCATTACGGAAATGCGGTTAAGGGAGGGACAGGACTGACAACTTAATATTCCAGGTACAGTTGCTGCAGGCAGGATAGAGGTGTAAGAAGGAGAGGAGGGGGAATTACATTTTTGATAAAGGAGAACATTGCAGCAGTAGTCAGAGATAAAATTACTGCGGGATCCTCCAGTGAGACTATGGGTAGAGATGAAAAATAAGGGGGTGATCTGGTTGATCCCATTGTCCTATTGGCTACAAAAGAGTCAATGGAAATTAGTGGAACAAATATGAAGGGAGATTCCAGAAAGTTGCAAGAAGAGTAGAGTTGTTTTACTAGGGGATTTTTACTTTCTAACATAGAGTGGGACTGTGTGAATAGCTTAAGTGGGTAGGATTTGTTGAATGCATTCACAATAGTTTCCTCAGGCTATATAGAGTACAAAGCTTGACCTACACTTGGGAAAATGACTGAGGTGCCAGTAGGGGAGCATATTGGGACCAGTGACCATAGTTCTATTCGTTTTTAGATTGCTAAAATGGTTCAAAATTTAGTATAAATCGGGCCAACATGGACTGGAATAGGTTGTTTGCAGGGAAAGGGACATCCAGTAATCCGGAAGCTTTTAATAGTGAGACAATGAGAATTCAAGGTCTGCATGTTCCAGTTAGAGTGAAGGCAAGGTTGACAGGAGTACAAGAACTCTGGATGACGAGAGATATTGAAGCTCTAGTACAAAAGATGGAGACATGGGACAGATACAGGATCAAATGACTCAGGAGGTGTAGGGGATGCAGGAGTAAACTCGAGGAAATAAAGATGGCAAAACAGGGCATTGTTAACTGTTTGGAGTATGGTGTTCAGTTTGGTCGCCCTGCTATAGAAAATATGCCAATGCTGGAAAGAGTGCAAAAATGATTTAAGATGTTGCCCCGCTCTCATTGACCTTCTTGGTTACATAAACAAAAACGGAATCAAATTCGTGAGATACGATCTCCCATGGACAAATCTGTGCTGGCCATCCCTAACCAACCCCCACCTTTCCAAATGCATGCACATCTTATCCCTCAGAACCCTTTCCAGTAACTTACCTACCACAGATGTTAGGCTTGCTGGTCTATACTTCCCATTTTTTCTTTAATTAAATTTGCAAAATCAAACAAAAATAATTAGCTTCAGTGTCTCTTTCGATACATCCAAAGCTAGTGAGATGTATCAAATGAGGCACTAAAGTATAGTAACATAATAGTTTTGGGATGTTAGGGAGAGGGATACATATGTTGACCTATATGTAATCTCAGACACATTGCTTGCAATCATTACACCAATGGTTGGAAAAGAGATGGTGATGGGAGCATGCAGTGGAACAAAATGGACCATTGTAAAATGTCATGCCCATTTTGCACTAAAGGGCCTGTCCCACTTAGGCGACTTTTTAGGCAAGTACAGGAGTTCCCGCATTCTGGGAACTAGTCACAGCCTCAGTATGGTCACCGCAAATATTTCAACTTGTTGAAAATATTTCTGTGACCGAAAATTGGTCGCCATGGAGAAAATCGCTAATCCTGTAGTTGTAGGTGCGGTTGTAGTGTGGTCGCCATGTAGTTATACGTAATCGAGGTAGTCGTAAGTAGTTTTAGTTAATCGCCTTTGCTGACCGGGCATTTTCATTGGCTCATTGGGCAAAAAAACCCATAAGCACGAGTTTTCAGAACCAAGGATAACCAAGGACAATGTTAAATGCCCGCCAAACTTCACAGCTGTGTATCTCTGGCTTATTAAAAGTTGCCTGGCTTCTTAAAAGTGTCTCCACTCCTTCTCTCCCCCCCCCCCCCTCTTTTAAAGGACCTACCGTACACTGTGCTAGCCGTCTTAACCTTCCTGTTCATTGCGGTGTGCGTCTGTATCACCTTGGCTTTGCACCGTGTGAATTTCAGACAGCACTCCCCCGCTTTCCCTGGCCCCCACCTTTGCGATGTGTTTGTGTGTGTGTTCCACTCTGACACTCGCCGTTCCAGTTCCCGGTTTTTCAGCGAGTGCCGCGAACTTGACAGACGCCGGCAGTCCGCTGAAAAATCGCCCAAGTGGGACAGGCCCTTAAATTCACTGATCGTAAAGAACAATGGCATATTAAAGCAAGTGGCCTTTTGTCACATTGAGTCTAATTTCCAGTTCCTTTAGTGAAGTAAGATGACTGATGAAAGGTTGAGAGCATTATGAATTGCACAGATATTCAACCCTTTGTTTTTACATATTCAGATTAATTCTCCTTCATTGAATACAAGAACATAAATTTGAAAACTGTACTGTCAAATTCTTCGAATATTTCCATCCTCTCATCCATGTACGATTGCAAGATGTTGGTGTAGGTTTCAAGATTAAAGTCAGGTAGTTGAGTCATCTTCAAGAGCTTGTTATCTGCATCGCCCCACTGCAGTAATTTCTGGTGAAAAGATAAATCATTACTTTCCATATGAAACTACACCCTCTTCTGGTGATTGTTGGTATAGAGAACAAAAAATTAAAAGAAACATTAAGCATTAAGCAGATGCAAGTTTACAAAAAAGTGCTGGAGTAACTCATCAGGTCATGCAGCATCTCTGGAGGGCATGTTTAGGTAACGTCTTGGGTCAGGACTTCTTCAAACATTAAGCATTCCTATATTTGGCATTGCTCATAGTGGACTAAATAGCTACTACCCTGTTCAACGATGGTTGTTTGGCAAAATATTTGGGAGTCATTTCCTTTTAATTTGCTTTGCAGGATCCTTTGAGGATCATTGGTACATTTTTATATTATGAATTATTTGGTTATGTACATCATAATAAAAAAACAGTTTCATATGAACAAGGAATTTCATTGCAATTAATCTATCCCAGGCAGTTTCCCCACAACGGTGGGAGATGCAACAGCTGACCCTACACCACCTCCCTCACCTCCATCTAAAGATCCAAACAGCATTTCTAGGCAAGACAGATTAACTTGCAACTCCTCCAAACATGTCTACAAGCATTCAGTGCTCTCAATGTAGCATCCCTTACATTCGTGAGTGTGCAGACTAGTCACTGCCTTGCTAAACAGCTGCACTTTAAACAACAACTTGATCTGGAGTTCCTAGTTGCAACCTATTTTAATTCCTGCACCAATCTTTGTCCACAGCCTCCTCCACTATCAGAGTGAGGCCAAATGCAAACTAGAGGAACAGCACCTCAAATTCCACCTGGATAGTCTAAAATCTGATGGCAAGATCACGGAATTCCCAAATTTCAGGTATTCTGCTCGTTCCTTTCTCTCTCCTTCTGATATACCCAGGTCCTCTCACACACCACCTTTTCAACCCACATCCCATTCCCATCACCCAGTTTATTCCCCCATCCACTTCATCTGTACTTCACCCACACTCCAACCACTGTTCTCATCTGCCAACCCTACCTCCCTCATCTGGTTCCATGCTTCACTTGCCTGTCTATCTGACTCCACCATCTACTGTCCTTTCTTGCCTCTCCCCATCACCTCGCAACCTCTCCATTTCCACCCTTCCCTCTCCCTGACTCCATCTGCCAATTAACCATTCCTCATTGGAAATAGACACAAAGTGCTGGAGAAACTCAGTGGGTCAGGTAGCATCTCTGGAGGAATAGGATGGGCGACGTTTCAGGTCAGAACCCTTTTTTAGGCGGCTCCCTTTGGTCTATCTTTTACCCATCTTTAAACCAGCATGTGCAGTTCTTTGTTTCTACATGCCCTCCTCATCTGTATCACCCATAGCTTGCCATTTCTTGCCCCAACCCACCCTGTACCGGCTACTTCCCCGCTACTCCTACAGTTCAGATGAAGGGGCTCGACAGAAATGCTGACTCTCCATTTCCCTCCATAAATGCTGCTCAACCTGCCAAGTTCTTCCATCAGATTCTTTGTTGATCAAGGCTCCAGCGTCCGCAGTCTGGTGTCATCAACTGCAATGCTCTGTTTTATATGGAATTCCAAGGAAAAAAGGGATTTGGCGGGAGGCACTGCCTAGGACCAACCCTATCATATGTATTGATTCAAAGGTAGAGTACCATATCTTTGTGGTCTCATTGACATTACGAAATCAAAATATTCTGGCAATCATGAAAATTGCTTTGTGCTATTGCCAAAATACATCACCATTCCAACAGAGGTAGAACAATACTGGATGAAAATAACTTTCAGGCTCATACTGCGCTAAAACAAACTAAGGTTGTAATATTCCGGGGTTTGGAAACAGCACAATTATTTGGTCTCTTAGTTAAATGTTTCTTTATCAAATATCATCTTGCAGGATATTACGAGCAGACTAGTAGGTTGTTCTATTAAAATTAAATAAGTGATTTGTATTTTTAGTCAAAGTTTTCTTAAAATATTAAATACACAAGCATTTTAACAAACTGGATCAAGAATTCCATCAAAACATTTAATGAAATAGTAAATCATGAATCAAATAAGATATTGTTAGAGAGCCTTAACTGGATAAAAGTAGCCCACTGTAAGTTGGAGGATGGGGAGGAGAGAACACCGAGGGAAGGCCTGTTATCTTAGTTCTTCCAGTTGTAGCACTTAAAGCTGTCCCAAATATAATTAGCTAAGATATTGTGGGGACAAATCAGAATCCTGCCGGTGTAAACGGTTCAGTTATTCACCCACTGGGGAAAAAATAAATTAGTCAATATTATAATTTTTGCAAAAGAACGTCCATTTCTTACCTGCTGAATTTCTCGATGTTCATCCACCACCTGTTCTTCCAATTCAAGTAGTCTAGAAACATCTACGTGCATGTCACAAATCTTTGATGGTGCCTCCTTAAAATAAAAGTTTATACATATGTAAGAAACCTTTTAAGTTCAAATTTTAAGAAGCTTGATTCAGCTGACAAAGACCAATGCCATTTAGTTAAACGTGGATGTAGATTATTTCTAAAGTGTTTGTAATTTTAGAAGTAACAATGTTTTAGTCTTGCAACGTACTCTAAATCAAAGGGAAAATTGGGTGTAATCATTCTTGTTGCATTGGTGGCTTGTCTCCAAATTTGAGCAAGAAGATTATGTAATTGAAGTAAAACATGACCTGATGTCAGATATTACAGCTTTCATCAATTATTATCTCGACCTTGGCCTTAAGTAAGATAAATGACACATTCAAGTAACTGGCTGATTTTACTATCTTTACCTTCGACATTATGGCCAATTAACCTTAAGGTTAGATTTCAGCCAAGCCAACAACAATTTTTAAACAAATACCATGAACATTGGAAGTCTGTCCTGCTACAGATTAATATTAAGAACCTGAAAATAAAAGACCCCAGCTCAAATTATTCTGGTGTTCGCTAAACACAAGTCAGAAGCATTTTGCTTTTATTCGAAATTCCTATAACATTGACTAGACAGCACAACTTATTAGAATGGACAATTAGTAAAGTTAGTTTGAGCAGTTTCATTTTTAGAAGGGTGTGGAGTAGAAAATTGGGGAAAATCAAGTTGAAAATGACAAAGCATCTGAGTATTGTTCCCTTCGTATGTTGCTTAAGAGCACTATACTTTTAGTTACTTTCCTACATTAAGAAATAACTTTGATCAGGGCTGTTTCAGATACATAAGATGGCAGTGATTTGAAATTCTTGAACTGCATCCCATTTTCTTATCCTCATTGAATAAATATACCTGCAACTTCTGTTTCATGTGTACACCAAAGTCTCTACTCATTCATCATGGTGCATTATATATTCCCAATAGGCATACTAGGCAAGGACACATTCTCCTCAGAAGTTAGATTTTTCTATTGATCTGGGCACACCAAAATGCAGCCAACCAGACTAACTTCAAATTATATGCTTGTTTCAGAAGATAATACATTATTCACAATGAGCCACACTCGTCTACAGGGGTAAATCTAAAATGTCCTGCACTAAGTGGACAATTAAAAACAATACAACCTTGACGTGGTACAGGAGATGCAAGGGGACAAGTTTAAACACTCATGTTGGAAGTGAAATAATGTTTACCTAATTTTGGTTTATCTACCTATATAGTACTTTCCACATACAGATTGAATACGTTTCCCCAGTAGCCACCCCCATTCCACCCATTCTATTACTGTGTACACTCAGAATTGCTCCAATAGGAAAAAAAATCCCCAGTACTGGCTTACCAATACTTTTCCAGAAAACCCTCCTTCCTTAGTACTGTCATTGTCAGAGGGTTTTCAAACACAGATCATTCACATTCTGCTGGGAATATTATTGTCCCTTTTTGAACTTGAAATAAAAATGCTACTGCATTTGGCAGATAATATAATAAACATAATTTACCTGAAGCCACAACATATTGAAACGTTATGTCTAGAATGCTCTGCATTTCCAGTTTAACATACTCATTGCCCGAGCATCTGCACTCTTCTAGAATAAGAGTGTCAAATACTTGATCAATTCCCTATCTTAAGGCCCATTTTACTCCACAATTCCTCTCAGGATTTCTTGTCCCATTTTACTCATGATCACTAGTACCATTTATTTTGTCAATTATTGACTACCAACTCAGCCTCGGTATTCAGCTGTATTTTATTAAAGTCCTTTATTAACAACATTCCAGGAGGCATAGGGGTAAGGGGTGTCATCAATGACCAAAAACTCAACTAAAACTGCATGCAAATATACTATGGCCGAGAGCAGGACAGAGACAGGGTGACCTTTGTTTGAATGATTTGCCTCAACATTTTAAAACTCCTTCCTCCACTGACAAGACAAAAACGTTGCATGATAGAATATTCCCAATACATCTGGATGAATGCTGCTTCAACAACACTCAAGCAGTACAGCACCATCCTGAACACCAGCCCGCTGCAGTGTCAACTCATCCACCAGCCAAACCATGTCCTCCACCATCCGTGCACCACAGCTGGATTATGTTCCAATAAAATGCCTCTTATGCCCGTCCCACTTAGGAAACTTGAACGGAAACCTCTGGAGACTTTGCTGTTCCCGGAGGTTTTTGTCAGTCTCCCTAATGGTCGAAAGTGGTTTCCGCTTCTTCTATATTCCGGCGATTATTTCAAAAAATTCGAAACCGGCCGCGACTAAAAATAGGTTGCCGTTTTAAAAATCATTCATTTTTTAGTCGAAGCCGGTTGTGTTGCTAGTTGAAGGTGGTTGCAGGTAGTGAAGGTAAGACCTTTTGAATTTTTTGAAATAATCGCCGGAGCATAGAAGCGGAAACCACTTTTGACCATAAGGGAGATTGACAAAAACCTCCGGGAACCGCACGGAAACCTTGGGTGGGGCTCAAAGTCTCCAGAGGTTTCCGTTCAGGTTTCCTAAGTGGGACAGGGGCATTAGTTAATCATCTCGATATGTTGTAACACTCCTAGACCCATAACCTCTCTAGGACGAGGACAGGGTCATAGGGAATAGGTTGAATTAGTCCATTCGGCCCATCAAGTCTACTCAGCCATGGCTGATCTATCTCTCCCTCCTAACCCCATTCTCTTGCTTTCTCCCCATAACCTCTGACACCTGTACTGAGGGTTAAAATAGAATACAGTAACCTCAATCATTTGTAGGTACGTGCCAGGTCATACATCATTCTAAATGTGAAAACTTGAGATTTGTTCGCCAGGTACTCAACAGCATTGTGAAAATAACCACCGTGGCTCAACACACAGCAGTTCACCCTCTTTGACCAATTAGAGATTGGCATGCATTAAATACTGGCCAAGTCAGCAACATGCATCCCAAGCAAAAACTCTAAAAACAGCCCCGTAAAGTAACCAGCTTTGGAAAAAGGTTGTGTCACACCAAACACAACTCTTCAAAGGCAGCCGTGCGTGCTACCACTTCACTGCTGAAAATAAACACGCAGATAGTGCCAGAGCCTAGATAATGCAACAAAAGGCAATTCAGCATCACATTTCATTAAAATCGTAAGTTTAGAAATGTTGATACAGATTTCAAGCAGTTCCCCGAATAAAATCTGAAACAGCCCTGAGATTTGGGAAAGCTAGTAAGAAACTATTAGCCTAACCTGAGGTACGTCCAAACCACCTTGCGCTGTAAACATTTCCTGATTCTCACTTAGAACTTCATTTTTGCCAGGCTTTAAAGACAATATCAGAGGGGAGAGTGAGAAAGACAGTGCTCTACATGCGTTACCTTAACAGAGATTAGATTACATTCCGTAGCAAAAAAAATGAGAACAAGGAGCATTGTTTCCAGTTCTCCTGTGAGCTTTTAATAGCGTCTCACAAAAAGAATTGTCCATTTTTGATACAAATTTGATCAAATTATTCTGCCAAGACTTGTAAACAATGCAAAACAATTGATATTGTCTTTATGCATGCATTCACTGTGAAACCAAAAAGGTACCAAGCAGTAGATGTTTAGAACATGCAGTGTTAATTTTGCCAATGTTTTCTTTGTACAGTAAACCCTCTTTAGAAAGGACCATTGAGGGGGAAATGGTGTCAATTATTGCCAATTGTCCACTATAACGGAGTAAGAGATTACGGAGTAAGAGATTACGGAGTAATAGAGTATCATTGCACAAGTAATAGAAACAAAGAACGGCAGATGCTGGGTAATACACAAAAGGAGACAAAGTGCTGGAGTAACTCAGGTCAGGCAACATCTCTGGAGAACATCGATAGGTGACATTTGTGGTCAAGGTATTTTTTTCAGACGCTGTCTTGAACTGGGCCTGGAAATCAGCCCTGGTCCGCTGCCGCTGGGGGATAGGAAGAGTCATTGGTCGCGGCCCTCAGGCGGCGGGACTGTAGGTAAGGGTTAGTGGTTGCAAGCATGGCGTAGAAGCTGTGTGGGCTGGCAGTAGTGGGGAGAGGAAACCATGTCCCGCTCCGAGAGATTTCACAACCACTTCCCGCCTGGACCTTAACTCTATCTCCTTCAAAAAACACTAACCCGCCTGATCTGCTGAGTGTACGTGATACTTTAACAAAAAATGGATTTTTGTTACTGCAAGCTAAAATACGAAAGACCGTTTGTTGCATTGTTTAATGGAGTTAAAAGTCCATTGAAGCAAATGGTTGTCAATTTCAATTACCTCTGCAGAGTAACCAGCTTAAACAGTTTGTCCGTTATAATTTAAATTTGATATTAAGTGGTCCACAATAACGAGAGTTTACTGTACTTAAAAAATGGTCTTCAAAAATTATACAAATTGCATTGCACATCATTTTACACCAAAGCTACATTAATTCTCAAGACCAAGATTAAATTAACATTAGGTGACAAAATAGTTAATAGGAATATTTATGATACATTACAATGAATAACTATGCAGAAAAAAATTATGATTACGTGGCAGAGTGCTACCATTAAGCCAATCCTGAATCCAGAAATTGGGACGAAGTTTATTTTTGTAGAATAAATATGCAATATGTTATCTAAACTCAGTAAGATGTTATTTTATTAAAAGATTTGCCATTTCTAACTATCTGCATTAATAGCGATCTTTTCCATTTTACTTCAATGAAATGGACCATTCTTTTCCAAAAAAAAAGTATTCTTACGTGGAATGGGATCCATGTCCTTGTTTTGAGCAGATGGTTAAAATAATTGAATGGACAAGTAAAGCCACTAATCAAATTTGATACAGAACCTCATTCTTTAAAATGAACTAAAAATGTAATATACAAGACATTGTTCCCTCCCAGATGAATATGTTCAAGTGAGTTTATTGTCATGTTTGTCATATTAACATTCCGGTGGCGCTGGTGTCAGCAGCCTCCACCTACAGCCCGGTATCTTTTTGTTTTTTTGTTTATTTAGTTATGTTAAAGTGTGTTTTTTTGTGTTTTTATGTGGGGGAAGAGGGTACGGTGCGGGGGATACCGTTCTTCAGTCGCTTCCTGGAGAGGACGCGACTATTATTCGAGTCGCGTCCTCGCCCCCCCCCCCCCCCCACCCCAGCGACCTACCTGGATTGGCGCGGCCTTTCCTGCCGGGATTGACCGGAGCTCCAGCAGTGGCGGGACAGCGCTGTAACATCGCGGGGCTGGCGATGCCTTACCGGGGGTCGCCGTCTGGAGCCCGGAGTGCTGGACCTGCTGCACCGACATCATGGAGCTGCGGTTTGCGGAGCTCCCAACGCGGGCGGCGCTGATGGGCAGCGCGGGGTCCTGCGACTCTGCCAAGCTCGGCCTGCGGACTCGGGAGCTGTGGACTCCGGCTGCGGGAGGCGGCTGATCTGGAGGAGGATGATGTTCACCGTCGGGGTTCGGCGTCGGCGTTCCACCAGCCCGGCGTGAGGGCCTGAACATCGGGCCACCCGGGGCGGCGACTGCGGGTGCCCGGAAGGCCCAGACCACGGATGAACATCTGGGAAGAACGGAGGGGAGGCTGGCTGGACTATGGTGCCTTCCACACCTTGGTGCCATTTATGTTATGTTGTGTCGTGGACTTTCTGTGTTTGTGCTTTTTTATAAATTCTATTTTATTTTTAATATGTTTTATTATTAATTATTTATTAATTTTTATGATACTGCCTGTAAGGGAAATTCATTTCGTTGTCTCTAATTGAGACAATGACAATAAATTGAATACAATACAATACAAACATCAGAATCAACCCGAATTCATGGGACATCTTATGCCCAGAGAGTGAGTTCATGAAACAGATTATTCCAAATAATCACCAGGCACAATTCATTTGGCAGCAGAAAGATGTAGTGAGTTAACTTACACTCTGAAAGTACCCTGCACAAAGTCCAGTGCTGAAATTGGGGGAAAAAAAGATTCCAAACAATTTTAGTTTAAAATAGATCAGAATGTTAGGTAATGAAAATGTCAGAAAGTTAGTAAAAAATGAAGTGGACATTGCCTTGGAAACCCAGAAATTATAGAAGTCCTGCAATTCAATATCCATTGGTTTGGCTGCTGTCTAACCAAGACACAACCCACTCTTCCTCTCTTCCCCCAATCCCCACCCCCTCCCAACCTCCACATGCATCATGATTAATTTAAACTCATCTGGTTCATTGGAAAATTATACAACAGTGTAACAGCTATATACAAAAATAATAAATTTAAGCATGTTGGTATATTAATGAGATTAATTTTAAATAGTCTTGAAAATCTGCCAGTCCCGCAAAGAAGATCTGAGGATATCAGAGATTTACTGTGCTTTTGGCACGTGCAAAATTGTTAATGTCATTTCAAAATATCGACTTTAGAATCTGAGATTATTTCAAAAGAGCAGCTCCAAACCATACTTACAATTTGCTCACAAAGCAACCGAATATCAGACTGTTCCAAGGATTCATTGATATCGTTCCCTTGAGAGATTGTAGAACATTCTGGTTCATTGGGAGCGTCAACACACAGTTCTTTCACCCTTTAACAGATATGAATACAATTCAGCACCACTGTAATTACTTAATAATGGGCAATTAAGTTTAAGTCACACAAGTGTTTTATAGTTCTGCTAATGCTAGATTCACCCAGCAAAGACATCTTTAAATTTTTATACAGTACCCTCCATAATGTTTGGGACAAAGACCCATCATTTATTTATTTGCGCCTGTACTCCACAATTTGAGATTTGTAATAGCAAAAAAATCACGTGGTTAAAATTGTCAGATTATATTAAAGGCCATTTTTATACATTTTTTAATACATTTTTATACATTTTGGTTTCACCATGTAGAAATCACAGCAGTGTTTATATAGTCCCCCTATTTCAGGCACCATAATGTTTGGAACACATGGCTTCACAGGTGTTTGTAATTGCTCAGGTGTGTTTAATTGTCTCCTTAATGCAAGTGTAACGAGATCTCTCAGCACCTTGTCTTTCCATCACCTGTGGAAACTTTTATTGCTGTTTATCAACACGAGGATAAAAGTTGTGCCAATGAAAATTAAAGAATGAGGCTAAGAAACAAGAATAAAACTGTTGGAGACATCAGCCAAACCTTAGGCTTACCAAAATCAATCATTAAGACGAAAAATGAGATTACTAATCGCAAAGGGACTGGCAGGCCAAGGACGACCTCCACAGCTGATGATAGAAGAATTCTCTATATAATAAAGAAAAATCCCCAAACACCTGTCCGACATATCAGTAACACTCTTCAGGAGTGGATTTGTCAATGACCACTGTCCGCAGAAGACTTCATGAACAGAAATACAGAGGCTACCATGCAAGATGCAAACCACTGGTTAGCCACAAAAATAGGATGGCCAGGTTACAGTTTGCCAAGAAGTACTTAAAAAAGCAACCACAGTTCTGGAAAAAGGTCTTGTGGACAGATGAGATGCAAATTACCTTATATCAGAGTGATGGCAAGAGCAATGTATGGATGAGAGAAGGAACTGCCCAAGATCCAAAGCATACCGCCTCATCTGTGAAACACAGTGGTGGGGGTGTTATGGCCAGGGCATGTATGGCTGCTGAAGGTACTGGCTCACTTATCTTCATTGATGATACAACTGCTGATGGTAGTAGCATAATGAATTCTGATGTGTATAGACACATCCCATCTGCTCAAGTTCAAACAAATACCTCAAAACTCATTGGCCAGCGATTCATTCTACAGCAAGACGATGATCCCAAACATACTGCTAAAGCAACAGAGGAGTTTTTCAACGCTAAAAAAAAGGTAATTTCTTGAGTGGCCAAGTCAATTACCCGATCTGAACCCAATTGAGCATGTCTTTTATAGGCTGAAGAGAAAACTGGACGGGACTAGCCACCAAAACAAATGTAGGCTAAAGATGGCTGCAATACAGGCCTGGCAGAGCATCACCAGAGAAGTTGTCCATGAATCACAGACTTCAAGCAGTCATTGCGTGCAAAGGAGATGCAACAAAATACTAAACATGACTACTTTGATTTATTTGACATTGCTGTGTCCCAAACATCATGGTGCCCTGAAATAGGGGGACTCTGTAAAAAAACATTGCTGTAATTTCTAAACCAAAATGTATAAAAAATCCTTTATTAAAATCTGACAATGTGCACTTTTACCACATGTGATTTTTTCTATTGCAAATCTCAAATTGTGGAGTACAGTGGCAAATAAATAAATGACGGATGTTTGTCCCAAACATTATGGGGGGCACTGTACTTCCACTTAATAACCCAGGTAGGTACATTATGCTTATACTATCTTAATTTACAAATTGTTGTTCATGAAAGATTACTTCGGATAATTGTATTTTTAAGTATCGTAGCTTCTTTGACAAAGATTTTCGAGCTCAAGAACAATACGAGAGATGTTATATTGGAACTCATGGCCAATAGCTTTTTGATTTATACATTTTCAGTTAATCCTTTTTCAAAAATGACCTCTTCATGAATCAAGGAACAACTCATTATAACTCTCCCCTGAGCACATTTTTAAATATCTGAATGCAAGGAACTAATACATGACTGAACAACAGGCATGGCACATTGAATTAATTGAATACCGTCTTATGCTCCCATTTGTCTTCTTCATAAAACATTCCCAAAATTGAACTACAAAGTTTCAAAAGTTACCTGTCTGCATATCTCAATGTGTTTAGAGTGTGCTCACACGAATTTAAGCCTGGTGAAATCATTGCCATCTAGAAAAGAGAAGAAAATATTACCTGATGATAATGACAAAAGGCTTTCCACAGATCTACAGTGCCCTCCATAACGTTTGGGACAAAGACCCATCATTTATTTATTTGGCTCTGTACTCCACAATTTGAGATTTGTAATAGAAAAAAAATCACATGTGGTTAAAGTTCACATTGCCAGATTTTAATAACGACCATTTTTATACATTTTGGTTTAACCATGTAGAAATTACAGCAGTATTTATACATAGTCCCCACCCCCCCCCCCCCCCACCACATTTCAGGGCACCATAATGTTTGGGACACAGCAATGTCATGTAAATGAAAGTAGTCATGTTTAGTATTTTGTTTCATATCCTTTGCATGCATAGACTGCTTGAAGTCTGCGATTCATGGACATCACCAGGTGCTGGGTGTCTTCTCTGGTGATGCTCTGCAGGCCTGTATTGCAGCCATCTTTAGCTTATGCTTGTTTTGGGGGCTTGTCCCCTTAGGTTTTCTCTTCAGCATATAAAAGGCATGCTCAATTGGGTTCAGATCGGGTGATTGACTTGGTCACTCAAGAACTGACCCTTTTTTAGCTTTGAAAAACTCCTTTATTGCTTTAGCAGGATGTTTGGGATCATTGTGTAAGAAAGAACTGCAGATGCTGATAAAATCGAAGGTAAACACAAAAATGCTGGAGTAACTCAGTGGGTGAGGCAGTATCTCTGGATAGAAGGAATGGGTGATGTTTCGGGTCGAGAACCTTCTTCAGACTGATGTCAGGGGAGGGGGCGAGACAAAGAATAGGATTAGGAATACTTTATTGTTACATGTGACGAGGCAGTGAGATTCTTTGCTTGCATACACAATGTATGTATAAATAGCAGCCACCTACGGCGCTGACAAAGTTACAAAGCACGCTGGCTCCCCCTTTTGTCCCCCCCTCCCCTCCCACCACAGCAGTTCCCCCACACCGGGTCCCCATTGTATTTTGTGTGTCCCCCCCCCCCCCCCATTGTCCTTCCACTCTCGGCGGTCCTCCATGCTGGGTCCTCCATTGTTCTTCCCCTCACCCTTCTCTCCATGCTCTCATCGACCGCGGGTCGACCCGCGAGGCTTCACCACCGCCACGAGGCTTCACCGCTGCAGCCATCGAGGCCTCACCCCTGTCGACGCCCCACTTGATGCCTCCGTGCTGCCGACCTGGGCTCCAGCTGCGGGCTCCGTTGGCCGCTTCGCCCGACCCAGACTTCTACCCACGTGGCCCCGGCTGGGCCCTATCCGGGCTTCTACATGGCGATCCAGGAGGCATCGAGACCGCGGCGCCTCAATAGAATGTAGGCGGAGACAGTAAGAATGTAGGTGGAGACAGTAAGACTAGTGGGAGAACTGGGAAGAGGAAGTGGATGGAGAGAGAATGCAAGGGCTATCTGAAGTTAAAGAAGTCAATGTTCATACCGCTAGGGTGTTTGGGATCATTATCTTGCTGTACAATGAACCCCCGGCCAATGAGTTTTGAGGCATTTGTTTTAACTTGAGCAGATAGGATGTGTCTATACACTTCAGAATCCATTATGCTACTACCATCAGCAGTTGTATCATCAATGAACAGTACCAGTACCTTCAGCAGCCATACATGCCCAGGCCATAAGATCCCCACCACCGTGCTTCATAGATGAGGTGGTATGCTTTGGATCTTGGGCAATTCCTTCTCTCCTCCATACTTTGCTCTTGCCATCACTCTGTTACAAGTTAATCTTCGTCTCATCTGTCCACAAGACCTTTTTCCAGAACTGTGGTTGCTCTTTTAAGTACTTCTTGGCAAACTGTACCCTGGCCATCCTATTTTTGCAGCTAACCAGTGGTTTGCATCTTGCAGTGTCGCCACTGTATTTCTGTTATGAAGTCTTCAGCGGACAGTGGTCATTGACAAATCCACATCCGACTCCTGAAGAGTGTTTCTGATATGTCGGACAGGTGTTTGGGTATTTTTCTTTATTATAGAGAGAATTCTTCTATCACCAGCAGTGGGTGTCTTCCTTGGCCTGCCAGTCCCTTTGCGATTTGTAAGCTCACCACGTGCTCACTTTCTTCTTAATGATGTTCCAAACAGCAAGCCTAATGTTTTTCTGATGTCTCTAAGTTATATTCTTGTTTCTCAGTCCCATAATGGCTTATTTGACTTTCATTGGCACAACTTTGGTCCTCATGTTGATAAACAGCAACAAAAGTTTCCAAAGGTGATGGAAAGACTGGTGAAAAGACTAGGAAGTGAGAGCTCTCTTATACCTGCATGAAGGAGGGAATTAAACACACCTGAGCATTACAAACACCTGTGAAGCCATGCATCCCAAACATTATGGTGCCCTGAAATGGGGGAATTATGTATAAACACAGCGGTATTCTCTACATGGTGAAACAAAAATGTATAAAAATACCCTTTAATAAAATTTGACAATGTGCACTTTAACCACATGTGATTTTTTTTCATTACAAATCTCAAATTGTGGAGTACAGAAGCAATTAAATAAATGATGGGTCTGTCGCAAACATTATGGAGGGCACTGTACATGAGGACAACATTGTTTCTCACAAAATGTTAATATATTTTTGCTATTTATGCATGGCCCTTCACATGTCATGTTGTTATCAAATCTTAAGTCACAAACATTCCCATCTTCCAGTTTATTTTGTGAACAATCTCATACAGAACAGAAGACATGGGCAAATGCTTCTAGCCATTAGAGAAAAAACAAG
Source organism: Amblyraja radiata (assembly GCF_010909765.2). Classification (NCBI taxonomy): domain Eukaryota; kingdom Metazoa; phylum Chordata; class Chondrichthyes; order Rajiformes; family Rajidae; genus Amblyraja; species Amblyraja radiata. Next base: position 47,853,032 of record NC_045965.1, read on the forward strand.
TGCAAAATCTGTGGTGGGCTACCATTTGTTTTTGGCTTTGAATCTTAGATGCTGTGTAATGCAAACACGAGCTATGGATACACCATTGGCCATCATTTGCTGTAGAGTTAATGTGCACTGAGTGTACAATATGTACAGCAATGCATTGCCAAAATAAATCAATATTTACAGATAATTACTTTTCAGCATCCATGGCTGGAAATAAAATAAAAAAATAATTGGATTCTGATATTCTCCTGTGAAGTGAAAGTCACCCGCAAATACATTATATGTGGAAAAATCATTCTATATAATGTTACTGTTAGGATCATATACAAATAATATTTAAGTTAAAATAAGTTTTACTTGATATAACCCTTTTAAGAAACAATAACCCTCCCTAGTGCAGAATTTTAAATACCCGAATTAAAGGAACTAATACACAACTCTGTAAACGACTTGAATCAGTTGAATAATGTGTCAGGCTCCATTCTCCTGTGAAGTGAAAGTCACCCATGACTACATTATATGTAGAAAAATCATTCTATATGGGATCGGAAGAGCTGATGTTACTGGTAGGATCATGTACAAATATAATACAATTAAATGATAAGATTATAAACCCCACTTTTCAAATGTCAACATTGATATTCATTTGAATGCAGAAATTTGATTGTGGACATTATAGACGTGTTAAATCATCAAATGAATATTGAAGATACCACATGCAACTACTCAGATGTTAAAATATGTAACTGTAAGAGCATTCAATTGCCATCTGGAGGAGGGGGGGGAAGAATCACAATATTCACTAGAAGCAAATCTTTATCTTGGGATGAAATCCTACCATGCAGGTTCTCGAGTTTTCACCAATAAATGAATCTCTCAGCACCAAAGTTAGCTTGCTCGCTCGGAAAGGTGTATAGCTATTATTCTGGCCCAATGATCGAATGCACTCCTGGAAAGCAAGGAAGTAATTATGGCAAAGCATACATGTAAAAATGTTTAAGCTGATCGATTAAGCCTTCCATTTCTTCTAATATACCATTTCAATAAGGCAGTTTAACAAATTGGCCAAATCAGTTAAACATACGCCGAGTTAGAAGTGCTATTTCAGTAGAAAAATGCGATATAATTTTTCAATGGAGTAACGGCAGAATGAAAGGCAGCATCCAGACTAATTTTGTACTCGAGCTTGACTTGTAATATTCGTGTATTATGTTATCTGATTTTGTTTTAAAATAGCATTGAAACAAAAAGTTTTTCACTGTACCTTGGTGCACATGACATGACACATGAAATATGATATAGCATTTTTCTACTGAAATAGCACTTTAACTCGGCGTATGTTTAACTGATTTGGCCAGTTTCGAAGTGCAACTAATTATAGTAGGTCGCGTCTATCCCCTCTTAATTGTTCTTGTGTATCGCCCACCAAAAATGCATAAGAACTTTATAAGCCAATTTGCTGATCTGATCTCTAGGCGTTTGCCCAAATTTGACCGAGTCTTGATGATTTTAACATTCATGTCTGCTGTCCTACAAAGCCTCTAGTGAGTGAATTTATGCACCTGGTTGAGTCCTTCAATCTGACTCTACTTACCACTGGACCCACTCTCAAACTTGGCCATACACTGGACCTGGTGCTATCGTCCGGTCTCCCAATTTGTAATATAGAAATTATTGATGCTTGTCTGTCAGATCATAGTGCAATTATATTTGATGTATCTCTGCCTTTCTCTCACTCAAAATCCCATCTCCATGTTCGCTACTCCCGCTACATCAACTCATTGATTGCCAGTAAGTTCTCCGAGGCTCTCATAGCTGCTCCCGACATTTGCACCATCGAGGCTCCCCCCCCCACCCCCCCCCCCCCCTCCCCTCTCTGCACTGACAATCTCATTTTTTATTCAATACCACTTGCTCTTCCATCCTGGATTCTGTTGTTCTTCTTAAAATGAAAAAGCCTAAGCCTCAAGATTAGCCTTGGCTCAATGACACTAAGAGAGTGCAGAAAATCAGAATGGAAGTTTCAAATGTGATAAGCTTCAAATTTCCTTCAAATTTCTGAGAAACAATCTTCTCAAATACCAGGAAGCAGTAAAGTCTGCGAGAACACAATACTTCTGCGACCTTATTTCCAAAAACGCTCAAAATTCCAAGGTCCTATTTAGTACTATTACCTCCGTCATATGTTCCTGCCAAGTACAAAGAATTTGTATTACTTTCTTTCTGCGTTTACTTTTATTGGAAAGGTTATTTACATTCTTCAAACAATTCAGGTTCCAAAGGCATCACACTTAAGAGGTGCCAGGTATTTTGTATTTACATATACAAGTGCAATGGAAAGATGGGTCAATAACTGGATAATGCAAAGTTAAGGTCCATTGGTAAAAAAGGAGATTAGCTGTGAGCTTTTAGTCTCTAAAACTTCCTGAAAGAATGGAAAAGACAAAAGGGAATTTGGAACTTGGGAAACAATCCAAGACTAAGTAACAGTTTGGATCACTAACAATTTTTTTTCAAATTGATACGCTGAGCCCAAGTCTATTTCAGATTTTCCACCACTGCAACAAACTTTAAAAAAAAATAATTTTCTTCTCCTTTCTTCTTGAAGGAATCAACATTTTACTGGGATATAATCAATCATCCTCAAATACCATTCTGACATTCATAAAATCAAGATAAATAGAAATTATCCAGTTAATATATCCAAATGTGAAGTATTACCTTCAAGGCAAGTAGACTTTTATTGATTTCTGAACTTTCCATTCGTGTTAGTCTGTCTGCACTATTAGTGTCAGCACCTCGCTCATTTCCAGCCAGATCAATGAGCGAAAACTGGCCATAAAGCTTATCCTTCTTTCGTAGAATTATTTGGAAGACTGCATGTGACCTGGATGAGTAATTATTTGCAGAGGTTTGCCCCGAAGTCCTATAAAAACAAAAAAGGAACCTTTTAGAAGCAAACTTGAAGACACCAATTAGTTTTTGAGAGAGCTTTTAACATTGTGCTTTTATAGCATTATGCTGTATGAATGATGAATGTTAAAATGTACAAATAATGGACAAATTCCTGAATGTGATAAGCCACCAGCACTTGCTGCTCACATTCCTGCAACGCTTATTTCTACTTGAAATGACCAAGAACTTCCTTATTAGCCTCATTAGCAAACTCATTCCATGTTTGGAGATAAGGCACCTCTCAACAGTGCAGAACAAGTCTACATTCAAAATGTGTCTTAAAGTTGCAATAATAGAGTGTGCGGACAACAAGTTGAGATTATAATCAGAGAATCCAAAGCCTTATTAAATGAGAATAACAGGCTCAAGGAACTCTTGATCCTAACTCCCATGTCTGGATGATGACTTGGAATTGTGCTCTTGCTTAAATACAAAGTTTCCAAGGGTTTGCTATATTTGTACAAATTAAATTTTGATTGCGAGGATTTAGAATACACTTTGCTCTACCAAAGCTCATACTTTGATTCATATACACCAGGTAGAAACTAAGTCACCAGGTCGAAACTATTTTTTACACAAAGTTATCTCGAGATTTTTTAAACACAAATGTCCACACAATTTTTAAAAAACAACTAGACAGGTGGGACCCATTGGGTCCCTGTCACACGGGAGGCCTGGTCCCCCAACGTAACCAATTCCCCAAACGCAATATTCCACCTCACCCATATCTCCCAAGGGAGGCCTGGTCCCCCAACGCAACCTGCTCACCAACACGATATTCCATCACTCACCCATAGCCCACAACTGTGCAGGTGCGGCTCCTTTCCCCTCAGTCCCTGCCCCTTTTTAAACTTAACAACAAAAACAATTCCCTTGCCCTGCCACTGCCCATTACAGTGTTCCAAATCAGAGGACTCTGTGTCCTGTCTTTGTAACATTGTAACGGACATGGGAATTGGATTTTTTAAAAAAGTTTAAAAAGAGAGAGGGTGAAGGAGGGAGTGCTGGGCGATGAGGGGAAATGAGCCGCGCCTGCACAGTTGGGGCTATAGTGAAAAGTTAAGTGAAATGTTAACATTTTTTAAGTTTAAAATGTGAATAACTTGTAAAATATAATATCAATCGGAAGGAAACTTTGATAACACACCACAGGACAATGGTGTGTTTAAGAAAGAACTGCAGATGCTGGATAAAATCGAAGGTAGACAAAAATGCTGGAGAAATTCAGCGGGTGAGTCAGCATCTATGGAGCGAAGGAATAGGTTATGTTTCGGGTCGAGACCCTTCTTCAGACTGATGTGTGGGTGGGGGAGAGGGCGGGAAGAAGAAAGGAAGAGGCGGAGACAGTGAGCTGTGGGAGAGCTGGGGAGAGGAAGGATGGAAAAAGCAAGGACTACCTGAAATTGGAGAAGTCAATGTTCATACCACTGGGGTGTAAACTACCCACGCAAAATATGAGGTGGTGCTCCTCCAATTTGCAGTGGGACTCACTCTGGTCATGGAGGAGGCCCAGGAAAGAGAGGTCGGATTCGGAATGGGAGGGGGAGTTGAAGTGTTGAGCCACCGGGAGATCAGGTTGGTTAACGTGAACTGTGCAGAGGCGTTAGGCGAAGCGATCGCCAAGCCTGCGCTTGGTCTCACCGATGTAGAGCAGTTGATACCTAGAGCAGCAGATGCAATAGATGAGGTTGGAGGAGGTGCAGGTTAACCTCTGCCTCACTTGGAAAGACTGCTTGGGTCCTTGGATGGAGTCAAGGGGGGGAGATAAAGCAACAAATGTAGCATTTCCTGCGGTTGCAAAGCGAGTAAGGTGGCCCAAAAATGGTAGCACTATCAGGTACTGTTTTGGCGTAGTTCCGGGAGCACATGGGCATGCAGGCAGAATCACAAACGAGAGTTTTAGTAAAATATATAAATATTATCTCAAATGTCCCTTAGCCACTAATCCCAAAATAATTGTTATTTCATTGTCTTCAATGCAATGGTTTATTTTCCTTGGGATAGAGAAGATTGAAGGGGGCCTGATAGAGATATATAAGTTTATGAGGCATAAATAAGGTAAATATGATAAATTTTTTCTTCGGCAGTGATATTTTAGACCATGTGATTTCAGGCGAGTAACAAGAGGTTTAGCAGAGATCTGGGGTAGAATGTTTTCACTCAGAGCGTGGTTGCAAACCAAATGTCACTTCTGGTATTCTCACATTTGAGAATCGCCAAAAGATTGATTAGTACAGGTGTTAGGGGAGAAGGCAGGAGAATGGGGTTAAGAGAGAAAGATATATTAGCCATGATTGAATGGCGGAGAAGACCTGATCGGCTGAATGGCCTAATTTTGCTCCTATCACATGAACTTATTACTGGCAATAAACCAAGTGTAGGCAAATCAAATTAGTATAGTTATGTACTTGTTGAAAGATGGATTTGTTGGGCAGAAGGACCAATTTCTGTGCTGTATAACTCTACCACTCTGACAAGTTATTTTGCACCACTGTATTTCTTCTTGTACAAATCAACCTGGGTTGAGGGGAGAAAGCAAGAATCCCTGACAAAGAAAATTGAAAGATTGAGTGTGGAAAGAGATAATTACCTGTAATTACTCCCCATATCAATATTCATGATCACATCATCTACACAGAAGACATCCTGCTCTAGCAGCCCTACTATCTGCACTTGTTGTTTGTTGTCTTCCATTATACGCAACTTTGTTTTCTTATTCAAGAGATCAAATACCTGCAAGAGAATTTTCAAAATGCGAATTAATCAATAGTCAACTAGGGTAAACAACATTTCTTTCAAGTGTACAATATTAAATATGCTTTTGCTTGCTCAACTTTTAGCTTCACTGAGAGAACACTAAAAGATAAGCAGTAAAAACCAGATACAGAAAAAGAATGAAACCTACTGCCTATTAATTTTTTAAAGACACCAAATTTATGACCATTTTCCAAACACACTTCCTTCATTGAGCTTCTTTTGAAAGTCACGTTCTACATTTGCCATTTTGCTAATGCTGTTTGACTAACTTTAACTATTTAAAGCAATCATTTCCTTTCTTCAGTAGTGATATTTTAAACAATTATACATCAGCTCTGACAACTTCCAAATATAAAAGATTGAACAAAAAAGTTAAGAGCCTGTTAGCCAATAATTTCCTTCAATAGTTATTGACTGCAGCATACATATATAGTTACATTCATCCGTAATTTCAACACCTTCTTTGACAATGGATAGGTCGCATCATCGCCTCCATCATCATTTAGTTAAAATGTGGGGGATAGTTAATTTGGAGACATATTTCAGCAAATAAACTAGTAAAATGCACTAATGATAAGTCTCAACTACAGAAGAATAAATGCACAGAGGCGGTTCCCATCATAAACACACTATGTATTGACATGAGTAACTAGAAGCAACTTTATACAGGCTGGGAGCACACAAATACACCTTTAAAAACAAATGGTGCATTTTTCTCCATTTCATTTTTGCCTGTTGAACAGCCCCATCCTCAATTACTTTTCTTTCTGAATTGTTTCAAATTCCTTGAGAATTTGAGTGCTTTTCTAGCTCACATTTTTATTTTTATGATTTCCATTGGTAGTTAGCACACAACTTATATACACCTTTGATTTATGAAATGTGCACTTACCTTACCGCTATAGATTTCAAAAAAGCTTACAAATACTTTCAGATTAAGATCCTTGTATCGGGGCTGTTCAAGCAGCGAAAATACATCTTGAGCTGAAGGAAAAAAAAGGAAACTTAATAATTGTGTCACAAACACATTATATTTCCATCCATTTTTTATCCATTGCTTACTTGCAAGTGCGTAGATTCCTTTGGAAGAGTCTTGATTCTTCCCAGAGAAATCACCACCCATTGTCTAAAAAAAGGAAATATTAAAATGTTTGTGTTACCGGTACACTGGAATAGTTGAAGAAACAAGACTTGCTGTTGCAAATTAAGACACTGTCACAAAAGCAGACAATAAGTCATGCAGGTAACATCCTCAATTTCCCCTCATCTTATTATTTTCATGTGTCATAGGTTGGGGCTCACATTTGCGAGGATTCAATTAGTCATAGATCGTGGAAACAGGCCCTTCAGCCCAACTTGCCCACATCCAGCCAAAGCTACACTAGCCCCACCTGCTTGCGTTTGGCCCATATCCCTCCAAACAAGTCCAATCCATGTATCTGTCTAACTGTTTCTTAAATGTTGGGATGGTCTCTGCCTCAACTACCTCTTCTGGCAGTTCGTTCCATACACCCACCACCCTTTGAGTAATAAAGTTACCTGCCAGATTCCTATTAAATTTCTTCCCCATCACCTTAAAACTGTCCTCTGGACCTCGATTCTCCAACTCTGGGCAAGAGACTCTGTGCATCTACCCTCGATTTTTATCTAGCTTAGATTTTTCCAGCATCTACAGTTCCTTCTTAAACAACTGTGCATCTACCCGATCTATTGACCATATGATTTTATACACCTCCAAGATCAACCCTCAACCTCCTGCACTCCAAGGAGTACAGTCCCAGCCTACTCAACCCTCTCCCTATAGGTTAAACCCCGAGACTCTGCAAACATCCTCAAAAAAAATTTCAATTGGGATTTATTATCTATTTAAGGTGGTTCACAGCTTCCTTTGTGGGAACACCTCTGGGTTTTTTTTTCCAGATGGCCACTTATAAACAGGCATGTACTATATTTCACCAGTCCTTGCTTTTATTCTGTTTTCCTGGCACTGGATTCGCCATCCCAGCACTAGAACCATAACTTTAAATTATGCTCCAGATTTTGTGCAATGAATTTGCACCAAATTAGAAATGGCATAGGTTCAACTTATATCACTAGACAAAACAACTTCAAGGCAAAGGAAATAAATATTTACCAATTGATTTATTTAACAATTATTGGCAAGAATTAGAAACTATTTAATTTTAAAATGTGCCCTTTTAAAAAGGTGTTTGAATATTTTAGCTGACCAGCTGACCATAAATTCTCCATTTTAGGTGAATTTATTATGGGGAACAAGGAAATGGCAGACAAGTTGAACAGGTACTTTGGGTCAGTCTTCACCAAGGAAGACACAAACAATTTCCCTGATGTACTAGTGGCCAGAGGATCTAGGGTGACGGAGGAACTGAAGGAAATTCACATTTGTCATGAAATGGTGTTGGGTAGACTGATGGGACTGAAGGCTGATAAATCCCCAGGGCCTGATATTCTGTATCCCAGGCTACTTAAGGAAGTGGCTCTAGAAATGGTATACGTATTGGTGATCACTTTCAAATGTTCTATAAATTCAGGATCAGTTCCTGTGGATTGGAGGGTAGCTAATGTTACCCCACTTTTTATGAAAAGTGGGAAAGAGGAAATAATAGACCAGTTAGCCTGACATCGGTAGTGGGGAAGTTGCTGGAGTCAATTATAAAAGATGATATAGCGGCACATTTGGAAAGCAGTAACAGGATCGGTCCGAGATAGCATGGATTTAAAAAGGGGAAATCATGCTTGACTAATCCTCTGGAATGTTTTGAGAATGTAACTAGGAAAATAGACAAGGGAGAACCAGTGGAAGTAGTGTACCTGTACTTTCAGAAAGCATTTGATAAGGTCTCACATAGGAGATTAGTGCAAAATTAGAGCACATGGTATTGGGGATAGGGTGCTGACATGGATAGAAGATGGGAGACAGCACAGGCTAGCCAAATTGGGGGAATTCAATGTTGATGCCATAAGGAGAGCACCCGCTGAGTTTCCCCAGCAATTTTGTGTACCTTCGATATTCCAGCATCTGCAGTTCCCTTTTGAACACAGTGACTAGTGGGGTTAATGTTTCCACTTTAAAGGAAATTACCCGAAATTCGGGAGATTCTGGTTGTCCTGGTAATTTTAGGGAAATGGATTAATTTCGGGAAATTTCCGCATCCGGCCCTTGAAAGGGGGGGGAAAGGTAATACACACAGCATTGCCGGTTTGGCGCTCAACGGTTTAAACGGAGCGCTGTCAGTTTAGTATGTGGGAATTTAAACAAAGAGCTGTCGGCTGCAGCGCTATGGGTTCTAAATATAGCGATACCGGCTGCAGCGTTATGGGCTTTAAACATAGCACTATGGCCACATTATTTTTCAGGCAGTGGTAGAATTCCTAGTGGTGAAAAGTTACCAGTGGGCGGTGGCATTGCAGTTACATTGGGATTGGCTTTATTTTACAGAATGGTGGGTGGGCTCAAGGGGCCGATAGGGAGAGAGGGAAGGGTAGAGAGGAGGGAGAGTGGGAGGGAAAGTAAGAGAGAGTAGGAGAGGGAGAGGGGGAGAGAGAGTGGGGGAGGGAGGAACTGAGACACATGAGAGCTGGTTGAAAAAACGACGACAGACAAAAGCTGTTGGAGGCAACGAAAGCTGCCTTACATAACACTTTACAAGTGAGTAACAGAAGCAGGCAGATACGGTGTAGTTACATAGATCTATTTTGCCTTGTTCTTCTTTGTGTTGTTAACGTGCGCCCGCGAAAAAACCCCAATAGCACGCAGGAAGCATTTTTGAACATTTCAGGAAATACCATCAAATTCCAGGAAATTTGGGATTTTATTTAAGGATTTTTTTGTTTTGAGGAAGCACTGAACGGTTTAGATCAGGGACCTCCAAACTTTTCTGCGTGAGGGCCACATCATATATTTGGCACATTTTTGCGGGCCGTAGGAAAAAATTAAGAAATGTCAGTTTTGCTGCACGTTCTCGATCTTGGAAGGAATATTCCAGTTCCGATGCGCAAACAGGGGTAGTGGATAGACATGATAGCCGGTGGCATCCGCGGGCTTTGAATGGACTTTGGTCACTCGCGTTTTCTCTGAATCGGAGATAGAGACGGCGAGAAAGCGAAGGGAAGAGTTGGGGCTCGAGCAGAGGAAAGTGGGAGCTGGTTGGAAACTGGCAGTGAAAGAGATGAAGCGTTAATGCGACGAACGAGAGCAGGAACCAAGGATACAGGCATGATGTACCTGAGAGAGAGGTGAGGGAAGGGTCTGGCGGCAACTCAAACAAGGAATGAACTATGCACTCTACAGGGAGAGAGACAGAGCCTGAGCACAACGGGCTCCCACCTGGAACGGGGAATTCAGTTTGAACCCATTCTTCCAAAGATCCGTTCCGAAGAAAACAAATCTGTTGTGTGGAGAGCAAATGCTGCAAACATAATACAACTTTGAGTCGCTGGACTTTAGGACCCGGGGAGCCTGGAGCTCAGAGCTTGCTGTGGGTCGGATAAAATCTCATGGCGGGCCGGATGTAGCCCACGGACCATAGTTTGGTGACCCCTGATTTAATAATAATAATAATAAATTTTATTTGTGGGCGCCTTTCAAAAGTCTCAAGGACACCTTACAGAATTTAACAAGAGTAAAAAACATATAATCGGAGTAAAATAAATAGTAAAGACATCACCAATACACAAATTAAAGACAGAATTCGATCCAAAGACAAAAAAAATCAAAAACACAATGTGAAGAGAGCAGCGGCAGCTAAACCGCGCCAGCGTCCACTCTCCCTTCCGACAGCCATCTTGGACACAAACTAAGATAATCACTTACACACAAAAATCATCCCCCCACAATGGTTACCACTGTGGGGGAAGGCACAATGTCCAGTCCCCATCCCCAGTTCTCCCAAAGTCAGGCCTATTGAGGCCTCCGCTATTGCCTCCACGGAGGCCCGATGTTCCTGGCCGTTCTCGCCGGGTGCTGTTGCCCCGGCGTCGGGAGAGTCCTCTCAGCGGCTGGGCCACCTGGAACGGCCGCTTCCTTACCGAAGACCGCGGCTTCCGAAGCCGACAAGGCCGCGCCGGTTTGGAGCTCCCAGGCTCCCGATGTTGAAGTTGGCGCCGCCCGCTCCGCTCCGCAGACCCGCAGCCCGGAGGTGTTGAACTCGGCGGTCACAGCTCACCGGAGCTCCAGCGCGTCGATCCAGCGCGGCGACCCAGGCAAGGCATCGCCCGCTCCGCGATAGCGTTCCAGCGCTGTGCCGCCACCGAAGCCGAGGTGCTGGGCGGTCCCCGCCAGGAAACGGCACTCCACGCCCGCTGGTAGGCCACGAGGACGGGTCGACGGGGCAGCCCGGAGAAAAAGCTGCTTCACCGACCAGGTAGGGACCTAGAAATATAGTTACCCCCTTCCCCCCACATTAAAAAGTATATTTCTCCCACAAACAAAACACAGGACTCACTAGAACTACAAAAAAAAAGTGAATTAAACGGACGGCTGCTGGTTAGCAGCCGTTCCCCAAGATGGCGCCTCCTCTGAATTAGATGAAGGGATTCAAAATAACATCAGCAAATTTGCAGATGACACAAAACTGGGTGGCAGTGTGAACTGTGAGGAGGATGCTATAAGGATGCAGGGTGACTTGGACAGGTTGGTTGAGTGGGTGGATGCATGGCAGATGCAGTTTAATGTGGATAAATGTGAGGTTATCCACTTTGGTAGCAAAAACAGGAAGGCTGATTATTATCCAAATGGTGTCAAGTTGGGAAAAGGGGAAGTACAAAGAGATCTGGGGGTCAATGTTCATCACTCACAGAAAGTAAGCATGCTGGTACTGCAGTCAGTGAAGAAAGCCAATGGAATGTTGGCCTTCATAACAAGAGGAGTTGAGTATAGGAGCAAAGGGGTCCTTCTGTAGTTGTACAGGGCACTAGTGAGACCACACCTGGAGTATTGTGTGCAGTTTTGGTCTCCAAATTTGAGGAAGAACATTCTTGTGCAGCGTAGGTTCATGAGGTTAATTCCCGGGATGGCGGGACTGTCATATGTTGATAGAATGGAGCGGCTGAGCTTGTATGCTCTGGAATTTAGAAGGATGAGAGGAGATCGTATTGAAACATATAAGATTATTAAGGGATTGGACACACTAGAGGCAGGAAATACGTTCCCGTTGTTGAATGAGTCGAGAACCAGTGGCCACAGTTTAACAATAAGGGGTAGGCCATTTAGAACGGAGATGAGGAAAAGCTTTTTTACCCAGAGAGTTGTGAATCTGGAATTCTCTGCCTCAGAAGGCAGTGGATGCCAATTCTCTGGATGCTTTCAAGAGAGAGTTAGATGGAGCTCTTTAAGATAGCAGAATCAGGAGATATGGTGAGAAGGCAGGAACGGGGTACTGAATGTGGATGATCAGCCATGATCACAGTGAATGGCGGTGCTGGCTCGAAGGGCCGAATGGCCTACTCCTGCACCTATTGTCTATTGTCTCTGGAAATATCAGACATTCATAAACATTCCAAGCATTTTGATAGCTAGTCGTTTGGATAAATCCGGGATGGGAAAGAGTTAGCTTTGGCAACTTGCTCTACTTAAGCACTGAGGCAGACCAGACAGAAAGATGCAGTTAAGAAATGGTCCAAATGTTGCTCCCCTCAGTGAAATCGTGAGCAATATCAATACTCGGGTTCAGGACATTCCTTAATTCAATCCAGTTAATTGCAGTATGGCAGTGCACCTTCTGCCTGTGGCTGGACTCAGCTGGCCTATCCAGCATAACCTCGTTCAGATGAATGGGGTTTCGATACTGGATGAAAAATTTGAGCAAATGGGAGGTCTTTCCCCTCCCTCCCCATCCCACATTCATTAGGCTTAGTACTTCAAGCCCTGTTTTCTAATATCATTCTAAATGCAGATCATAAATGATTCTAGAGCAAAAATAACATATCAGTAACTCCATACAACCCCAAACAAAATCATAGGGTTAAAATATTTTTTTTACAAGGAATCCACGTTATGCATAATATCTTACATGAGTCTTGCCACTTCCAGTCTGCCCATAGGCAAAACAGGTAGCCATTCCTCTTTCAAAGATGGTTTGTACCAAAGGCTTTGCTGTGAACCTAGGATAAAAAATTACATTGAAAACACGGCAACATTTTTACAAACATACATAATTATGATCAAACTCAAGGATTTAATTGCTAAGCAGGAACAACATGAAGGTCTTACTGCAGAACCAAGTCATTTTGAAACCAAAGATAGGCTACTAATCCCAAATTTGATAGGATCGAACATGTCAGAAGTGTAATCTGTAGCATGCATTAAGATTCAAATCCAGGCAGTTAAGTACTTTATATAACTGAATGCATTATTATTACATTTCAGCAAGTTTCTTTTCAGAATTTCCATGTGCAAATGCCTCCCAAGATAACTTGTTTTCCTCGGAATAAACCGACTAAGAAAACAACAGCTGAAAGAGTCAGACCTGAAACAAAACCACAAGCATTCAGGCTTGGGTTACCCATGTTTGGGATGCAGTTGTATACCTATGGAGAACACTATGGGTAAACAAGGCCAGATCATTGAAAAATATAACATACATTTTCCTCAAGCTAGTAATATTAAAATAAACGTTGCAAAATCTGAGCACCAAGTAGATTGCAGAGCAGCCACCGCTCAAACAATCCACACCACTATATATGTACCAATTTACCTCAATACACATCAATGCAGTTTATCCCATCAATAACATCCTATTGGATTCTATTTTTTGTAAATCCAACTTCCTCTTAAATGTATACATTCTAATGTGATAGTTCCACATATTCATTACTTAAAATCTCCATTAGCTTTATTGCCAATATTATCCAAATAGCTGAGTTCTTGGCTTTTCTGCCATTGACCACTTTATATATGTATTTAGTTGAAAATAATTTGAGTTTTATCAAGGATCTTGGTTTTCTCTTACGTAAATATCCAAGCCTCCCGATTTTCCTGCGAGTTGCAGCTTTGATATAAAACAGGTTTTTCCCCCCAATTCTAGTTGCCTTGTGTAATAAAACTTGAAAAGCACCGTTTTAAATGCAGTCTCAAGGTGACATACAAGCAAATTGTTTCCTTCTAGTTCAAGAATTTAGCCCTAGTTAATTCTTCAAACAATTTAAGACTTTGTAATGCTTGGTTACTTCAGTTAATGAATTGTGCACCTTGATTCCAATGTGCCTATATCTTACCTTCGACATGTGAGGCTACCTCGTTCTTCCTACTGAAATGCATAATTTCAATTTCCCACTTAATTAGGCTGAAATTTGTTCCAAACATATTTTATTTTTCTGCTTATCACCTCAGTTCTTTATAAAATGCTGCAACTGTGTTCATTCAGAAATAATGATAATAATGAAATAATAATTCTTTCTTTGTGATCAAACCATTAATTTGGATTTACTGGGTCATTTTATAATATAGATATACACAACAGGAATGTCTACAAAACAATGCATTTGAGATATTGGACAATTTTGAGATGCAATTGGACAAATTGCCTAGTTCAGGGAAAAATCTTTTTAGCACATTTTGGACATAAAGTTAAACCAATACATCTTCATATAACATCAAAGGAATTGTCTGAAACATTGTTAGAATAACCTAGAACAATTCAATTTTAATTTCAAAGAATGGATAAAATTTATGGTTGAACATAAAATTTGGCAATATCAAAGCCACAGCTCAAATCCAATTCAAAATATGCTATAACCATATAATAACCATATAACAATTACAGCACGGAAACAGGCCATCTCGACCCTTCTAGTCTGTGCCGAACACGTATTCTCCCCTAGTCCCATATACCTGCGCTCAGACCATAACCCTCCATTCCTTTCCCGTCCATATAACTATCCAATTTATTTTTAAATGATAAAAACGAACCTGCCTCCACCACCTTCACCGGAAGCTCATTCCACACAGTCACCACTCTCTGAGTAAAGAAGTTCCCCCTCATGTTACCCCTAAACTTCTGTCCCTTAATTCTCAAGTCATGTCCCCTTGTTTGAATCTTCCCTACTCTCAGTGGGAAAAGCTTATCAACGTCAACTCTGTCTATCCCTCTCATCATTTTAAAGACCTCTATCAAGTCCCCCCCTTAACCTTCTGCGCTCCAAAGAATAAAGCCCCAACTTGTTCAACCTTTCTCTGTAACTTAGTTGCTGAAACCCAGGCAACATTCTAGTAAATCTCCTCTGTACTCTCTCTATTTTGTTGACATCCTTCCTATAATTAGGCGACCAAAATTGTACACCATACTCCAGAATTGGCCTCACCAATGCCTTGTACAATTTTAACATTACATCCCAACTTCTATACTCAATGCTCTGATTTATAAAGGCCAGCACACCAAAAGCTTTCTTTACCACCCTATCTACATGAGATTCCACTTTCAGGGAACTGTGCAGTTATTCCCAGATCCCTCTGTTCACCTGCATTCTTCAATTCCCTACCATTTACCATGTACGTCCTATTTTGATTTGTCCTGCCAAGATGTAGCACCTCACACTTATCAGCATTAAACTCCATCTGCCATCTTTCAGCCCACTCTTCCAACTGGCATAAATCTCTCTGTAGACTTTGAAAATCTACTTCATTATCCACAACCCCACCTATCTTAGTATCATCTGCATACTTACTAATCCAATTTACCACACCATCATCCAGATCATTGATGTACATGACAAACAACAATGGACCCAACACAGATCCCTGTGGCACCCCACTAGTCACTGGCCTCCAACCTGACAAACAACCATCCACCATTACTCTTTGGCATCTCTCATTCAGCCACTGTTGAATCCATCTTGCTACTCCACCATTAATACCCAACAATTGAACCTTCTGTGAGGAATCTTGTCAAAGGCCTTACTGAAGTCCATATATACAACATCCACTGCTTTACCCTCATCAATTTCCCGAGTAACCTCTTCAAAAAATTCAAGAAGATTAGTCAAACATGACCTTCCAGGCGCAAATCCATGTTGACTGTTCCTAATCAGACCCTGTTTATCCAGATGCTTATATATATTATCTCTAAGTATCCTTTCCATTAATTTTCCCACCACTGACGTCAAACTAACAGGTCTATAATCGCTAGGTTTACTCTTAGACCCCTTTTTAAACAATGGAACAACATGCGCAGTACGCCAATCCTCAGGCACTATTTCCGTTTCTAATGACATTTGAAATATTTCTGTCATAGCCCCTGCTATTTCTACACTAACTTCCCTCAATGTCCTAGGGAATATCCTGTCCGCTATATTATATATGAATTGAGAATGACTCCAAATTTAAAGAAATAACAGTTGAGGAGACAGGTCATAAGATAAGAGACCTTCATGGTTAAAGTCTCACTATCGTGTATCCGTACCCTGCTCATTTCACACACCTCCATATCAGTGAAAATATAATTAATAATCACTAAAACCAGGAATATATTACTGCTGTTCAAACTGTCACTTTCAAACAAGATTTACAGTACCTATATACTTCTTCGTTGATAGCTGAATCATCAAAGACATAGTCAAATTTGAAAGGCTGGTTATCCAAGAACTTGGTGAGATCAACTTTCATCTTTGGCTCATGCACAAGGACAACATTTTTACTTGAAACGGTAATAACATCAATCTCTTTTTTCATTTTTTCTGTGAAGTAAAAAAAGATTAAACCCCAAACAGGTCATTTAAGAAATCATATCCACTGCCACACCTACTCTTACGTTAGCAAGACTACGTTATTCCCTTTTATTCAAATATTTGCAAACCTATGATTAACACATGCTATTAAGACATGTGGCTAACCTCTCTTTTCTCAACAATGCACAATATCTTTAATTATTATTATTTTTTTAAGTTATCCATTGAGTGCAACAGAAAGAAAAAATCTATTCAGTGGGAAAGAACCCTGAGGGTCTTGAGTTTTAAAATAGCACACCCAATAAATTGCTTATTTCCAAAAGCATGATAAGTGGACAATAATTCACATGCATTTGGCAATTGAAAAAAAAAGCTATTTTCATTTGTTTACTGGAGTTTAATAAATATAACTACACTGGCAACTTCAGATTTAAAGTAAAGGTCATAGTTCACAAAAAGGTAGGGAAGAGATGGAATAAAACAATATTTAAAATGGGTCCCGTCTTAGGATCCTGCACAGTAGTTTCATAATATGGAAGTTTTTGTATGTAGCCTTGATTCTAATACTGTTGAATAAAGAAGTTTCACCCAAATTCCTTCCTGGATTTCCTAATGATCATCTTAAATTTGTGATCCTTCATTAGGATACACAACAATTGGTAAATGGCTTTATGAAGCATAAGCTATCATGTATATACGATCCTCTTCGGATTGTTTACCTTGTCGTGGTGAAGAAGCTTGCTAGTCCCCATGATTCTGAGAGCGATGCCGACGGAGGCACCAGCTTCTGGTAGGGCCACCCATGGCGGAGTAAGGTCGAGGATGAGGGTCCAGACTAAGAACAATCCGATCCAACCTACAAGACCTCAACGGCGGACCAGGCGGACAATTATCTTGAACTCAATGGCTGTGAAGGCGAATGAAGGCTGCAACAGATCTATCAGCTCCAATTGTCTTGGTTCCCTTGCCATTGGAATAAGTTGATTGATTTGTGAAGGACCGTGTGCTTCTTGGAGTGCAACATCAAGTATACGTTTAACAAACAGGCATCTTCGTTCTGTGAACAGCACAAAACCTCCAAAGACTTTCGGCGATCGGGAAAGGGCAACGGGAGCAGGCCATGTGATGGCTGGAAGCTCCTAGTCAAGAACTGGCACGGAAGCGGCAAATACTTGATTCAATCGTTCAACTTTGGACAGAAGCAGGAAAGTTGTTCGGTAGCAGTATTCATGTCTGAGCAGCCCTATTTAGGATCCACTCTGCTCACCCCGAACTGGGAAGGGGCTAGAAAAGGTGCCCTAAAAATAGTCTGCTTCGTCTCGTCCTGTCTTGAAAGCCGCATCCATTATGCGGTCGAAAACCATCAAGAAACAAAATTATGAAACTCAGAACTTGGAATATACAAACTCTGATGGACAACTCAAACTCAGACCGACCAGAGGGAAGAACCGCCTTTATTGCTCGGGAACTCCGAAAATTCAGCTTTGACATCGTTACTCTGAGTGAGTCCCGCAGAGCTGGAGAAGGGAAACTAAAGGAAGAACAAGGTCAATACATCATTTTCTGGAAAGGTCTTGATCCTAAGCAACCGAGGATCCACGGAGTAGGTTTTGCCATCCGAAGCAGCCTACTTCAGAAGCTGACAGAACCACCACTGGGAATCAACGAACGTTTTATGACTCTACGAATCCAGCTCGTCAAGAACCAACACACCACCACCATCATCAGCGCCTATGTTCCAACTCGGGACACTGAAGATGAAGTAAAGGAGAACTTCTACGCCCAACTTGACCACGTCCTATCCTCTGTTTCCAACGACGACAAGATCATTCTCTTAGGAGACTTCAATGCCAGAGTCGGGACAGATCATAGGCTCTGGACTGGAACAATCAGCAAGGAAGGAGTTGGCAAGGTCAATGCCAATGGAGCACTCCTCCTCCCCAAATGTGGTGAACACAACCTGGTGAATACAAACACCTTATTTCACCAGAAAAACAGGCACAAAGTCTCCTGGCAGCATCCACGTTCCAAACACTGGAACCTCGATTACATCATCGTACGATCCGGTGACCAACAAGATGTACTGAAAACAAGAGCTGTTGCTGGTGCCGACGAGTGCTGGACAGACCATCGTCTCATCTGGTCCACCATGAGAATGAAGATTCTGCCCAAAAGGAAACATCAAAACCAGAACACCATCAACAAATTCAATGTTGACGTCCTTCAAGACATCAACCATGTCCAGAAGTTTCAACAAAAACTTCAAGAACAATTGACTCAACAAATCCCACCATCTGTCGAAGAACACTGGAATCGATTAAAGAACGCTATCATCGCCTCCTGCAAGGAAACAATTGGGTTCTGGTAAAAAAAACGATCAGGATTGGTTTGACAATAATGACAAACAACAACAACTCATCGATGAAAAGAGAAAAGCTTTCATCACATTGCAAAATGACCAACAGTCGGCTACCAAAAGGAAGTGCTATCAGAATGCAAGGCTGCAGTCCAGAAGAGCACCCGAAACCTGAAAAACCAATGGAGGAGGGAGTAAGCTCAGGGAATCCAACAACTAGCAGACGGCAACGACACTGGAGGCTTTTTCAACCCCATCAAAGCCATTTTTGGTCCATCCACTCACGGTCAAGCCCCTCTCAAAAGCAAAGATGGGTCAACCATTCTGAAGAGCAATGCTGACATCAATTCTAGATGGAGGGAACACCTTGAAGATCTAAATCAAATCACCTCATTTGACAGGAATGTGATCCCCAACATTCCAAAGCAGCCTGTTGCTGACTCCCTAAGCAGATTACCATCACTTGAAGTCAAAGAAGCCGTCAAAACCTTGAAAAACAACAAGGCAGCTGGACTCGATGGAACACCAATCGAGGTCTACAAAATTGGAGGTAACCTGCTCCATTACCATCTGCATCAACTTCTCATCAAGATCTGGATAAACAAAGACGTACCAAGAGATTTTAGAGACTCAGCAATCGTTGCCATCTACAAAAGGAAAGGCGATCGATCTGACTGCGAAAACTATTGTGGAATTTCCCTATTAGCAATAGCAGGCAAAGTCCTCCCCCACATCATGAACAACCGACTCAAACCTTTAGCCGAGAAGATCCTTCCAGAGACACAAGCCGGTTTTAGACCATCATGTGGAACAGCCAAATTGATCTTCACAATACATCAACTACAAGAAAAATGTTGTGAACAACTTCAACCTTTGTGCGTGCCATTCATCGACCTCACTAAGGCCTTCGACTCTGTATCAAAGGAACTCTTATGGGACATCCTATCCACCTTTGGATGTCCTGAAAAGTACATTCGAATCCTGAGACTCCTCCCCGATGACAGGCTTGCCACAGTCATGGCCAACAACAGCAACTGTGAGCCATTTCAAGTCAGATCAGGAGTGAAACAGGGATGCGTGATTGCCCCAACACTGTTCACCATCTTCAATTTGACAACCATCCACATCATCCAGGATGACCTACCACCAGGAATCGTCTACAGAACAGATGGCAGACTTTTCAATCTTGCCCGTCTCAAGCCCAAAACTAAGACATCTATGAGCTCCCTCATCGAGTTCCAATACGCAGACGACAACTGTGTTGCAGCTCTCTCAGAAAATCATCTGCAACAGATCCCGACTGCCTTCAACAGTGCCATACACAAAACTTGGACTTACCATCAACTCAGGTTATCTACCAATCGTCACCAACTGAGATAAATCGGAAAGAACCGTCAATTCAACTTGGTGAAACAACCCTGGAAAATGTGGATCACTTTCCGTACCTTGGAAGTCACCTCTCCTCCAATATCGATCTTGATGACAAGATCCAACAACGCCTTAAGTGTGCTGGAACAGCTTTTGGACGTCTTCGAACGAGTCTTTCAAAATTGTGACATCCGAACAGACACCAAAATGTTAGTGTACAAGGCAGTGGTGATTCCAACGCTCCTGTATGCATCAGAAACCTGGACACCATACCGACACCATCTGAAAACACTTGAAAAGTTCCATCAATGATGTCTTCGGAGCAGCTTAAATATCAGTTGGGAAGACAGAAGAACCAACGTCAGCGTGCTGAATGAAGCGAAAACATCTAGCATCCACGCCTTCGTCATCAAGAACCAACTAAGATGGGTAGGTCATGTTGTTCAGATGGAAGACAAGCGTCTACCAAATCAAACCTTCTACTCCCAGCTTAAAGAAGGCAAACGGAAAAGAGCCGGACAAAAGAAGAGATTTAAAGACGCCTTAAAGGCCAGCATGAAGAAATGTGCAATCGACATCGACAATTGGGAAACCAATGCCAAGGACAGGAAACTCTGGCGAACCTTCATCCAAGAAGGAACAGCGACCTTCGAAGCCAAGAGATGTGCAGAATTAGAAGAAAAGAGAAGAAAACAGAAAGAGAGGCAGCAACAACCAAAGCCCGATCTGCCATCTGGAATTACCTGTTCTGAATGTCGAAGAACTTTCAAAGCCAGGATTGGACTCATAAGCCACCTTAGAGTCCATAAAAACAACAGAACGTAAAAACAACAGAACGTAGACCATCATTCTCGACCTCGAGGGATAGCCACGACAATCATGTGTTTAAAAAGGAATCTAGTGAAACACAGATGCAGGGCTCGAAACTAACGGTTGCCCGGGTGCCAATGGCGACCTAAAGTCCTGCCGGGGAACCTAAAAGCTGTGCCATTTTGCCCGGCTCGGCAAGCACCTACCGTTCAACTCTGAGCGGGCCCCCCTCTCTATCTCTCTCTGTCACTCTCCGTCTCCGCCCGCCATCCGTTTACCATTGTGAAAGCAGATCTGACTTCTGGCACATGATGTACAGAACAGAGCTAGCGAGGGCATGAGCGAGAAAATGTGCAAAGGTGAAACTTTGTTTGCCTATTCAAAACAGGCATAAAAGGCATTTGGCTTATCCAGTAGAGTTGCGTCATAGGTAGAGATCACCCCCAACGTCAGCTTGTAAGGGTATTTAAGCTCTGCCACAGTCACCTTGCATAGACTTAATTGAATTGAGCCTCTAGCTAGTTTTTGAAATGGCTCTTGGAAATCCTCTTGGCATTTGGAGATTCTTCTTGAAAGGGATTATTCTTCCTGAAAGTCTTGGATCTTGACTTTAACAGAGAGTGAATACCACTGTTCATCCAAAGTTTCTCATAAGGGTAGGCCTGTCTTTGATAGCAATTGAGAACGCATTTCTTAATGAAACTGTTGATGTTGGAGATAATACTCATTCAGGCTAGATGAAGTGGTCTTGAACATGTTCCAGTCTACCAGGCAGTCTCGATATAGATCCTTGGCCTCGTCAGACAGCTACGGTATTCCTGCCTCGCGATTCAGTCTCTACACACCTACAGGAGCAGCACTGACAGAGGATTGAGACATGGGTAGGGGTAGTTATAAATGCAACTGATGGTGGTATAGCAGTGGTTAAGCGTGTTAACAATGCATATGGTAGGAGACATGATGATTATAACTGAGGAGTACATTAGCACGAGATTGGCACTGCACAATTTAAGTACAAGGCAATGCAACATATTGAATGGTAAATTTGATTTTAGAATTTATCAGACCCATAAAAGGTGGATACCCTTCCTCACTCCAAGGCAAGACAAAGCCAAGCATTGACGATAAATTCCAAGCACTTTTAAGCCTACGGGGCAGCACAGCCTCAAAAATGTGCAATATTTTCTTATCTACAATTATAATATAATTGAACAAACCTTTTCTGCTGAGTGGCCGTTTCCGGACACAGACGCATATTTTGTGCAACTCAACCTGAAAGAATTTAAAAGGCAACATAATGAAAAGAGCACTCAATGTAAGATTACACCCAAAATCTTCAATTTCTGCAATGAGACAAATCACAAATCCCAAGGGTGCAATTGTCTGGACTAAGCTATGGTCACTATATTGTAAATATTTAAGATAACCAGCACAAAACCATAATATCGGGAGAAAGCAGGAACAGGGTACTGATTCTCGATTATCAGCCATGATCATATTGAATGGCGGTGCTGACTTGAAGGGCCGAACGGCCTACTCCTGCACCTATTTTCTATGTTTCTATGACTGTGCTTTTGTAAACAAGTTTTTTAGCAGTCAGTTCAAAAGTATTACTATGGTATCTTTATCTTGCGCCACTGTTCAAGGTAGACTTCAGTTTCATGCTACAATTTGCTAGAACAGGGCAAGTGTACTCTTCAGATGCCAAACCTTGAGGCCAGTTCTCTTTGAGGATCAAGGCAAAGAGTACGGCATCACTGATAGCCATTACATCCAAATCATTAAGCATGATACAAGATTATTACTCACAGGATCGGAAGTAGACTGAGGATGATAATAATCTAGAGATGCTCTAAATTCTGTAATCATTTTCATGAATTCCCAGTTTGGATTGCTGGTGTCATATTCCTGTAACAATTAAAAAAATGAAAAATATTTAGCTGCAGAGAGCTTTTAAACAATAAATTAAAAATAGATTTGCATTTTATACGAAGTATAAATTACACACGGTAAAGTGAAATTGCAGGGAAATATCATCTTTTAAGATATAGGGAAAACTGAATCAAGACAGTCCAAAAAAAAAGTGTTTTTTTGGAGAAGGTATCAAACTTCAAAGTTACATTTTATATTCCAACAAAGATGCTATTTATTCAACTTGCTCCATGTCTGGATGTGCACAAGTTCCTACCTGAGTACGTTTCCCCCTTATTTCGTGAAGCTGCGTTCGCCTATCATCCCGCTGTTTCTTCATTCTTTCAGTTTCTCTTACACAAGTGGATTTTCTTCCTGCAAAACATTTCACTACTAAATTCACTACTAGGATTTTAATTTTACCAGAAACATGAACCAGCAGGGAAAAAACGAACATATGCAGCAAATTCTTTCATCAATTTCTCATGAATTACTTAAAGAAGCAATGTATTTATGGACCCACAGAATATTTAAACCTACCACATCATTCAATTTACAAGGGTACGCAAGTAGTCTACAATTTGAGAGGGAGATGGGTAAATCGGAGGTGTCGGTATTACAGTCGAGCAAAGGGGACTATGGAGCCATGAGGGAGGAGCTGGCCAATGTTGACTGGAAAGATACCCTAGCGGGGATGACAGTGGAACAACAATGGCAGGTATTTCTGGGAATAATACAGAAGGTGCAGGATCGGTTCATTCCAAAGAGGAAGAAAGATTACAAGGGGATTAATTGAATACCTTTATTGTCATTCAGACCTTATGGTCTGAACGAAATTTCGTGCCTGCAGTCATACATACAATCATACAATAATAAACAACAATAAACACAAATTAACATCCACCACAGTGTATCCTCCAAGCACCTCCTCACTGTGGTGGAGGCAAAAATCTTAGGGTTACTGTCTCTTCTCTCCTCTTCTCCCTCTGCGCTGAGGCGATTCCCCACCAGGCGATGGTACAAACAGTCCCGCAGCTCACCGAACCCCGCAAACGGGCCGGTTCAAACACTGCGGCCCGGGGGTGGTCGAAGCTACCGCCCTCCAGTCCAGCGTACGCAGCCGCTGGCCCGCGGCTGAACCCCAGACTCAGGTCACCGCCGCCAGAACGCCGTCCCAGCCACCGGAGCACCGTTCCAGTCCCGAGCCGGATCGCCCTCATGTGAGTACCGTTCTCCCTTGGGCTGGGCCACTCCGACAGGAGCACCATTCTCCCTCGGGCTGGGCCACTCCGACGGGAGCGCCATTCTCCTTTGGGCTGGGCCACAGCCCCTCACGGGAGAGTCTCTCAGCCCCTCGCCAGGCCGCTCTCACGAGAGCGCAGTTCCAGCCCCGGGCTGGGCCACCCTCACGGGAGCGAGCCCAGGGCGAGTCCTGTCAGCTGCCTTCAAAGTCCCGAGGTCGCCGGCTCCGCCATTAGGCTTCAGCATAGACGGAGGCAGAGAAGGGGGATACGACAAAAAGGTCGTAAGGGGAGACCGTTACTGACACGGGAAGTCAGGGAGAGTAAAAAAATAAAATAAAGAAATATAACATAGCAAAGATGAGCGGGAAGCCAGAGGATTGGGTAACTTTTAAAGACCAACAGAAGATAACTAAAAAGGCAATACGGGGAGAAAAGATGAGGTATGAAGGTAAGCTAGCCAAGAATATAAAGGAGTAAAAGCTTTGTTAGGTACAGTGGCTTGCAAAAGTATTCATACCCCTTGAACTTTTACACATTTTGTCACGTTACAACCACAAACGTAAATGAATTTTATTGGGATTTTATGTGATAGACCAACACAAAGTGGCGCATAATTGTGAAGTGGAAGGAAAATGATACATGGTTTTCAAATTTTTTTACAAATAAAAAAACGGAAAAGTGTGGCGTGCAAATGTATTCAGCCCCCTTTACTCTGATACCCCTAAATAAAATCCAGTGCAACAATTGCCTTCAGAAGTCACCTAATTAGTAAATAGAGTCCACTTGTGTGTAATCTAATCTCAGTATAAATACAGCTGTTCTGTGAAGGCCTCAGAGGTTTGTTCGAGAACATTAGTGAACAAACAGCATCATGAAGCCCAAGGAACACATCAGACAGGTCAGGGATAACGTTGTGGAGAAGTTTAAAGCAGGGTTAGGTTATAAAAAAATATCCCAAGCTTTGAACATCTCACGGAGCACTGTTCAATCCAGCATCCGAAAATGGAAAGAGTATGGCACAACTGCAAACCTACCAAGACATGGCCGTCCACCTAAACTGACAGGCCGGGCAAGGAGAGCATTGATCAGAGAAGCAGCCAAGAGGCCCATGGTAACTCTGGAGGAGCTGCAGAGATCCACAGCTCAGGTGGGAGAATCTGTCCACAGGACAACTATTAGTCGTGCACTCCACAAATCGGGCCTTTATGGAAGAGTGGCAAGAAGAAAGCCATTGTTGAAAAAAAGCCATAAGAATTCCCGTTTGCAGTTTGCCACAAGCCATGTGGGGGACACAGCAAACATGTGGAGGAAGGTGCTCTGGTCAGATGAGACCAAAATTGAAGTTTTTGGCCCAAATGCAAAACGCTATGTGTGGCGGAAAACTAACACTGCACATCACCCTGAACACACCATCCCCACTGTGAAACATGGTGGTGGCAGCATCATGCTGTGGGGATGCTTTTCTTCAGCAGGGACAGGGAAGCTGGTCAGAGTTGATGGGAAGATGGATGGAGCCAAATACAGGGCATTCTTGGAAGAAAACCTGTTAGAGTCTGCAAAAGACTTGAGACTGGGGCGGAGGTTCACCTTCCAGCAGGACAACGACCCTAAACATACAGCCAGAGCTACAATGGAATGGTTTAGATCAAAGCATATTCATGTGTTAGAATGGCCCAGTCAAAGTCCAGACCTAAATCCAATTGAGAATCTCTGGCAAGACTTGAAAATTGCTGTTCACAGACGCTCTCCATCCAATCTGACTGAGCTTGAGCTATTTTGCAAAGAAGAATGGGCAAAAATTTCAGTCTCTAGATGTGCAAAGCTGGTAGAGACATACCCCAAAAGACTTGCAGCTGTAATTGCAGCAAAAGGTGGTTCTACAAAGTATTGACTCAGGGGGGCTGAATACATTTGCACTCCACACTTTTCAGTTTTTTATTTGTAAAAAAATTTGAAAACCATGTATCATTTTCCTTCCACTTCACAATTATGCACCACTTTGTGTTGGTCTATCACATAAAATCCCAATAAAATACATTTACGTTTGTGGTTGTAACGTGACAAAATGTGGAAAAGTTCAAGGGGTATGAAAACTTTTGCAAGCCACTGTATATGAAGAAGAAAAAAACTAGTTAAGGTCAAAGTTGGACCCTTGAAGAATGAAATGGGTGAATTTATTATGGGGAACAAGGAAATGGCAGATGAGTTGAACAGGTACTTTGGATCCGTCTTCACTAAGGAGGACACAAACAATATTCCTGATGTAGAGACCAGAGGATCTGGGGTGGCGGTGGAACTGAATGAGATTCACATTAGGCAGGAAATGGTGTTGGGTAGACTGATGGGACTGAAGGCTGATAAATCCCCAGGGCCTGATGGTCTGCATCCCAGGGTACACTTAAGGAAGTGGCTCTATAAATCGTGGATGCATTGGTGATCATTTTCCAATGTTCTATAGATTCAGGATCAGTTCCTGTGGATTGGAGGGTAGCTAATGTTATCACACTTTTTAAGAAAAGTGGGAGAGAGAAAACAAGGAATTATAGACCAGTTAGCCTGACATCGGTGGTGGGGAAGATGTCGGAGTCAATTATAAAATATAAAATGGCGGCACATTTGGATAGCAGTAACAGGATTCGCAGGATCCGAGTCAGCATGGACTTACGATGGCGAAATCATGCTTGACTAATCCTCTGGAATTTTTTGAGGATGTAAGTGGGAAAATGGACAAGGGAGAGCCAGTGCATGTAGGTTACCTGGACTTTCAGAAAGTATTTGATAAGGTTCCACATAGGAGATTAGTGGGCAAAATTAGAGCACATGATATTAGGGGTAGGGTGCTGACATGGATAGAAAATTGGTTGGCAGACAGGAAACAAAGGGTAAGAATTAATGGGACCCTTTCAGAATGGCAGGCAATGACTAGTGGGTACCGCAAGGCTCGGTGCTGGGACCGCAGCTATTTACAATATACATTGATGATTTGGACGAAGGCATTAAAAGTAACATTAGCAAATTTGCAGATGACACAAAGCTGGATGGCAGTGTGAACTGTGAGGAGGATTCTATGAGAATGCAGGCTGACTTGAACAGGTTGGGTGAGTGGGCACGTGCATGGCAGGTGCAGTTTAATGTGGATAAATGTGAGGTTTTCCACAGGTGGCAAAAACAGGAAGGCAGATTATTATCTAAATGGTGTCAAAATGGGAAAAGGGGCAGTACAACAGGATCTGGGGGTCCTTGTTCATCAGTCACTGAAAGTAAGCACTCAGGTACAGCAGGCAGTGAAGAAAGCAAATGGCATGCTGGCCTACATAACAAGAGGAGTTTAGTATAGTGGGTATTGTGTGCAATTTTGGTCTCCAAACATGAGGAAGGATATTCTTGCTATTGAGGGAGTGCAGTGTAGGTTCACGAGGTTAATTCCCGGGATGACGGGACTGTCATA
This sequence comes from Amblyraja radiata, assembly GCF_010909765.2. NCBI lineage: Eukaryota > Metazoa > Chordata > Chondrichthyes > Rajiformes > Rajidae > Amblyraja > Amblyraja radiata. Next base: position 47,880,552 of record NC_045965.1, read on the forward strand.
TGTTGATAGATTAGAACGGCTGGGCTTGTATACTCTGGAATTTAGAAGAATGAGAGGGGATCTTATGGAACCATATAAGATTATTAAGGGTTTGGATAAGCTAGAGGCATGTTCCCAATGTTGGGGGAGTCCAGAACCAGGGGCCATAATTATGGCTCGTACCAAGTCATCCAACGCCTACCCTAAAGTTTTGTGATCAATCAGAATGGAAAAACTGACACCATATCCGTCGACTGATTAAAGCCAGCATACGTCGAGAATCAACCGACTACCTCACCCACAGAACCAGCAAAGTCACAAGACCCCAACACTTCCTGTCAAAGAGCTCCCACACTGCAGTACCAAACAAGATCAGGCTGTAAAATCAATCCGCCACACTGGTACGGGGCAGGACAAAGCCAGGCGGTCGCCACCTTGTATGACTCGTTGCCTGAGGGGGGAACTGTGGCGCCAGCTACAAGAGCCCAATATCAACTCCCATGCTCAGACGCACTAATTGGTCTTATCTGCACACGGGTTATGATTAGTGAGAATTAAGGTAAGAGGCTTCTGAAATAAACGTGACTCAAGATGTCTGGCTCAGCTAAGTGTCGCTTGTTCTCTACTTCCTGTCGTGAGATTTTGTAGATTATACAATACCACCTCATCTGTGAAACACGGTGGTGGGGGGTGTTATGGCCTGGGTATGTATGGCTGCTGAAGGTACTGGCTCACATCTTTATTGATGATACAACTGCTGATGGTAGTAACATAATGAATTCTAATGTGTATAGACACATCCCATCTGCTCAAGTTCAAACAAATGCCTCAAAACTCATTGGCCAGCGATTTATTCTACAGCAAGGCAATGATCGCAAACATACTGCTAAAGCAACAAAGGAGTTTTTCAAAGCTAACAAATGGTCAATTCTTGAGTGGCCATCATCTGATCTGAACCCAATTGAGCATGCCTTTTATATGCTGAAGAGAAAACGGAAGGGGACTAACCCCCAAAACAAGCATAAGCTAAAGATGGCTGCAATACAGGCCTGGCAGAGCATCACCAGAGAAGACACCCAGCAACTGGTGTTATCCATGAATTGCAGACTTCAAGCAGTCATTGCATGCAAAGGATATGCAACAAAATACTAAACATGACTACAGGTGCACAACCTTTTATCTGAAAGCCTTGGGACCAGACACTTGTCGGATTTCGGAATTTTTCGGATTTCCGAATGGAAGATTTTTAGCGTAGATTAGGTAGGTAGCGCGGGCGGTTTGAAAAGTCTGGAGCGGCTGCCTCCTCCCCGGAGACCAGGGAATCATAGTAAATCATTGCTTAAATGTTAGTCAGTTAGTTTGGAGGGATTTTATGTGGTGGGGGTAGAGGTGAAGGGGGAAACTTTAATTGTTAGTCCCCTACCTGGTCGGAGAGGCGGGGAGCGGGCAATGCCTTACCAGGTCACCGTGCAGTAAGTTCCGGAGCGCTGTGGCCGCCGACTCCCAACATCGCGGAGCTGGGGGCTGGGGGCGTCCGGCCGCGGGCGGCGCCGGTTGGAGCTCCAACCCCGGCAACTCTACCCCTGGCTGCGCGGCGCTCCAAATCCAGCGCGGCCCGCGGCCGGACGCCCGCAGCCCCAGCTCCGCGAATGTTGGGAGTCGGCGGCGTCGCAGCGCTGGGATACCAGCAGGGAGCGGGCAATGCCTTACCGGGTCGCTGTGCGGTAAGCTCCGGAGCGCTGTGGCCGCCGACACACAACATCGCGGAGCTGGGGCTGCGGGCATCCGGCCGCGGGCCGCGCCGGATTTGGAGCGCCGCGCAGCCAGGGGTAGAGTTGCCGGGGTCGAAGCTACAACCGGCGCCGCCCGCGGCCGGACGCCCGCAGCCCCAGCTGGGAGTTGGCGGCCACAGCGCTCCGGAGCTTACTGCACGGCGACCAGGTAAGGCATTGACCGCTCCCCGCCTCTCCGACCAGGTAGGGGACTAAGAATTAAAGTTTCCCCCTTCACATAAAAGCCCTCCAAACTAACTGACTAACATTTAAGCAATGATTTACAGATGTTTAAGTGTCTCCCCGGTCTCCGGGGAGGAGGCAGCCGCTACAGTAGTACAGACCTGGGCTGACCGTGGGTCGTTTCGGGTCAAGTTTGGCGCCAAACGCGAGCTTTGGTGTGCAGACGACATCCTGGAAAAAATGGCCGGTTTTCTGAGTTTTTGGGTTTCCGGAACTCCGGATAAAAGGTTGTGCACCTGTACTTTCATTTACATGACATTGCTGTGTCCCAAACATTATGGTGCCCTGAAATGTGGGGGGAGGGGGGAGGAAACTATGTATAAACACTACTGTAATTTCTACATGGTGAAACCAGAATGCGTAAAAATGGCCTTTATTAAAATCTGACAATGTGCACTTTAACCACATGATTTTTTCTATTACAAATCTCAAATTATGCAGTAGAGGTAAATAAATAAATGATGGGTCTTTGTCCCACGCATTATGGAGAGGACTGTACATAGTGCTTCCCCACCCCCCATGGAGATATTGCTGACAGTTACATGGGACTATATTGGCAAATCCTGACAAACTTTGGACAAAACTATAAACTAAATTGCTTTACCAAGGAAACCTCCTCTAAAGCCATCTTTGTGGCGAAGTGACGTGATGAAGCCATGCTTCATGATTGTAAATAAAGTTTTGATCAAAGCCTATCCATTACATGTACCATAGCACGAGGAATATTCCTGAATCTCATCACAAGGTGATGATGAATGACATGTTTATATCCGATCAGATGGAGAACAAAAATATCAATATAATAAACATTAAAAGAGAGCTTCAGTGAGAGTGTGCATTTAATATCAAAACAGGCCGTGTGACAAGCCTTTTACCTGCAGAGACGTTCTTGTAGTTTACAGGTTCTACTTCAGCCATTCTCAAATTGGGCGCAATTTGTACTTCCAATGCAGCTTGTGCTCTTGAACGAGTGGACCGTACTTGGAAAACAGATTAGAAAAAGACCATATTTTAACATCTCAAAGCCTAATTCAGTGACTACTCATTTATCCCCAAATCTATTTTGTATTAAGGACCCAGATTCCATTTTACACCCAATACAACACCAGAACCCCTGTAGAGCAAACCATCCAGCAAATCCATTTTGACCTGGCCACCATCTTATGCAACTCCCATTAATGCGCGTATAGCACAAAGTAACAGTCCCACCTACATTATGGAGTGTTTGCTATTCATACCATCTGATCGCCACTTCATCAGCAGAAATTCAACAAATGTCCCAAAATGTGTAATAAAATGGAATATCAAAAACACTGAATTATTAAATAGACTTGGCAATACCAATTTTGTTTTTTTAATGGATAGAGCGCACTCTGCACTGGTCAAGGAACAAGGCATATCCTAGAAATAGAAGCTGGCAAATAAGGCAGAAAATAAAATACAGCTAGGTTCTCTGGATGGTGTTCTACATTTACACTGATTATACATGCTGTCAATCAGAAGTGAAATGGTCAAGCATTCATACCAGTGAAAGTTTGTAATTATTTAGATAAAACTATAAGCGTTGCACTCAGGAAACACTTTTAATATCACCTCAACATAGTTCAAAGTGTTAAAAAGAACCAGTGCTGCAAAAACTAGACTGTACTTCATTAAAGTGATTGAAAGATATGATACAGTGCAACTTGGTGAATAGCATCAGTAAAGTTACCTTCATGATCATCAGAGAGAGGGTCTAGAATATTCATCACATGAAAAGATAAAAACTCCATTAGATTCTGCAAAACCTTTTCCTCTCTTCTACCAACCCAAATGGTTGCAGACAAACAAATCAGTTTGATATTAATTTGTATTTAGATGCAAGATCTTATTTAATTATGAAGTTTCAAACATTTAACATTGCTTCCCATATAGTAATTAAATCAACCAGCATGCTGTAACAATACAATAGACTTTCAGGTCAAACTTAGAATACAGATATATTTTTTTTAATTACAACATTCCAATTTGACATCTTCATCCACCAATGGCAGAAATTAAAGCTCTCAATTGCAACGAGAACCAAGCAAATGAAGTGATATTTTAATGACACTAATTCTGCATTTGATACAGTCTGGTTGTTTATGATTTATTGGAAGAATTTATTCTCTCAGTATTTTCTCCCACACCTTTTCCTTCCTGTAATTATCACCTGCTGACAAACGTATAATTTCACATCTACCAAGGTCAAGAGCCAAGTGGAATTTGCTTCCAGACCTTAAATATCATCAGGTTATTTCTGTGTCCCAAAGATTATGGTGCTCTGAAATAGGGGGACTATGTATAAGCACAGCTGTAATTTCTACATAGTGAAACCAAAATGTATAAAAATGGCCTTTAATAAAATCTGACAATGTGTATTTTAACCACATGTGATTTTTTTCTATTACAAATCTCAAATTGTGGAGTACAGAGGCAAATAAATAAACGACGGGTCTTTGTCCCAAACATTATGGAGGGCACTGTGGTTACAGGAGTGAAACAGTGCTGGAACGCTTCCATTGAGTTATGTTGCATTATTGAACATCCTCTCCACATTCCCCATTGAGAGAACCTATAACTAGAGATCACTATTTAAATCAAGATGAGGCAAAATTATCTTATGGTTTTGTCATTGTAACACCTCTGTCAGTGAATAATGAAAGGTGTGTCTGATTGTTATTTTAAGGCAGAAGTTAAAAAAAAAATCTGGATAAACTACAGGATGAAAAGCTACTGGGAACAACGTTGAGGTCAGCATCATTGCTTAGCTCAAAGGGCCAAGTGACCTACTCCTGCTTCCAATGTGAATTCTAATTTGTATATAATGACTGACCAGCATAATCATACAGAAATCTGCCAGTTAAGCAATAGCAGGAAGGATATATTTTAATCAATATCCTTTCTCAAACCTGTAGCACTTTAACTTAATTAAATTGTTTTACCTAAAAGAAAAATGGAAATGGAAATGGAAAGAACAGATATTATTGGTTGAAAGCCCAAGATCATAATTATTTATTAGATTCACCTCCATCATGCAATCCGTGATATCTTGCACACAAATAATTACATTTGGTTTTAAAAAAAGGTCCATTATTAGGTAAGGGGGTCCAATGTTATTCCTTTGTTTAAGAAGAGAAGTAGATCATGGGCCAGTAAGTCTCACATCAGTGACTGCGAAGCAATTGGAGAGGATACTTTGGGATAGGATCTATTCTCATTTGGAAGATAATGAGCTAATTAGGCACAGTCAGCATGGCTTTGTCTGTGGCAGGCCATGTCTTGCAAACTCGATTTGAGGTATTTTTTTCTTTAAAAGAGGTGACAAAGGTGATGTGCAATGAGGAGAGGGCAGTGGATGTAGTTTACTTGGATTTTAATAAGACATTTGATTTAAATGTTTTTATGGTAGGTTGATCCACAAGTTTAAGATGCATGGAATCCATGGCGAGATGGTTGTTTGGATTTAGAACCGGTTTACCCATAGAGGACAGTTGTGATGGAAGAGGGTTACTCTGACTAAAAGTCTGTGACCAATGGAGGTCTGCAAGAATCTGTGCTGGAACCTCTTGTTTCTTGGTTTCTTGGTCCTCCAAAATATTCCAAATGGAATTTAAACTGGAGGTTTGTGATAAATATAAACTTGGATGTAAATGCAGATGGAATTTTACATATTCCGATAGAGATTTATCCCGTGGTCCAAAATCGCTTTATCTGAAAAATTCTTGCATTATTTCCAGAGTTATTAATGAAAATGTTCACAAATCTCAAAAAACGTGGAAAA